>NC_080741.1:29654908-29957938 GCF_020826845.1 Diceros bicornis minor
TTTTGTATTTTCCCTCAAAATTGGAAAAATTTCAGCCATTTTTTTTCAACCATTTTTCAACCATTTTTTTCCAGTCTCCCTCCCTCTCCTCCTTTTGCAAATCTATTTGCGGCCATATTCACCAGCTTGATATTTTCCCACAAGTCACTGGCTGGTCAGAACTCCAATGACTCCCAGCCCTGTGCCACTCTAGACTCTGTTCAGCTCATCACTCTGATACTTGTTTTCTTCCAGGCTTTGTGGAGTCCTGTCCTCACACGCACAGCTTAGTAGTCAGTTCATGACTAACGGGAAGTTCATGACTAACGGGAATGCCTGGGAACATTTCTGGAGCGCCTTCTCTGTGCAGCTCCCTGCTCTCTGGTACTCTTCCTGCAAACTCGAGTCCCCTCAGCAGCCCTGAAGTCCAGTCTCTCTCCTCCGCAAGACCGCCTTGCTCTGCGTGGGCCGCCCCTCCCTGCACTGCAGTCTGGAAAGTGCCTCTGGGCAGAAAGCCAGGGCTATTGTGGGGCTCACCTCGAAATTTCCGTTCTCTCAGGGACTATAACCCTGTGCTGCCTGTTGTCCAATATCTGAATATATTTGTTTCATGTATTTTTTCCGGTTTTATAGGCTTTTATGTCAGTAGCGCTAATTCAGTACCAGTTACTCTGTCATGGCCAGGCATGAACATTGAGTAAAGTCTATGGTATGTTAGGAACTGATAAAAGTTATGAAAAAACAATAGAACAGAGTAAGGAGAATGGATAATGCTGGGTGGAGGAGGTATGATTTTTAAATTACAGATCAGGAAACAGGCATTACAATTAGCGTGATAAGTACAAGTAGAGAGTACTTGAGGCATCTGAAGAAGAAAAGGCACCTAAACTATCCAGAGGTGTCTGGGAAGATTGAGCAGAGGAAGTCATATCTAGTCTAAGACTTGAAGAATTACTAGGAGCTAATTGGGCAATGGGATGTGTTACGGGAGTGCTGGCATGTTTCCAAGAAACAGAGTATTTAAAGGCTCGGAGCACACAGTGAGTTTGGCAGAATATAAGTAGTTTTCCATGGCTGGGGTAACATTGTATGACAAAGCAGAGACCAAGTCATAGAGGCCTTGTGAGCCATATTGAGAGGGTTGCACTTTGTCCTGTGGGCCTTGGAAAGCTATTAAAGGATTTTAAGCAATTGTGAGACTTGACCATAACCTTTGAATCACTGCATCCCTGTCTACAGAATGAGCATGTTGGAAATCGATTGTTTCTTTTGTAAATGAGTCTACTTTTTACATAGAAGTTTCAAGTTTTGTATCTCTGTATCAAAAACCAGTATCAAATGCCTAATATAAGAGGTTCTTGAAAAGATAATGCTTTTCAAACAAATTTGTGGACCACATATTTTATGAGAGATGAAGTGATCTCAACATAATAAAGGAAATTGATGGTGAAACTCTAAAAACAGAACACAAAGCCTTTGATTTCTCAATTATCACCATTAAAAGATGTGAAAGATTGAATTATAATAGAGGGTAGTCAATTGAATTATGATATTTGTTTATATTTTTTAAAAAAATCTAGACGGAGTGAATCAAATGTTTATACTGAAGGGTTAGTAGAATCACAAAAGAGAGAAGAGGAATAGAATGAAAAGAAAGCCAGCAAACAAGAAATCCGTCTCTTTATTTCCATGCTAGATGGACCACATAGATAAAAAGTGGCTTTTTATTTTTTTGATATCATACTTGATTCAACTCAATTCAACATTTATTGGGCTTCACACTAGGTACTAAAGGAATAAAAAGAGATGATTAAGACTGTTTTCACACCAAATGCATTTATAAACTTTTGAGAAAGCAGATGCTTTTAATTTTTTGTTACAAACAGCAGAATGAAATGAACAGCTTCTACCTTGATTTGGGAGGAAAAAATGTGAACATTTAACTATATTAAAAAGCACACAAAAGAAATGCTACAAGGGAGGTCTCCCCATGGGAGACATAGGGCTAATAAATTCTGAATTGAGGAAATAGGGAACTTTCACAAATGAGAAAGGGTTTGGACTACAGTTGGCCCTCCATATCCGCAGGTTCCACAAGCGTGGATTCATCCAACCGCAGATCTTGAATCCGCAGCTGGGGAACCCACGAATACAGAGGACCAACTAAGGGACTCGAGCACCCACGGATTTTGGTATCCACAGAGGGTCCTGGAACCAATTCCAGGCAGATACGAAGGGACGACTGTATATTGAAAGTTGAGCTGGTCTTGGGTAGTTGGACAAGATAGAAAGATTATTGCAGGAAAGACATGGGATGATGGATGTGCTGGGCATATTTAGAAAACATCAAGTATTTCTGAGTGGTTGGAGCTGAGGCTGACAAGGTGAGACATGTTTAGAGATGGCAGGATATACTGTTGCTGCCCTGCCCAGATCTCCTTTAGTAGGTCACGCATCCCTCGCCCAGCTATAAGGAATATCGGCTGCTAGTAAGGTCATTGCTGTGCCCTTTTTTCAGAGAACTGTCCTCAGGGGAATCTGATGGAACCATCTCAACATAGAGCTTAACCACCTCCCTCCCCATCTTCAGCGCATAGCCAGTGACTGACTCGCAGGAGAGCACAAAAGTGTGACCCCCTTTGCCTCAAAAGGGACTAACTCTGTGGTGCAATTCATGCTCCAGAGCAACTCCGGAATCAGGCTGAAGCTAGACTCTAGCTGAGACCACATCCTTGCTTAGTTCCTTCCTTTTCTTTATCCTACTTTCCTCGATTCCTTTTTCCTGAAAGCACTGGCTCAGTGAATAATACATGTACACCAGAATCCCTGTCTCAGTCTCTACTTATAGGCAATCAGATCTAAGATGCATTAAACTGGAAAGGTAGATGGAACCAGATTGGGGAAGGTCTGGAATGCTACGCTAAGTCTAGCTTTTGTTCTCTAGGCAGGCAGTAGGGAACTGACCACTGAAGGTTTCTGAATAGGAGGAGGACTTGTTCTTTGGGAAGATAATTCTATAGCAATTTATATGAAAATGAGGTGAAAACACTGCAGACGTAGAATTTTAAGACAATAAATGATTGCATGTGAGAGAGGAGGAAGAAAGAAAGAAGAAAAGATGATGTTGAGATCTCTAGTGAGAGTTGTTGCATTTGAGGTGCCAGAGGAAAACCGATGTGAAAATGTCCAGCAAGCAGTTGGAAATTCACCCTGTAGCTCATGGACAAGGTTGGAATATGGGTTCAGGAATCATCACTCATTAAAGTAATAAATATTTATTTAGCACCCTTGTGTTTTACTGGTACAAAAGCAAATTAGACATTGTCTGTGGAGGACACAAGATGTTACAAATATTTCAATAGAAGTGGTTAATTATTGTCATACACTTGAATACAAGAGGGTGGTAGGATAATTTATTAAAACCAATAGACAATTCACCAAAGAGGCATAAGCTAAATATCCAAAATCAATGGCTTCCTTTTATACCTGTAATAAATACTTAGAAAATGAAATGAAAATTATTTCATTCATACTGACTACAAAAAGTATCAAATATCTAAGAATAAATTTAACTGGAAAGGTACAGGATCTCTCTGGGGGAAAAAAACACTATAAAACGTTGCAGAGAGATATAAAAGAAGATCTGAATAAATTCTCAGGCAAAACTTGTTCTGAGACAGGAGGGCCGTATTGGAACAATATCAGTCTTTTCAAATTAGTATCTTAAATTTAAATCCAATGAAATTCCAGTGGAATTCTAATGGAATTTGGGGGAAACTTGTCAAATTGATTCAAACATTTATCTGCAAAAAGAAAAACTATAACAAACCTGTGTGAAAATAAACAAGAATATTTTTGAAAAATAAGAATGAGCATGGCACGTACCCTCTCGGATAGTATAGAAACAAGATGTTACTATTACATAATGTATATCACGCTGGCATGAAAACAAACAAATAATTTCATGCAGCAGAATAAAGAGTCCTACACAGATCTAAGAATGTATGACAGTTGAGTATATCAAAAGTTTGCCTGACGTGAGGAAAGAACAGATTACTCAGTAAATTGTGTTAGGATATTTGGCTCTTTGCAAAGAAAATAAATTTAGGTCCTCACATCACAAGACGCATAAATATACTGCATGTGTATTACATATCTGCTGTAATATTACTTGTATATTATTAACTTGGATAGGGAAAATGCCTTTTAAAACAGGTATGAAATCTAGAATCCATGAAGAAAGAGATTGAAGAGTTGATAAAATTTAAAATTCTATACTGTTATAAGCTAGTACAGAAAGATAAGTAACAAATTGGGAAAATATGTGCAACATGTTTAGCAGACCAATGGTTAATGTTGTTAATATTCAAAGAGCTCCTACACAGCAAGAAAAATATGTAATACAAAGTGGACCATTATAAGAACAGATCAAAAATATAAATGGCCATTAAATACGTGGAAAGAAGCTCAACTTCACCCATAATTACAGAACTGAAAATTAAAACAGATGTAATTTTTTTCTATTAGAATGGCACTTTGTCAAATATATTATATATTTAGAATTAATACTTTGTCGAATATATTATACATACACATGCACACTTTTACTTGTTTGTCATTTGTCATTTGACTTTGTTTACTGTATTTTGGCTTGAAAAAATGATAAAATGTATTATTTTATCAAATAGAACAAACTTTGCCTACGTGGCTTCTGAGTTTTCACCTGCTTTCTTCTAGTTATTTTAAAGTCTTATTTAAAAAAAAAAAATTTAAATTTTTTGTTGTCCTAGAATTAATTTTGTTGTAAGGAATTAAGTAGTCATCCAACTAAGTTTTCCAACTATTAGTCTATTTTCAAATAGCTTTTATTAAATAATCCATCTTTATTCCATTCACTAAAAATTTCCTCTTTATCATAAACTAAATCACCTTATGCGTTTGGATCTATTTCTGGATTCTGTTTCATTGCTATGTCTGTTCATTCCTCCACCAGTATAATGCTCTTTTAAATGTTATGATTTTAAATATTTTAAAATGCTGACGGTGCTTGTCTTTTCTCATCACTCCTCTCTTTTCAGGTTTCTTTTCACTACTCTCACATATTCATTTTTCCAGACGAACTTCAGAGTTATCAGTATTTATATCTTTTTTAATTTAAAAAAATTTTCTTTTTTTCTAGCTTTTTCAGGTATATGGACAAATAAAATTGTATATATTTAAAGTATACAATGTGATGATTTGGTATACATATACATTGTGAAATATTTATCACAATCATGTTAATTAACGCATCCACCACCTCACATAGTTACCATTTGTGTATGTGAGTGGTGAGAACACATAAGATCTACTCTCTTAGCGAATTTCAAGTTTACAGTATAGTATTATTAGCTATAGTCACCATGTTACACATTAGATCTCCACAACTTATTCATATTATAGCTGATATTTTGTACTCTGACCAACATCTCCCCCTTTCCCTCATCCCAGCCCCTGGTAACCACCATTCTCATCTCTGTTTCTGTGAGTTAGACTTTTTTCCCCACATAAAGTGAGATTATACAGTATTTGTCTTTTTGTGTCTGGCTTACTTCACTTAGCATAATGTCTTCCAGGTTCATCCACATTGTCAAAAATTCAGGATTTCCTTCTTCTCAAAGGCTGAAGAATACTCTGTTGTATGTATATTTCACATTTTCTTTATCCGTTGATCCATCAGCCGACACTTAGGTTGTTTCCATATCTTGGCTATTGTGAATAATGCTGCAATGAACATAGTGTAGCTATCTCTTCAGGGTACTGATTTTGTTTCCTTCAGATACATATCCAGAAGTAGGATTGCTAGATCCTATGGTAGCTCTATTTGTAATTGTTAGAGGAACCTCCACACTGTTTTTGATACTGGCTGCACCAATTTACATTCCCACCAACGCTGTACAAGGGTACCCTTTTCTCCACATCCTCACCAACACTTGTTATTTCTCGTCTTTCTGATAATAGCCATCCTGACAGGTGTGAGATGATATCGCACGGTGGTTTTGATTTGCATTTCCCTGATGATTAGTAATTTTGAGCACCTTTTCATATACCTGTTGGCATCTGTATATCTTCTTTGGAAAAAATGTCTATTTACCTCCTTTGCCCATTTTTTTTTTAATTAATTAATTTATTTTTTGTGAGGAAGATCAGCCCTGAGCTAACATCTATTGCCAATCCTCCTCCTTTTTTTTTCCCCCCAAAGCCCCAGTAGATAGTTGTATGTCATAGTTGCACATCGTTCCAGTTGCTGTATGTGGGATGCGGCCTCAGCATGGCTGGAGAAGCGTTGCATCGGTGCGCGCCTGGATCCGAATCCAGGCCGCCAGTAGCTGAGCACACACTTAACCGCTAAGCCACGGGGCGGCCCTGCCCATTTTTTAATCAGATTATTTGCTTTATTTTTTTTGCCATAGAGTTATATGATATATATATATATATATATAACGTTCCCTATATATTTTAGATATTAAGCCCTTATCAGATATATGTTTTGCATATCCAGTGTTTTTAAAGCCCTGCTCCCCCAATCCTGAACTTTTTAATGTTTTTCATTGGGATCCCGTTAAATTTAGAAATTCAATTATTAAGATTCCTTTACACTTTTGACATTTCCTATCCAATATCAAGATATATCTTTCTATTTGTTCATCACCTTTATGGCTCTCAGCAGAATCTTAAAGTTTTCTTTTCTTCTCTTTTTTGGGGTGTGTATATCTTCTGCATTTGTCATTTGAAATTTATCCATAGACTTTTGCTATTGCAGATAGTACCGTTAAATCCATTATATTGTCTACCTGGTTATATTTTGCATAAGAAAAGCTATTGACTTTTGTATAATTATTTTGTAACTACTTTGCTGGGTTCCTACCAGGCTTTTTTCAGGCATAGGTTTTTTTTTTTTTTTTTTAACCATATGAATCGTTCAACCTTCAAAGGTCAGATAAATTCAGTCTATTTAAATGGTTCCAAACAAAAAGAAGAAACGCTTCCAAATTTCATTTGCAAAGCCAGCAAAAACTATTTCATAGATAATTGCTCCAAACAAAACCACAGATCAGTCTTGTTTGTGGAAATTATATAAAAATACTGACTAAAATCCTATTGTTTCCAGGATTTTTTTTTCAGTTGATAATCTTAAATTTCCCATGCATACTGGCATATCGTCTGCAAATAACTATAAGTTTACTTTATTTCTTATATTGATACATTATATTCCTCTTCTCTAAATGCATTGTTTGGTTCTTTGCAAACAATAGTAAACTGAAATTTCTTTTCTTGTTTCCCTTATCAAGGGAAATTTTTCTCATTTTTCACTATTAAGCATGATGCTGAGATGAATATTAGTATCATGTCAAGTAAGTATCATTTACTCCTATTTTTGATCAGAGTTCTTTTTAGGTAGGAGTGTAATATGAATTTTATCAAAGGTCTAATTTGGCATTATTTGAAGTAATGATTAGAATTTCTGCTTGTCCTATTAATATGCTGTTTTAAATCAATAAGGTTCTTAAAATTAAATCATTCTTGCAGTCTTTTTTTTTTTTTACCATTTTTCTACTAAATTATATTTGTTCATATTTTATTTAGTATTTTTGCATAATTTCCACAAGTGAGATTGGTCTATTATTTCTTTTTGGTGGGTTAGCTATGTGAGGCTTCCTATCAGTACTTTGCTGGCTTCAAAAAAAGTGTTTGAAAAGTTTCTTCTTTATAATTTGGAACAGTTTAAACACATGGGATTTATCTGATTTTTGAAGGTTGGAAAAATTCACTTCCCCCCACTCCTTTTTTTAAAACCTACACCTGAAAAAATTCTGACAGAAAGCCCACTAAAGGTAAGATGGTTGACTTTGGGTGTAGGCTTATCAGAAGTTTTTTTCCTCTTTCTAGTTTTCTAAATTTGGGGAATTTTTGAGACACATTTTATATTAAATATAAGAGAAATAAAAGAAGGAGGGAAAGAAAGGGAGTGAGGAAGGGGGAAGATAGCTCCTGTAGGTTGAATGGTACTTAGTAAAACTGCCAGCAGGAAGATTCTTTAGGCAGCTTTGTAAAAGTCCAGGAAAGAAATGATAAGGATATATATTAAAGCAGTGGCCAAAAAAAAGGCAAATAATAGAGTTGACAATTAAAGCCTTGAGGCTGGATGAAATAGCAGAGGGAGAAATTGTAGAGATAAGAGAGAAAGTAGAGCTGAAGTCAGAACCTTAGGACAGTGCCAAGCACTCCAAAGGCACTCAATAGTTATGTGTGGAATGTACGAGGAAATAAACCTGAAATACCTGCCTGGAAGCCTAGGTCTGAGTGAAGCACACCGAGGGGAAATCATCAGAGACGTTGGAAGAAAAGCGAGAGGACGCACTGACCTAAGCCAAGAAAGAAGGGAGCTTCCAGAAAGAGGAGATGGTCATAAGGGTGAAATGCTACATGGAGATCTTTTAGAGTCAGCAGACTGCTGGCATCTTTTGAGAGAGCAGTTTTAAGAGAATGGTGGGGAATCAAACCATGAGTAGATGGGAGATGGGGAAAGGTTTTCAAGACAAATTAAGTGAAGGGAACAAGAGACTTACATGGTAACTTAAGTAGTATTAGGGTGGAGGGAAGGTTTTTCACAAAGGGAAGGAATCGTACGAAAGTGTGACCTTACATTCCTGGCTGAGTAGACTAGCTTCTTGTTGCTTTGGATTTTTTTTCCACCATAATTGCTGATTAGAAAGTAATTTATTTCACTATTACACTGGATCCAGCTGAATCAGTAAGCTGACCAGAATAACTCAGGAACACATTTTTTTTTCCCCCCACGATCTAAGAAAAGATCTCTATATTGGTCTGAAATATCAGGAACATGATTATTTCTGGGCTTTATAGAATTCTGATTGTAGGCAGTCTACTTACTGGTGAACTCTTTATTTCTGTTTTTCCGTTTCTTCTTAGCAGTACCAACCGTGGAAAGTTTACATTAACTCCCCCAAAACAAATAGAACATTATTTGTGTACCTTGAAGTTCGGTGTTCACTTTCCTTATTGAGAAGGGAAAACTAAAAGAGGCATGGCTGTTTTGTTCGTGGACATCCAAGTTCCCCAGCCGCTGTGCCAAGATTTGTTTTGGCAATTCCCTGTGAAGTGGCAGGACTTATCTTGGCCTCTCATTCTGAAAGTGCCCTGTCTTTGGAAGTGGCATGGATGTTACTTGGGGAAGTGCAGCCTTGGTCATGGACCTGCATTTTTTAAAATGTTTTCCAGTGAAAGTGATCCCATTACTTGAAATAGAAAAATGCTACCAGTATCATATATGTTTCATATCTGGGGCTTGCTAGAAATAAGTTCAGATATGTAGTACAAACACATGTTCACAGTAATTGTACAGAGCTAGAGGATAACTTTATTTCTTTGGAAAAACAGCAGCTTAAAGCTAAGGGACATAATCATTTACCAAACATAATTAATATTATCCAGAAAACAGCTGCTGGTATTTGTGAAGGTCTGCATATATGCCAGGGCAGGTTTGCCCATTTCCCAGTTGTTGTCAAAGCAACCGAGGGCTTCCTGTAAGATGGTTTGGTGGGTTCTTACAAAACTAAACATATTCTTACCATCCTATCTAGCAATCTCATTCCTTGGGATTTACCCAAAGGAGTTGAAAACTTATGTCTACAAAAAAACTTGCACATGGATGCAGCTTCATTCATAATTGTCAAAACTTGGAAGCAACCAAGATGTTCTTCAGTAAGTGAAAGGATAAATAAACTGTGCTACATCCAGACAATGGAATATTATTCAGCACTAAAAAGAAATGAGCTATGGAGCCATGAAAGACATAGAGGAACCTTAAATGGATATTACTAGGTGGAAGAAGCCAATCTGAAAAGGCTACATATTGTATGATTCCAACTATCTGACATCCTGGAAAAGGCAAAACTATAGAAACAGTAAAAAGATCAGTGGTTGCCAGGGATTGGAGGGCAGAAGAAGGGATGAATAGGTGGAGCACAGAGACTTTTTAGGACAGAAAGTACCTTCTATGCTACCATAATGATGGGCACATGTCATTATTCATTTGTCCAAACCCATAGAATGTATAACATCAAGAGTGAACTGTCATGTAAACTATGGACTGTGGGTGATAATGATGTGTCAATGTAGGTTCATCAATTGTGACAAATGTACCATTCTGGTGGGGCATGTTGATAACGAGGGAGGTTATGCATGTGTGAGTGCAGGGGGTATATGTGAAATGTCTGTACTTTTTCCTCAGTTTTGCTGTGAACCTTAAACTGCTTTAAAAAAGTAAAATTGTAATTAAAACCCAACAAATTGTAGTATTTTACCAATGATCTCAATCTTCAGAATAAATATGGTGTCACTCTTTCTTTCCCCTGTGCTATTTCAAGACCTTTGAAAACATGTTCTGATGTGTTGATAATAAATGAGTTGAGGAGAAAAGGATGCGAGTGTTCAGTGTCTACTCTTTTTTGTAAAAGATGGTTGAAGGAAATATATATCTCAGATCGCCCTCTTTCATGTAATGTTTACAAAACTGATACTCTTTGGCACATTGCTTTTTTAGACTCTTTCTACATTGAAGAGATGATGGCCTCTTCTTACATTTTGGAATGTTCCCTTTATGACAAGAGTACATTGGAATTTCCTAAAGATCAATAAATATTTGTGAATGTTGAATGAGGGTGAAGGGTGAAATACAAATGCTATTTTTTTTCTGTATATAAGCTTCCCTTCTCTTTTGGGATGTGAGATCCCCTCCATAGACTTTGAGGAACAGACAGCTATTTATTCCATTATAAACCCCTGCCGAAGATGGGAATCTGTGGGGAAATGTGTTGTCTCTGGGAAGAAAGAGCGTCGATTAGAGGACATGAAACTAAATTCATGACCGCTATAAAACTTTTATTCTCCCAAATGTAAAGTGAATAGTAGTTGGATTTTGTCCCTGTGGGATAATCAGAATTTTTAAAATAATATGAAAAGCAGAATTCTTTTTCTCACAGAAATTACATATTGGAGAGAGAAAACAAATAACATATATATTTTTGGAAATCATGTATTTTGAAAATGTGAGAGCATTTTATTTTCCTGTCGCGTAGAAACTGAGAATGTTAACATATCTATAAATAATGGTTCAGTATACATGCACCGAGATGGAAAACATCCCCTCAAAATTTCACGTCCTTCCAGGAACCTCAGAATGTGACATTATTTGGAAATAAGGTTGTTGCAGATGTAATTAGTTAAGTTGGAGGTTATACTGGAGTAGGGTGGGCCCTTCGTTCATATGATTGATGCCTTTATAAAAAGATGAGAAGACACATAGAGGGATGATGGCCATGTGAAGACCGAGGTGGAGATTGGAGGTAAGCTGTCACAAGCCAAGGAATGCCTGGAGACACCAGAAGCTGGAAGAAGCAAGGAAGGATCCTCCCTTCGAGCGCTCAGAGGGAGCTTGGCCCTAACAACAACTCGATTTCAGACTTCTAGTCTCCAGAATTGTGAGAGAATAAATTTCTGTTGTCTTAAGCCATCCCAGTTTGTGGTACTTTCTTATGGCAGCCCTAGAAAACTACTAGATGGCATAATCATCACGTATACATTTTAAAAGTCATGACAAATATCCAAATATTGGGAAGTGAGTTAGTTAATTGTGATATACCAATAAAATATTTTATTGCCTATAAATCTGACAAATATGTAGACTATAGAAATACAAGGAAAACTCTTTACTAAATAATAAATAGCAATCACATGGTATGTGCGCAATGATTACAATCACATAAGAACCATATATGTGTAACAATAGAGGTTTAGAAAAAGATCTTTATTCTTACATAATTGGTAGAATATGGTAAAAGACTTTTTGTTTCTTTTAATACAAGGAATAGATATTTGATATAAAAATTTTAAAACAAGGTCACAAAAATAGTTTAAAATAAAAGTCACCCTTAACTGACTTAAATTGAGACTTGAACCAAATTTGGTTCATGTGTATGGCTTAATGAATTTTTCCCCTTTGTTGTTGTTTTTAACCCTGAACCAGTAGCAAATATTTTAAAATGAGAAAAGTGGCCCTTTAAGGAATCAGAGTTTGTGGAAGACTTCAAGATCTATAGACTATATTGACTTCCTAAAATGCTGAACTTCCTGCTACTGGCGCTAAAACAGAGTTAAAAACAAAGTTATGGCCAAGCAAGTTAGGAACCAAGAGGCATAGAAGCTTCAGCTCCTTCTACTTGTTTTTGTGGAATCTAAACTATAATTAATACTTCAAGCCCACAAAATGAGCGGGATTGGAGGGCTGGCTTCTGGAGAAATATTTGCAGTGAAAGTTAAGAAGCTGATGAAACAGCTTATTAAACTAGCCCATCCCATACAAATACCATAGTCTGTGTAGTGATGAAATCATGCTGGAAGCCTCCAAGTGAGCTTTCAGAGCCAGGGTCAGTTTTCGTTATGCAACTGGAGTTGGCTGTTTTTCAGGCCAGCTGACCTCTTACTTTGTGCAGGAGTATGGCCCTCTGGCTTCTCAAAAAATATATATGTATTGCTCCTTTCTCTACAAGGCCATTTTTGGAAATCACTTTGTCATTTTGGTGAGTCTCAGAGGTTTCAATGAGTGGCAAATGTGGAAGAATTAGAGTGCAGTCTCCTGCAATGAGGAATCCTTGAGTTATTGACCATACCCACGTGAAATGCAGTTGCTATTTATTTGTAGAGCAAAACAGGAAATCATTCTCTAAGTGAACCACACATTAAGCGTCAGTTTACGTGATGATTTACTTCCCCTTCACAAAACTACCAATATTTAAAGCAACAAATGTCTTCTGAGTTTTCTAATAAGATTTTTCTTCTTGACAACTAGAAGAACGTGGATGGTTGGTACATCCACAGTACAAATAGTCAAATCATCTACTTAACCATTTTCCAAGAAAAATGCTATCAATGAGAGAAGTAATGCAAGCAAAAGGTATTGTTGCTGTTGTAGACTTGGTCTTTCCCCACTTGGGAGGGAATCTTCTGTTTTTTTTTGTTTTTTTGGTTTTTTTTTGTGAGGAAGGTCAGCCCTGAGCTAACATCCGTGCTAATCCTCCTCTTTTTGCTGTGGAAGACTGGCTCTGAGTTAATATCTATTGCCAATCCTCCTCCTTTTCTTCCCCCAAAGCCCCAGTAGATAGTTGTATGTCATAGTTGCACATCCTGCTAGTTGCTGTATGTGGGACACAGCCTCAGCATGGCTGGAGAAGCGGTGCGTCAGTGCGCGCCCGGGATCCAAACCTGGGCCGCCAGTAGCGGAGCGGGCGCACTTAACCGCTAAGCCACGGGCCGGCCCCAAGGGAGGAAATCTTCTAAATGGCAGTGTTTGTAATTATCAGTGCACCCATCTCATGGATTAGTCCTGGTAGAATCTCTCTTAGAGATTGTCTTAGGAAATGAAAGCACAGAAAGAATAGATAAAGTACCACAGGAGTAGAAGGGAAAAGATATTCATATATATTTGAAAAAATATTCATACATTTTTCTAACCTATGAGTGAAAACAATGGTTCCTGAACTTTCCAGTATGGAGGTCCCAACTGGATACTGTTGTACTTTGGGTGATAAAGACTCTGGGCAATTCTTCGTGGGCATATACCTTCTGGGAGCCCTTGTAGGAATGCCACGCTGTGGCAGGCATCCCATATAAAGTAGAGAAAGATGGGCATGGATGTTAGCCTAGGGCCAATCTTCCTCAGGAAAAAAGAGGAGGATTGGCATTGGATGTTAGCTTAGGGATGATCTTCCTCACACACACAAAAATTAGGGTTCTTAATGTGAGAAGGAATTGCATTTTCCTTTGAATAGCCCTCAAAAGAAATCGTTGCAGGCCTTTTACCTAATGTTAAGGTGATTGTTATCCTCCTGGTGTTATTTTTTACTTTTTCTATATAGGCCGGATGCTCCTAAGAATACAAAGATAAAGAAAAGAAGAAAATTGCCTGCACTTGCCTGGATGCCTCACTTCACTGATTATTTTTTCCCATTTGAAGATGCTACTGCTAAATTGGTGCCACCTTCTGCAAATGACACTGAGACTTTACGAATAAGTCTTTTTATGAGGGGTCATTTGATTTGATTGCCAGAAGGGATTATTTGGAACAGACTTTACATATCCTCCCAGGTCAGAGTTGGAACATGAAAAGTGGGCCAATTCCTGTTAGTGTTTTGTAACCTGCGGAATTTTATTATTTTTCTTTATTGGCAATTTCTGGGAAAGATGATTCTGAAACACATTTTGTTGATTATCTAAGCACCATTAATTTCAGGTCTGGAAATTCCAGATGAAGTTTATTGACAGCTAAGACACATGTAATTTTTAGGTTCTCTCTGAGGTTTATGGAGCTTTAGTGACGTCTGCCTTGTCTAACAGCCCATGAGGGGATAAAAGGCAATACATATGCTCCTGACAAAGAAGTAAATTTAAGTGAGATGACACTACCGATGACCCTTGTGCCTGTCTCAGAGGATTTCATTCTCATCTCCAATGTTCAAATAGATACAAATTACCCAGGGACGGGCATCTTGCCACTTAAGTCAAACTTAAGCACCTTCCTGTTCTCTCAGTCTAAATAACTCTTGAACAGCAAGCCGTTTTCACATTTTTGCTGGGTCTACAAAGCAAAATATTATAAGTAATGACTGGGGACTGACCAGATGATTCTGGCCCCAAACTCTGCATTTCTTTAGTACTAATGAATACTACGGATAGTCTCCAAACAGAATATATCTAAAAACAAACAACTGTCAAATCCCAAATAACTATTCTCAGTGGACTTTTTTAATTAATTAATTTTTTTGTGAGGAGATCAGCCCCGTGCTAACATCTGCCAATCCTCCTCTTTTTTTGCCGAGGAAGACTGGCCCTGGGCTAACACCTGTGCCCGTCTTCCTCCACTTTATATGGGATGCCGCCACAGCATGGCTTGCCAAGCAGTGCATCGGTGCACGCCTGGGATCCAAACCAGAGAAACCCAGGCTGCCACAGTGGAGCGCACGCACCTAACCACTTGCGCCACTGGGCCGGCCCTCAGTGGACTTTTTGAGGTGAAGGGATACAGGGCTATTCCAGGCTAACATTCTCGCATTGTATGTGAGGAATTTCAAGTTCATCGTTAGCTAGTCCTATACTGAATCATAATGGTGATGAAGATGAAGATGGTGATGTCAATTAACATTTATTGAGGTTGTGTACCAAAAGATGTGCTTTCCAGGCATTTTATTTAATCCTCCCTATAGCCTTGAGAAGACGGAGTAATCTGCAGCAGAAGTAGAGAATTGTAGATTTCATTGTTATTTATTTTACTCTAAAATTTAAATGTTACTGAATTGTGGAATCCTGAAAATGAAACTAGATCAAAGCTCAAGAAAATATACAATGAATGATCACCCATAGAACCACTTTTCCAGTTTGTTCTATGATTTGCTGCACAGATGTTGTTGAGTGTCCAGGGTTCTTTGACAAATTTGAACTTGTGCCAAATACCCAGGAAATGTGAGCAAGCAAGTTCTAAGCTAATTTTTATAAATAAGGACACATTTTAGAAATGAATAATCACTACATTAAACTAATTTTAATTTATATCCTTTCCCCTTGTTCCACCCTTCTCCACTGACTAATGTATTGTTTGCTTTGTTAGATTTGGATAGTAATTTCACTAGTTAGATAGCTTATTTCATTTAATGCTGCCAATGGCATTTTCCCTGCTTGACTCAGTATGACGAGTAACGATAAAAGGAGTTTCAACTAGAGTGACTGCTGCAAAACCATGGGCTGGATGCTACCATTATTGTTGTTTTGTGGATGAGGAGCCAGAGTCTCAAAGAATTAAAGTTAATAGCTCAAGATCACAAAGCCAGTAAAATGTGTAGATCCAGTATTTGAAAACTGTTCTGCTTAACTTCAGAGTCGTAACGTCCTATTCTTTCTTTCATGGAATCCCGATCTTCTCTGATGTCTTTGATGATATCAGTAATAGTTTCTTCAGAGTTGTCATTTCTTTGTACAGTCTGTTTCTTCCAGTTAGCTCTTTTCTGGTTGTTTTTGTCTCTAGCCTTCATATGACAACAGAGGTTCTCAACTCTGAGTATAATAAAAATCACCTAAATAAAAATTATTGATTCTTAGGAACACCACTGCCCAATCAAATCCAAATCTCTGCTATTGGAACATATTTCTTCAAAGCTTACTAGTTGACTCTAATGTTCAAATCAGGGGCAATCCTTGGATGTCTGTGTGTCTGTGTTTAAGAGGGGAAGACTAAAAGGCTGATAGGAAAACTCAGACTCAGATGGTTCAATTAGTAAATTGTATTGAACACTTGAAGAAATAATATAAATATTACACAAAATATTTCAGAAAATAGAGGACAACAGCCCTATTCAACTCATTTCATGCAATCAATATCACCCTAACACCAAAGCCAGACAAAAGCATTAGAAATACATACATACATACAGAAAGAAGATATACATACATGCTTACAGACCAGTAGGCCTCATGAATGTAGACACAAAGATTCTTAACAAAATGTTAACAAATAAGTCCAGGAATGCAAAGGTGATTTAACAGTTAAAGATCAATCAATATAATTCATTTAATAAAGGAAAAAATATTATTATTTAATGATGTAGAAAAATGTTTGAAAAAAATCAATATCCATTCATGATAAAACATTTAATCAAATTAGAAACAAAGGGAACTTCTTCAATCTGATAAAGGGCATATATGAAAAACCTACTGCTAACATCATATTTAATGTTGAAAGATTTAATATTTGCTCCCTAAGATCAGGAAGAAGGCAAGGATGCTGACTCTCACCACTTATATTCAACATTGTTCTGGAGAGACTAGCTTTCAGAATTAGGCAAGAAAGGAAATGAAAGGCAAAATATCTGAAAAGATGTTAAACGATCTCTATTTACAAATGGCATGACTGATAGAACAGTCTAAGGAATCAACAAACTGCTATCTATAACTGTTTAACTAATTTAGGGAAGTTATAGGATAAATGGTCAATACACAAAAATCAGTTGCATTTTCTATAAAAGCTCACTGTAAGCTCTTAGCATGAGAGTGGGGCTAGTTGACATTTAGTTTCAGTATAGGGTGGCCTGCTTGGTTGTTTGCTGGGACACCCCAGTGCAAATATTTTATATCTTTACTCTTGGGCTGGTTGGATTCCCCAGAGAAGAGTTTCCCAATCTTCCACCTGGAGGATAACGGCCTGGCTGCCAGTGTTACAAAGGTTGGAAATTGTGGCATTCAGTAGGCGTGTTTTCACTTAATCCCCATTTTTGGTTCAAAGATTATACTTTCAACTATGCGTGGCATCTCTGGTACAAAGGCCTTCCATTTCCCTCTCTGGAGAATAAACTGATAGTCCTCTGCTAGGGCAGGGGAAGAGCTTTCTCCCGGTGGCTGGAGTGGTGGAGTCTTCGAGAGTAACTGCTTTTTTTGTGTGTGTGAGGAGATCAGCCCTGTGCTAACATCTGCCAACCCTCCTCTTTTTTTGCTGAGGAAGACTGGCCCTGGGCTAACATCCGTGCCCACCTTCCTCCACTTTTTATATGGGACGCTGCCACTGCATGGCTTGCTAAGCAGTGCGACGGCACGCCTGGGATCCGAATTGGCGAACCTCGGGCCGCTGCAGCGGAGCATGCGCACTTAGCCGCTTGCGCCACCGGCCGGCCCGTAACTGCTTGTTACAATGCTCTTACCCAATCGTTTTTATTTTAAGCCTCTCTGTCTTTCACCCTATTGCACAAGTGCCTGTTGCTGCCAGATTCTGAGCCCTTTGAGAATTCTGTGGTGTAGATTAGGTTGGTTCTCAGTGTTCCTGGCTGCAAGCTCAGGACTCAGTCCTGTTAAATCAATTACTGCTCATCCATCTGCTTTCCAGTTTACGATATTTTTACGGCTGTTCTCTCTTCTCCCCATCCTGGTATGTCTTTTTAAGAAGTCCCTTTATCATCTTTTTCATAAAGTGCGACGTGGATACTTCATGTGAAATTGAAATATCAAGATCACTGCTGGATTTAAGGGAATGACTTTTATAAAAAATGAAGTTGTGTATTACTTATATAAGGGAAGAATAATCAAGCATCTTATTTGTAGAATTTAGAGTAACAAGTGTTTACGTGGAAAATTCCATATTGAACCAGACAGTTTTATTATCGCCAATAAAAAAAAAACTCCATTAAAAAAAGTAGAATTGGGGCTGGCCCCGTGGTGTAGTGGTTAAGCGCAAGCGCTCCGCTGTTGGCAGCCTGGTTGGGTTCCTGGGCGCACACTGACGCAGGGCTTCTCAGGCCATGCTGTGGCGGAGTCCCACATAAAGTGGAGGAAAATTGGCATGGATGTTAGCTCAAGGCCAGTCTTCCTCAGCAAAAAGAGGAGGATTGGCGTGGATTTTAGCTCAGGGCTGATCTTCCTCACAAAAAAAAAAAAAAAAGTAGAAGAATATCTGGTTCACCCAACATCAGTGAGGTACTTTTCACTTCATTCTGCCTCTCACATAAACCATGCATGTATACCTTACATTTTCATGGTAGTTTGGAAGAAATTTGGTGTAATTGTAGCCAAGGCACTGAGGAAGTGAAAAACTACATTTTAGAGGCAGTAATAATTAATTCAACAAACCTTAATCGAGTCCTTACCATGAGGCAGGCACTGTTCCTGCTGCTGGAGTTAGAAGTAAACAAAATGGACCCAAATCTCTGGTCCTCTGAGGATTCCACTGCCGTTAGTAGACTTCTGGTATTAAAATGAGCATAAAGGGAACCAAAAAAGCTCCTTTAGCAAATTCTGTGAAATAGGCTACCCGTGTTTATACCTATGGGTATTTCTTGCTGTACTGCTATCTATGTTTTTGACTTCTGTAGTAGAGATGATTAACAAATTGGATTCTGATTCAAGTAAGTTGTTTTGTCGTTGCCGCTGTTTGTTCATGATAACGTTCTTTCTAAAGATGACTTGAAACAGAATTCCAAGGTATATACAATGTGATAAAAACAAGTTAAAGTGAGTCAGAGAACTGAAGCAGAGGGAGAATACAAGTAGGAAAACAAAATAAAGCTAAGGTAACAAGAAGGTACAAAATACATGTAGTAAAGTCCTCTTCCTTGCTAGGCACAGGCCACACACTTTCCTCTATGTTTTATGGCAGGTATCTTAAAGGTAAAAACATCATTATTTTCCATAAATCAAAGAAGAAATCAGTGATCAGGTGATATAAAAATATAGATATTTCTCCCATGGATCTTCATGAAGGGCTCTTCATTGGAAAATAGAGTGAAACACATCCCTACAAAAAAATACAAAAATGAGTTCCACCGCACTATTTCTTTTACATTTTACTATAGTTCAACCATATTAGCACAAAGCATAATTTAGTAAGTGTTATTAAACTAGAAGTCTAAATTAATTAATTCTAAATTAATTAAGAAAATTCTGGAAAATCTCTATACATGTTTATTTGAAAATACATATGTGATTTTTACATTCTCCATGAAGTTATAATAAATCTACTAACATTTGCAGTTAACAAAATACTTTAATATGCATTCTCTGCCAAGACAACTTTCAGGCAGATACTATCATCATCTTCATTTTAACACTGAGAGAATCATACGTATTAAATAACTTACATAAGATCTAGCCAAGGAATGGGGAACCAATATTGGAATAAAAGATTTTCAACTCTTAATTTTGTCTTCTTAACAACATACCAATCTACAGTTTTGTGATATCTAATTGACCAAGAAAGTGCTATCATACACAGCTATTTTTTGAAATTTCTTTCAACTTTTTGATTGAGGTCCTATATACCAACTGTAGAGAGTGTAAAGTGCACTAATATTAGGTGTAGAAAATGACGAAATATTCATATCTTTATGCCTATGTAACAATCATCCAAATCAAGATATAGAACATGTCCAGCAGCCTAGAAGTTTCCCTTGTGCCCTTTCTTGGTCAACACTTATTCTCCCAGAGGTAATCAGTATTCTGGCTTATATTATTATTGATTAGTTTTATCAGTTCTTGAACTTCATGTAAATGGATTCATATTATATATACTTTTTTGTGTCTGGCTTCTTTTGCTCACCATAGTATCTGTGAGATTCATTTATGAAGTCGTGTGTATCATAGTTGGGTCTTGTTCTTTTTTTAAAAACAGCGTTATTGACATCTGTCCTATAGCAGGAACATTTTTTTTTTATAATTTTATTTATTTATTTATTTTTCCCCCAAAGCCCCAGTAGATAGTTGTATGTCATAGCTGAACATCCTTCTAGTTGCTGTATGTGGGACTCGGCCTCACCATGGCCGGAGAAGCGGTGCGTCGGATCGCGCCGGGGATCAAACCCAGCTGCCAGCAGCAGAGCGCGCGCACTTAACCGCTAAGCCACGGGGCCAGCCTGACATCTGTTCTATATAAGATAAAATTCACCAATTTAAACTACACAGTTCAGTGGTTTCCAGTATATTCAAAGAGTTATGCAACTATCACCAAAATCTAATTTAAAACATTTTTAACATCCCCCAAAGTATGGAAATTTTGAACATTTCTTTCAACAAAGAGCATCCCATTCCATACTTTGGAAACAAAAAAAAAGAAATCCCATACATATTAGCAGTCATTCCCCATTCTTGCCTACTGCCTTTCCCCTCCCAAACCTGCCCAGCCCCAAGCAAGCACTAGACTACTTTCCATCTCTACGGATTTGCCTATTCTGGACATTTTATATAAGTGGGTCCATATAGATATGTGGTCCTTTGTGACTGGCCTTTTTCACTTAGCATAATGCTTTCAAGGTTCATCTTTGCTGTAGCATATATCAGCATTTCTTTTTTATTGCTGAATAATATTTCATTTTAAGAATATACCAATTTTGTTCATCCATTTATCAGTTGGTGGACATTGGGCTGCTTCCACTTTTTGACTATTATGAATAATGCTGCTTTGAACATTCTTATCCAAGTTTTTGTGTGGACCTATGCTCTCTTTTCTTAGGGTCTATACCTAGGAGTGCAGTTGCTGCATCATTATCTATGTTTAGCATTTTGAGGAACTGCCAAACTGTTTTCAACAGTGGCTGCACCATTGTACATTCCCACCAGCAGTGTATGTGGTCTCCAACTTCTCCACATCCTCACCAACACTAGCTATTGCTTTGTAGTAGGATTTGAAATCAAAAAGTGTAAGTCCTTCAACCTTGTTCTTTTTCAAGATTGTTTTGGCCATTCTGGGTTCAGATTGTCAATTTTTTCAAAAAAGGCAGTTAGGATTTTGATAGGGTTGATATTGAATTTGTAGATCAATTTGGGTAGTATTTCCCTCCTAACAATGTTAAGTCTTCTGATTCATGAACATGGAGTATCTTTCCATTTATTTGCATCTTCTTGCATTTCTTTCAACAATTTTCTATAATTGTAAACGTCTTGTACTTCTTTTGTTAAATTTTACTCCTAGATATTTTATTCTTTTTTCTGTTCTTACAAATGTGATTGTTTCTTAATTTCATTATTGAGTTGTTCACTGTGATTATATGAAAGCACTATTGATTTTTAAAAATATTTATCTTGTATCTTGCCACATTGATGAACTTGTTTATTATTGGTTCTTTTTCAATGCAGTATAATATTTCATTGTTATCTTTTATCCTGTTGAGAAACATTTGAATTCTTCTCAGTTTTTGGATATTCTGAATAATACTGCTATGAACATTTTGAACATGCTTTTTTTGTGCACACAGACACTCACTTATCTCAGATACATGCCACTAAGCAGAATTTCTGGGCCACTCTGTAGGCCGATGTTTAGCTGCAAGTCAGCTTAGAGGCTTTGCTTTTGTTTCCATACTCTGACTAGAGCAATAGCCAGTTTGAATGAATTCACAATGATTTCTATTTATTAGTGATTAATTGGTATTATCAAAACTGAAGAAATGGAAAAGATTCCAATAGACTAGATTTAATATAATGAGTGTTAAGGTACAAGATTGATGGGAGAGTAATAGAAAGAATGAGAATAAGGGGAGGAGAATGTGTAGCTTAAAAAAGCATACTCAGTAGATTTTGTTTTTCTCGTATAAAATGTAGAAGGTAAAAACTGAAAATATTTTTTAAGGGTGAGAAAGACTGATTTGGTGGTCATTTATAGACATGGTTTAAATAGAAATAACATACCAGTCTCCTTCCTACCTGCCAATCCTTTCCTCTGTAGCTAAGTTTCCTCTGAAATGTAGTCTTCAAATGTTGCATTAAAAGTAGTTAAAAGAAAAACAGTAGTTTAAGTTAAATGCAAAGAAATAAGTTTAAAGAAGTAATTTAAAGATCTTTTCCCCACAGTGTACCTCTTCTCTTATGAAAGCAATTATCAGAAAAATGTACAAATATGTAAAATGTAAAAATTATGTAAAAATGTAAAAAAGTAAAAATTAATTTTTACTAGAAAAATTAACTAAAGAATGGTGGTGAGGTTAAAATTTTTATGCTTGAACAAAATCCTAACCTATTTGGAGGAACCTTGAATAGGTTACCCAAAATCTTTTTGCATGCAAGATAATGAAAAAAATCAGGAAAATGTCTTTTAAACTTTAATTTAATGAAAAGGAGGTAGAACTATACATTTCAACACTGGCAGAACTTCAGCTCTTAATGAGAAATGAAAAGGAAGCCAAATATGAAGAAAAATTGTTAAGTATATTTAAAGTTTGAGTAATTTATTTTGTGAGCACTTTATAGAACATTTTGATTTAGTACTTTTGGATACAGATGATAGATTAAAGTTCTTTCTTTTAAAAGTCAACATAGTTAATGATCTGAAAGTTTAAAAATTTCTTGGGTTTAAGAGCATTGCTTTTATAAATGTCATTTGTATCCCTGTTTTCTTGCTGTATTTTTCTACTCTTCTTTTCCTAACCTTTTCTTTGATTATTTCAGTATCTGTGTTTATGACTTTTCCAATATATTGACTCCATAGTTTGGTCACCCTCTTTGTTTTCCAACAACTTCTCTGGCTGTTTGTTTCACCTGGAACTGATGAACATTCCCAGCTCTGAAATTCTGCTTTTGGATCAGACTTCCATTCATCTCTCTCCCTGTTACTCTCACAGAACCTGTTCTTCTCTCTCACTGAAAAACGTCCCCTCCTTTATGTCCCACCCTGTAATTACCTGTTTGAGCCTTACTACTTCTCTGGTGAATCATTATAATTAATGATCTTGATAGCTACACAGAAATACTCCCTCCTTTGAATTTCTGGCTTCTGGCTTTGCTAATTTCCAGTTTGGGGTCAATAACAAAATCAGTTCCTTCAGTGTCACTTTTGGAAGCTGTTTTCCTGGAGAAGGTCACCTGACAATTATGACTGGCTGACTATTCGAAGAGGAAGTCAACTGACTTCTTCTGATAGACTTCTTCTGTGCATAGAGCCTCAATGTTCTCATAGAACCATGACCCGTTTGACAA
Source organism: Diceros bicornis minor (assembly GCF_020826845.1). Taxonomy (NCBI): domain Eukaryota; kingdom Metazoa; phylum Chordata; class Mammalia; order Perissodactyla; family Rhinocerotidae; genus Diceros; species Diceros bicornis. The sequence continues at coordinate 29,678,444 of NC_080741.1, forward strand.
TTAGTCACCTCCTACTTATTCTCCAGCAGAGGCTATTCCAATCCCAACTCCTAATTCCCACCTGGGCCCCCTCTGTCCACTTTTCTCAAATCAGGAGATTCATCAATTTGCCTCCTCTCTTTTCTAAAAGCTCCTCAACGATCCTCTCATTCTTTCCGTTCTATTATTTTTCCTTTTTCCCTCCAATATGAGTCCCTGCATAGGTGCCTTTGACCCCATCTGCATGTTTTGAACCCCACTCCATCACTTACCTTTCTTTCATGGTCAATTTCTTGAAATTATCTATTCCTGTCTCTAAGGAAATAGTCCTTTCCCTAAGCCAGTGGTTCTCAACTGGAGATGATTTGTCCTCCCAGGGGACATTTAGCAATGTCTGAAGATATTTTTGGGTGTCACAACTGGTGTGTGTGGGGGGGTGCTACTGTATCTATTGATTAGAGGCCATGGATGCTGCTCAACATCCAACAATGCACAGCACAGACCCCCATAGCAAAGAATTATCCAGCCCGAAATGTCAGTAGTGCCACGGTGGAAGAACGCTGTTCTCAGCCTAAGTCAAGCCCAAATTTTGCTTCTCCAGGAAATTTAAATAATATATTTTTATGACCATATCTACCTCTTTGAGTCCTTCCTTCCTCTGTCTCCCACTTTTTTCATTAGAAATTTTCTAGAATGGAAGTCAATACTTGCTGGCTTAATTCCCTTAATCTCCACTCATATCACTGAAAAACACATGATAATGATGACAATTACCAGCTACCAGACATTATTAAGGTCTTTAACAGACTCAGCTTTTCCCCGAGCTCCTCACAATGACCTTGGGAATGAATGAAGTAGATGAGAACACTTCTTTCATCCTAACTTGTGAATTGATTATTAGCAACAGAAGACTGTGACCTTGAACTGAGATACTTATTCAAGCATTTGCTTTATTATGGTGGATAAAAAATTATCCTTGCTGATTTTTGTGTTGAGAAACACTGGACAACAGCTTCATGAAACAAATATTTTTATAGATACATTTAAAATCCAATTGTGTAAAATAATTTTCTACAATATAATGAGTATTTGCCAGCAATAATAGAATCAATCAAAAAATAGTCAGATTGCTTGTACAGATGGGGCCAAATCTGTAAGGCTCTTCTGTGGGTATGATTCCCCACAAAATTAGGCATGGTGCCCCTTGAAAATATCAACAGATGCAGCACCATTCATGGAGACACCTTGCCCCAATCATTTGCTTCTCTATCTTCACAGAGTGTTTAAATAGGATATTAACACACGAAAAACAACAAATTTCTAGTAAAATGGGAAATAATCCTAAATTCTTCCTCTACCTTGTAACTAACATAGCCAGTTGAAGGAGTTGCTCAGAATCTCTGAAGTCAGAATTGAATTCTTATTTTTCATCTTAGGGGAAAAATGATGAAACATCATAGGAAAAAAACCTATAAAGCTCTTCATCCTAATAATAATGAGTAGCTTGCAAGGTTGGATTATTCTTTCACAGAGTTTAAAAAATTTTTCAGCTCTATCCAGTAACTAACAAATCTCCAGTCTCATACAAATCAAACTCTGCAATGAAAATAGAGCTGGTGATGAAGAGAGGGGCTCTGAGTTTAGATATTTTAAAAACCTGCAATGTAGATTGCTGCATTAGTTGTTTTTTAAATTAATCGTCAACCTATTTTTTTTTTTTTTACTGAAAAAGGCCTTTGAGAATATTCTCTTAAGGAATTAAAGAAACTGACTCATTAGGGATCCAGAGAACTTTTTTGTCCATTTTATGAGCCAAGTGGCTTGAACTCTCACCAAGAGGAGATATAGTGAAATTTCTACCAAAAGTAGCCTGAACATATACCACTAAACTCTATCAAATTCATTTCATTTTTTCTAAATTGACGTTCAATATAACAGCATCTTATTTATTAGCCAATGACGCAGGTAGAAAAAATTTTTTGGACAAGTGGCCTGACTAGGTTGGTGGCAGGGTCTTGAGAGTAGAGGTGGAAGTATTTCAAGAATAGGAGTAAAACCCTAATCCTAAAAGTGACACATGCCATTACTATTGGTAGATTTGGATTATTTTCCCGCATAGAGAAATGATTTAATTCACAATCTCTTCTTCTAAGAAATTGACACATACTCTTTTTACTCTTTTCAAGGAAGTTGTTCAGAAATTGAGAATATCTATAATGAATGAGAATATCCATTATGAATGCTGATAAACATATACCATAACTATCCAAAAAAGGAATGATAAAATTTATAGATGACAATTTTAATTATCTCTAAATTATTTATTTTTTAAAAATTCAAAATCAAGAAGATAAAGAGGAAGATAGCTAAAGAAATTAAACAGGATTCTTGTTTGACAGTAATTGGAAACCAGTGATTGGAAGCACTTAGTGCAACATGTTCTACAAAGAATTTTTTTAGTTTTATTTTTTTGGTTCTTTTTGAGCTCTTCATCCTTTCAATGCTGCTTGAGGAAACAAGTGTGGAATTGGTGTTGAAGTACTTTCCTCACGGGAGAAAAAAGTTTTGAAAAGAGAGTTGCATTTTTAATAGACTAAGTTACATCTTATTTCAAATTTTAGGAAAGAATCCCTTCATTGTTAAACTAAGGTTGAATGTTTTTTCTTCTGACAATGGAAGATGACTCCAGAAGAAAAAACAGTTTGTGAGCACAGTTCAAGGAATTTCTGGTGTATTCCTGTAGCATATGTTAGGTAATGTTTCCTACTTGGCATTTATGTCAGGAAGCAAATGGCACCCTCAGAGGATTTAACTGAAAATTTAATGAAGGGACTACTTGCAGACTTGTAAGTAGGGTTGAGGGAAACAAAAAAGAAATTTGAAATATCGAGACACTAACAACAGCTGGAAGCCTGTACTGTCCTTAGTCCTGATGTGCCCATCAGAGGAAACTGTTAGTAGAATGTGGAGGCAAGAGGCGTGGAAGTGGGTCCACCTGACAGGAGCTGCAATTTTAGGTAGATAAACTGTACTTTCCAGGCTCCCGTGTCAACTGGCTTCCCTCCTGGTTGTAGCAATTGGAAGCAGCGGTGGGAGATTGGAGGGCAAGAGGAAGGAAGAAGAGACCGTGATTTCCTCCTCTGTCTCCTTCACGGCTCTAGTTCCTGTTGGACAGGCCCACCACGGTTCCAGCTACTGCCTGGTAAGCCTGGCCCCTAGGCTCCAGCCATACCACCTTTTCCTACTTAGCAGTGGAAGTGGGTTCCTTGTGTTGCTAACCTCTGGCTTGGCTCACTGTCCTGTCTTGCTTTTCAGCTCTTATCACTTTTGAAACCAATTCACAGCTTTAATTCCCTCCATTTGAAAAACTAAAAATTGTTTATCTTTCTCTGTTTCATCCTGACACTTATTTTATATTTTTAATTGCTGCTTTGAACGGCATCTTATTTTCCCTTCTTATCTATCATCTGTATCTTATTATCTGTTTGGTTATTGTTGGTATAGAGGAATGACTTTATAACTACCAACCTGGCTGTACTCTGTTATTAAATGTTTATTGATTCCTTTGTGTTTTCAACGGTGATAATCATATCTAGGAAAAAATGCTAACACCTCTTATTTCTTTTGCTTTTCTTATACCATTTAACAAGACTTTGTCATGTGTTTGACGGTAGTGGTGATAGCAGCTTTCTTTTCTTGATTATAATCTCAACTGGAATGTGTCTATAGTTTTTCCATTTTGGTGTAATGTTTGTTACAGTTTTTTAGATATATAGATGTTTACAAATTTAGGAAGTTTCTCTCCGTTTCTGAATGTTTTAATAAAAAATTGATGGCGAACATTTACCATTGATTTTACAGCATCTATTGAAATAATCGTATAATTTTCCTTCTTTAATTCCTTAATATGGTATATTGCATGGATAGATTTTCTGATGTTGAAACTTTCTTGCATTACTGGGATAAATACTGCTTATTCATGACTTTTTTTTTTTACAAGCTTGTTGATATCACTAGCTAGAAGGTTTTGTTCTGTCTGTCTCTCATCTATTTAATTAACTTTGGATCCACGTTCATAAGTATGGAGTATTTAATTATCTTTTGTAAGCATTCTATCCTATTAAGGTTTTCAAAATTCCAGCTTTCGATTTTATGAATCTTCTTTATTGTTTCTGTGTGTTTTATTTCTTTAATTACTTATTTTTATTTTTGCCTTCCTTCTAGTTTCATTGGATTTGCTTTATTGCTATTTTCCCAACTTCCTTCATTGTTCATTTTTTTAAGTATTTTTAATTTTCTGCTGTATGCATTTAAAGTATAAATTTCCTACTGAATATTGCTTTAGCTTTGGGCTACAATTTTTGATAAAATGTTTACACAGTTTTCCACCTCTTAGTGATTTTAGATTTCGCTTAGGATTTTTTCCCTTTGATGGAAGAGTTATTTAGTAACAAGTTATTTAGTTTTTATACATATGCAACTTTAAAAATTATTATTTGTTATTGATTTCCAATTTTTCCTAATGACCAGATAATGTAGTAGGTACGATATTGTTGTTGTTTTTTTTTTAATTTATTGAGGTTTTCAGTGGAACCTCTAACCTCTAACATAACTAATTTTTGTGAGTGTTGTCTATTCCAAGAAATATGTGTTCTCTCTTTGTTGGGTGTCAACTTCCATATAGATCTATATGTTAGTTTTGATACTTCAATTATTTCTATTTTTGCTATACTTTATTTGTTTCTGAGAGGGACATGTTGAAATTTTTAATTCCAGTTGTTTATGTATCTATTTTTCACTTTATTTCTATCAGTTGTTGCTCTACATTCTTTGAGTCTATATTCTTAGATGCATATGTTCATGATCTTATATCTTTTTGATATGCTTTTTCTTTTTCCAGCATATATTGTTACTCTTTATCTTTTATGCCTAGATTTTTATTTTGTCTGATATTAATATTGCTACTTAGGCTAACATTTGATTTGTTTTCTGGTTTATTAATCTTGATGTCATAAATCTCCAATATTGATTCTAAAGGTTTTGAAATTTTGCCTTTTACATATAAATCATTAATCCATCTGGAATTGATTTTTATCTATGGTATGAGATAGGGATCTAATTTCACTTTTTTCCCCACAGATCTGAAATGTCAGCTCTGTTATATAACAAGTTTCCACATACATGTTATACTGGTTCTGGGCTCCCTACTCAAATCTATTTGTCTATCTTTGCACAAAATACTTTGGTCTTACGAGTTTTATACCAAGTCTTAATATCATGTAGAGCAAGTTCTTATAAGTGTTCTTGTTTTTCCTCCCAAGTATTCTTTATGAGTATCTTGGTCTTTTGCTCTGCCATATAAGTTTTAGAAAAAGCTTGTTGAACTATGGAAAATCTTAATGCCTCTTTTTTGGAATGCCTTGAACTAACAGCTTGACAATATTGCATCTTATATTCATGACAATGGCTGTCGTCCCAATTGGTCATGGTATTCTTTAATGTTATTCATTAAATTTTTATAATTCTTAATGTAACAGGGATTCACTTAGAGCACTGAGTCTGTTCCTCATCATTGCCTAGCTCTTTGTAGCGCTAAAGTGATAAACACATGACAAAAGACAATCCCCTGTATATAGTGTGTCTTGGTCTGCTTGAGCTGCCATAACAGAATACCATAGACTGAGTGGCTTAAACAACAAAAACTTATTTTCCTATAGTTTTGGAGACTACAAGCCCAAGATCAAGGCGGCAGCCAATTCAATTTCTGGTGAAAACTCTCTTCCCGGCTTGCAAATAGCCACATTCTCGCTGTGTCTTTATATTGGGGGTGCGGGGGAGTGCAAGTGAGCACACACACAAGCTCTCTGGCATTTCTTCTTATAAGGACACTAATCCTATTGGATCATGGCTGCACTCTTATGACCTCATTTAACCTTGATTACCTCCATAAAGGCCCTATCTCCGTATACAGTCGCATTGGAAGTTAGAGTTTCAACATATGACTTTTAGGGGACACAATTCAGTCCATAGCATAGTGCTACCAGGCTCTTCCCATTGTAGCTCTTTGTTTCTAAGGGCTGGAGGTAACAGTCACCACTGCCAGGCCAGCCATAACTCTCTACCTGACCACCTTCCTAGTCCCCATCCTCTTATGTTCTGGCAGTTACAGTTTCATTCAATATGATTGTAAAGATGTTTGAGGGGTGTTCCTCAAGAAACTCAGAAAGACAGAATCGTGCAGGAGGATGTTGCTCATTTTTCTTATTGCCCCAGGTCCAGGTGGGGAAGGTGGAAAAGGGATGAAGTATTTACACCGTTCTTTCTATTCTTTTAATCAGGAAGGGATGCACTGCCTCATGGGGCAAAGCATCACTTGGTCACACTCTGGCTTTTCTCCATCCAATTCCTTCAGCCTTATAGTTAGAAATTCCTTCCAGATGCTGGCCTTAAATCAGTTGTATTAATTTTCAGATTTTCTGTAAGTTTTTCTAACTTCGAAGATATTTTAGTTGGAAGGGAAAGAGGCTAGCTCAACACCCTTTTAAATGGAAACGCCCAATGTTACCAGTTTTAACATAAATAAATTTATGGTTTTTGGCCACCAAAAAATACAAACACCCAGAATACTGAGTGTTGAAACTGGAATTTTTATGAGTGTTTAAATAAGGTCCATATTTTCAATCATGACTATTTTTCCTTTTTTATGGGCGTATCATCAATACTGTGAAAATTCTAGAGGCCAAATAAATGAGGAGAAGCCTGCCAGAATCACATATGATATGGAAATGGATTTGGATGTTTTTCAAGATTTTCCTATTTTTGTTTTTCATATGTATCCCAAGAGTATAATAGTTCCGTTAAATGCTTTCCTGAGGGTGAAGTCTTTTGTGATTTTGATCGATAGCAATTCTTTTTCAGTTATATATGATATTATATGATGGTAACCTAATGCCAAATTAATATTTCCATAGTTTTCCAGTGTTGATTATAAGCAATTCATACAAATGTGTTCCATCTTTTATATTTTGAAGACTGAGATGGAGTTCTAAATTGAATAAAATTCATCGTTTTCAGGGTCAAAGTTTATCTTTATAAGCTTTTGCAGCCAGGCCTTGCCTTGTTATAACCACATATACTATAGTGTTTTAAGAACATAGACTTAGGAGTCAGGCACTTCTACTTAACCTTGAGTGAATAATTAAAACTACCTGTCTTAGCTTTCTAATACACAAAATGTAAATTATAATAATACCTACCTTTACCTTATAGTGTGTATGTGACATTTACAAGATGTATTTGGCATAGTGCTTGCCATAAGTGAACATTCCGTAAAAGTTGGCTATTGTTAAGTATTAATGTCCTTACGAATTATGCCAAAGACTAAATGAGGTTTTCTTCTGGTTATATGTCTTCTAAAACAGTTTTTCCAAACCAAATGATACTACATATGAACAAGCTGTCTACACCTGAATCCCATAAGTGAGAAAAAAGGTAAGTTTAACAAGTTTTGCTGAGGGGAGGGGTCTTAGAAAATCATAAAATATGCCTGCTCCTTGAAGTCTTAGAGGATGATGGCAAAATCTCATTGCGATAGTGTTATTTGGCCTATATTGAGAATGGAAGCACATACAGCTGTTGGAAACATGGCACTTAATAACCATGCCTTAGTATTTTCCATCCCAAACCAATTAAGAAAATACAATATAAGCTCTTGTTAAAAAGAAGTTAGAATTTTGTCCTTCCAGGAGTTTCAAACATCTAGTTTTCATCTCAAGCATCTAGTTTTTATCTTAAATGTCAAAATGGAAGAATTATTCCAATAAAGATATCTGCTCTCTATGTGCTAATCCATTGTTCAAAGAGCAACATTCTGATGTATGATTTTTTTTTCCTGTGAATGGCCCTCCTGACCAGCGAAGTAGTGGCCGATGCCTCAGGTTAGCCTCACCTTGGCCACCTTGTGCTAGGGAAGAAAGATGGATAAAAGCCACTGGTGGCGATGTCTCTTCTCTTCTTTTTAATTGCCCTCAGCCATTAAAAAGTCTTGCTCCAAACATGCACCCTCCACCTGTATGTAAGTGCACTTAGCCCTTTGCATTAAAAGTTGGTTTAATAATCCTCAGTGGCTATTTGATTATTCCTCATAGGGGTATTGCCTCTACTCAAGTGGTTTATTAAATTATTCATTCTGATCACATAAACTATTGTCTCGGCTAGCTATTGCTGCGTAACAAACTACCTCAAAACTTAGTTGGTTAAAACAGCAGTGATTTCATTTTTTCATGATTTTTGCGGGTCAGCAATTTAGGCAGGATTTGGTGGGGTGATTCTCGACTAGAGTCACTTGGTGGTATTCAGCTAGTAGCTAGTCTGGTGTCGAGGATCCAAAACACGCCTACTGGCTTGACAGAATGGCTGTAAGGCTCCTTCACATGGTCTCTACAGCAGGGTACATGGACTTTTTACATAGCTGATGACTTCCCCGAATGAACATTCCAAGAGAAGATGGAAAGTGGAAGACTTCTTCTAACCTGGCTTCTGAAGTCATGCAGGATCGCTTCCACCTCATTCTATTGGTAAGAAGGGAGTCATAGGCCTAGCCCAGATATGAGGAGAGGGTGGGTGAATACGCAAAACTATGAGTCCTGAGGACGTGGTTCATTGGGCAGCTGTCTGTAGAGACTAGTCTCTCTGAGAGGAGTCTAAACCACAACAATTCTCTCAATTTTGATGTAATTCCAGTGATGCTTTTGAAGCCCTTATAAATTGGCACCTTGAAAACCACCTGGTTGGTATACCTCTTAATTAGACTCTGTCAATGTCAATAACCTGTATTAGTTGTTCTGCAGGGTACATCTACAATATTCTCTGTGGATATTTTGTTGACCTGAGTTCATTTAAGAACCTGATGTGTGAACTGATAAAAGAATCTAAGTTTGCAACACTGAAGCTCAGATCATCCACTGCACACCCCACTCCCACGAAAATCTGGCTGGAATACTCAGCTAGCCCCATTTCATTACCATATAGCTTAGTTTGACTCCAGACTTAATATGTAACATCCCTTTAGTTTTATACGTCACTGTAATTCAGATCTTAAATACTTGTTGCCCAGGGTCTGCTGATTCTACTGCTGGATGCTGTTTATTATTGAAATAGCCTTCTTTCTGTTCTCCCTGCTTCAGTCCTTCCTCTCAGCAATCTAATCTATTGTAAATCTAGTGATCCTTTGGAAATCCAAGGTAGATCATGATGCTTCTCTGCTTGGAGCCCTTCAACGACTGCCCTTCTTACTTAATGAATCCAAAGTTCTTTTTTTTTTTTTTTAATTTTTTTCCCCCCAAAGCCCCAGTAGATAGTTGTATGTCATAGCTGCACATCCTTCTAGTTGCTGTATGTGGGACGCGGCCTCAGCATGGCCAGAGAAGCTGTGCGTCAGTGCGAGCCCGGGATCCGAACCTGGGCCGCCAGCAGCGGAGCGCGCACAGTTAACTGCTAAGCCACGGGGCCGGCCCTGACTCCAAAGTTCTTACAGTGACTTATGAAGCCCTATGTGATCTACACTCCCTTCTTTCTCTCTATTGTTATACATTTGTTCATTCATCCATTCATTCAAAAAATATTTATTTAGTACCTACTATGTACTAGACACTATCTCATGTGCAGAGAATGCAGCAGTGAACAAAGCAGAAAAAAATATCTATCCTTATGGAGGTCCCCCCTTGCTCATTTTTCTCCATTCACATTGGCCTCCTTGCTTTTTCTGGAACATTCCAAGCACAGTCCCATCTCTGGGCCTTTGTGTTTGCTGTTGTCTCTGCTTCAGAATGCTCTTCTCCCAGATATCCACATGACTTGTTCCCTCACTTCATTTAGTTCTTTATGTTCAGATGTCACCTCCACAGAGTCTATTTCTTGACCACCCTATAGAATATAGTAGCTGTCTCATACCATAGTTCCTTCCCCTGTTATCTTATTAATACTTATCACCATATGACAAACTGTATGTTTAATTGCCTGCTTGTTTATCATCTGGCTCTTTCCACCAGAATGGAAGGTCTGTGAGGGCAGGGCTCATCTGGGTCATTTAGTGTTACAGCCCGGTCTGAGTCATACAGGCTTTCAATAAGTGCTTGTTGAATGAGTTTTTGGATTCAGTAATATGAATTCCATTAACAAAAAACAAAATAGCTCCTCAATAATTAGAATTTACCTACAGTAGCATAAAGAGAGAGGCAGCAGAAGCCCTACTCCGTGGTTCTGCAGAAAATTAAAGGCCTCATTTGTACTTCATTAAGATATATGGGAGAAGGATCTTGAGTCATTATCTTTAGATTATCCATATTTTTATATTCATGCATTATGTTCACTCCCAATTTATTCTGTTAGGCAATGAAATAGCAAATGTTGATTTACTGTAATTAAAAAGCTACTCAAATCAAACCAACACCACTTAAAGTTACGTTATATTAAATGGACCATCATATATCATGTAGTAACTACAACTATACAAATAAAATGGAGAACTGGACAGAATTTTAAAAAATTTTGTCACTGATGATTCTCAAATTCATCAACTTAGGCACAAAACACCACTTATTTGTTATTCGGAGAATTTAGATAATTCCTTGATATACCATGCCACTTATGTAGACAGATGCACTTCGATCTTTTCTACCCTGAACTTTTAAGTTACGTAAGATTTTGACTTATTTAAACAATATTAACTCAAAAAAGGAAAAAAGTAATAATTGATGCTGAGTCTTCCATTAGATATGAAGCAATATAAAATAAATTAAAATCATTACTCATGAAGGAAATATTAATATCATTGATAATTTCATACAGAGTTCAGCAAATCAAGACTGTAGGACAAATCCTGCCTACCACCTATTTTTGTTCACCCTGAGAGCTAAGAATGGTTTTTGTATTTTTAAATGGCTGAAAAAAAATCAAATGAAGACTATTTCATGATGTGAAAGCTATATGAAACTCAAGTTTCAGTGTCCATCAATATAGTTTCACTGGAACACAGCCACGACTGTTTGTTTACATATTGTCAATGGCTGCTTTCACACTAAAGTAGAGTTGAATAGTTTCAAGAGAGATCATTTGGTCCCCAAAGCCTAAAATATAAACTATCTGGACATTTTCAGAAAAAGTTTGCTGACTCTGATTTAGTACGGTGGTCTTTCCCATATTTTATCTGTAGACCATGTGCATCAGAAATAAATGGAGAAAAAAGAAAAATAAGTACAGATTCTCCATCTCTCCCTTAGATATTTTTGTCCAGTCATTCTAGAGCAGTTTCTGGGCTCCAGCCTCCGGGCCTAGAAGGCTCTGTTTGGAAGTACATAGCATCAGAAGGTTTGGGACTCACTGACTTGCTACATATGGAGTGCTGCAATTTGTCCTTCTAATAAGTCAACTGTGGTGTTATTTCCTTGTTCATCATATCTTATTCATTCTGTGTGTTATTGTAAATAACATTTTCAGAAGGCAGATTAGTTAGTAATGACAGCACACATTTTTCTCAGGGTTTATTTTGTTTACATCCTTGGAGTATCTTTAGTTACATGCTTATGTTAATATAGTAATTTAAACAGGGGAATATAATTTAAAGAGACAAAATCCATAAAGGAATATCATAGACTAAACTACTTGCCATGTAGAACAGATTAGGTACCAACATTCATAAGCAAAACTCTCACTCGTTTCCCCTTAATTTAGATTTGAAGTGAAGATGGTGCTCAACTGTGAATCATGCCTGGAGAAAAAAGGGAATTGGGCTTATTTATTGAATGAAACATAGAAATCTGTATTCTAGTACATTACACAGAAACAAAGAAATTAACTCAGATGTGCTGCATCTATCACTCCGTATTGAGTTTAGGTAAGGATTTTTGACCTGACTCCTTTAAAATAGAATTAGAAATGCTATTAGATTCCTGAGAAACCCTCATAGACTAAACTCTCTTTCAGTCTCTTTCTGGCTCTATTTAATATTTCTATGACTCATTTATCATATGAAACTATTTATACTTTATAATGTCATTGTTATTTTCTTCAGGGGTTCATTATTAAAAGGCTTAATTTTAAAATGAAAATATTTTCTTAGTGACGGGTCACATAGGCAATAAATAAATATTAAATAACAATATGATTTGTATGACTTTAAATAAAGAGAGAGAAAGTGAATATTAATTCTATTCTTGCTATCTTGCTAGTTGAGCTAGAAGAATACTCATTGCAGTTATGGAGGTTTTTTCTGTTTTTAGGTAAACTTTTTCTAATGGAAATTTTCATTGAGCTAATTGCAGATTCACATGCAGCAGTAAGAAATAATAGAATGACCCCGTGCACCCTTCACCTAGTTACCTTGTTCCATTACTCTAATGGAAATTTTTTGCAAAACTATAGTATGATATCACAACTAGGATACTGACATGCGTGCACTCCCCCTGTCTTATTCATACTTCCCCAGTTGTACTTCTGATCCTTCGTGTGTGTGTTTAGTTCTCTACAATTTTATCACATATGTAAGGTCACTCCTGCTCTTTTATTATTTTTTAAACTGATATATCTTTTTCCATTTTTTAAATTTCAATGTACCTATGTTGAATTTGAAGTGACTTTTTTGTAAACAGCATGTAGTAGGTCTTTTTTTTAATCCACTCTTCAATCTCTGTTTTTTGATTGATGTGTTTAAATAATTTACATTTTAGGTAATTATTGACATAATAGAATTGTCTGCCATTTTATTTATCTACTCTTTTTTGTTTCTTCTGGTTCCCATTCCCATTTTTCTCTTTTCTTGCTGCCCTGTGGGTTACTTGAACATTTTTAGAGTTCCATTTTGACTTATAGTGTTTTTGAGTGTATCTCTTTGTGTAGTTTTCAGAGTGGCTGCTCTGGGAATTGCAATATAGTATATACATGTGACTGATCACAGACTACTGGTATCAATATTTTTGAGTGAAGTATGGAAACCTCATTTCCATTTAGGTTCCTTTACCTTTTTCACTTTTAAATATCATTATGTTGAGTATCAGATGGTTTATATATTTTCTGTCAATTATTGAATATGGTTCATAAAACTCATGAGGAAAATGATAGTTAATTGTATGTACCTATATTTCTGGTCTTTCCATGGTTCTTTCTTCCTGATACTTCAAGTTTCTTTATTTTCTTATTTTATTTCTGTTTAAAGAGTTTCCTTCAACCAATGTTCAAGGATAGGTCTGCTGTAACAAAATCTTTTTATATTCCTTCATCTGAGAATGTCTTTATTTCCGCTTCATTCTTGGAGGATAGTTTTGCCAGCGTAGTGGGTTGACTGGTGGTCCCTGAAATATATGTCCACATCCTAATCCCCAGAACCTGTGAATATGACTTAATTTGGAAAAAGGGTTTTACAGATGTAATTAAGTTAAGCATCTTGAGATGAAACCATTCTGGATTATTTAGGTGGGTCCTAAGTTCAATGACAATTTACTAAACCAAAGGAATGCCTGGAACCACCAGAAATTGAGAGAAGCAAAGAATGAATTCTCCCCTAAAACCCAGAAGGAGTACAGCCCTACTGACATCTTGAGTTGGGGCTTCTGCTCTCCAAAACTTCAAGAGAATAAATTTCTCTTGTTGTAAGCCATTCAGTTTGTGGCAATTTGTTGCATCTGCCCTAGTGAACTGATATAGCCAAATATAAAATTTGTGGTTGACAGTTCTTTTTTTCAATATTTGAATATTGTTGTGCCACTTCCTTCTGGCCTCCATGGGTTCACATGAGAAATCTGTTGTCATTCAAATTGGCATTTCCCTGTAGTTAATATGTTGTTTCCTCTGGCTGCTTTTAAGATTTTTTTCTTTGTCTTTAGTTTTCAGAGGTTTAATTTTGAGGTGTCTTAGCATGGATTTCTTTGGGTTTATCTTGTTTGGGATTCACTCAGCTTTTGGAATCTATAAGTTTGTGTCTTGCACCAAATTAGGAGTGATTTCAGCCATTATTTCTTTGAATATTCTTTTAATCTCACTCTCCTTTTTCCTTCTGGAACTCTGATGATTCAAATGTTGGATCTTTTGTTATTTCCCCACAGATTCTCAGGTTCTCTTCATTTTTTTTCTTTTCAGTTTTCTTTCTGTTGTCAGATCTCAAAAATTCCATTTTTATGTCCTCAAATTCACTGATTCTATCTTATTCATCTCCACTCTACTATTAAGCCCATGCACTGATTTTCTTAATTTCTGTTATTGTATTTCTCATTTCTATAATTTCAACTTGGTGCTTTTTAAATAACTTTTCTTTCTTTGCTGAGATTTTCTATTTTTTCATTCATTCCAAGGAAATTTGTACTTGATTATGGAAGCATTTTTATGACAGCTGCTTTAAAATCCTTGTCAGACAATGCCAACATCCAATTCATCTCAGTTTTGGCTTCAATTGATTGTCTTTTCTCATTCAAGTTGTAATTTTTTTGATTCGTGGTATGACAGGTGATTTTTTTAAACATATCTTGGACATTTTGTCTACTATGTTAAGAGACTCTGGGTCCTATTTAAATCTTTTATTTTAGCATGCAGTCCCTCAGTTTAGGTTTATCCTGCAGGTCCTGGCCAACATTTGTAGGCTGTGGTCCCAATGACAGTTTAATTTTTAAAGTGTTTTTGGTGTTATTTTAGTCTGCATGGTTTATCTGGTGCCACTGGGGTCCCATTGGTTTCTAATGATGCCGCCTAAGGGGTGGGAGGGGTTTCTCCATACTGGGCCTCCAGGTTTCTCTCAGTAGGGGAGAGGAGTCTCAGCCTTATGAGGTCAAAGAGGCTTCCCTGGTCAGGCTCCTGTATTGATGGTATTATTCCTGCCTGTGGGAGATGAAGAACATTTCCCAGGCCAGAAGCTTATCATGGCAGGATCTCCCCTGGTGGTGCCCACTGACCACCCCTGTGCCTCTGGGTGGGGGAGTGGAGTCTCAGGCCTGGGGAGACAATGAGACTTCTGGCCAGGCTTGTTGTGGTGAGATCCCTCTTGGTGCTGCTGGGTCCCCTCACTATCTTCTGGTGGATGAGGGGAGTCTCAGGCCCAATGGGGAATGAGAGTGCTTCTCCTGGCCATTTATTGTTAGTGGACCTCCAACCAGTTCCCCTTTCTAGTGGTGCTGGACGTTCACCTGGTGTTGTCAGAGGGTCTATTTGATCTGCAGGGGGAGTGAGCCTACCTAGACTGTCTTCCTTTGCTAGTTTTGGGCAGAAAATGTTGAATCGGAGTCATCTTTTTCTTTGGATGGAGGACTGTAAGACATCCTGCTGCTGTGTTTTTCTTCCAGTTCTGGAGTCCCAAATCAGTTTGCCTTCCTCTTACCACCTTTAGAATTCTCCTTTGGTTGACTCTTTTGTTATTTCCAAGGTTTATAGTTTTCCTAGGCGTGGAGGAGCAGGGAGAATTGGGTTTATGGCATCTTCTTTGGACCCAAAGCCTTAGGTAAACTTTTTATTCAAATATAATCCATGTACAGAGAAGGAAAACCCTATGTTATGGTTGAATATTATCCTCCAAAAAGATATGAAGTCCCAACCCCCAGTACCTCAGAATGTGACTTTATTTGGAAATATGGTTGTTGCAATTGTAATTATTTAAGACGAGGTCCTACTGGAGTAGGGTGAGCCCTTAATCCAATATGACTGGTGTCAATATGAGAAGAGGGGAAGAGACACCGAGATACAGACACCTGAGGGGAGAATGTGATGTGACGATAGAGGCAGACATTGAAGTGCTGCAGCTGCAAGGTTTTCAAGTAAACCATGAGAAGATAGGAAGAGGCAAGGAAAAGTTTTCCCTTAAAGCTTTCAAAGGGAACATGGCCCTGCCAACATTTTGATTTCAGACTTCTAGCCTCCAGAACTGTGAGACAATAAATTTCTTCATTTTAAGCCACCCAATTGGTGGTATTTTATTACAACAGCCCTAGGAACCCATACACCTTCCAGCCAGAGAAATATGATCTGATTATGATACTGAACAACTGGTGGGTCACAGAAGTGTCACATATTTTCCTAGTCTATAACTAAATTAAGTGCTACTAGCCATTATCAATTATTTCGAAAGGAGGGAATACAGGACAGTACATGTTTCTTTTTATAACATTTCTATTTAACACCTACTTACTGTGATGCATGGTTAGAGACAAAGCCTTCACTGCTGCTTGGAAACCTGTTATTCGTCTCTTGTTGACTCTGTCCATTTCCCCATATTGTTTTTACCGTAAATCTCTCCCACGCTTGGCAAATTATTAGTTTCTCCTCTTCTAAGCAAACTCTCCAGATGACTTGCCCTCCTACTCATTTTTTGGAACAGAAATTTCATAAAATGAATGCCCTCAACTCCTCTTTCATATTCTCCAAAGAAGTGTTCAAATCAGCATTGTATCTCCTTCCACATCTTTGTGCAAACATTTGCCTTTGAAGATAAAACTCTGCCCTCGGTCTACTAGGCCCATCCCGGGGGAAAGTGTTAGGTAGTGGGAAAAAACATAATTTAGGTACATTTACTGGCATTTCTGGATTTTTCATCCATAAACGAAGGATGTGGGGTCAGATATCTTGGGGATTCCTTACAATCCTAATCATCTGGACCCAATTTCAAGAGATCACTTATGGTGACAGATAAATCAAAGGACAGGCTGTGCTGGGAGAGGGCAGAAGACCTGTCCAAGAGAGTCCATCTCCTTCCATGACCTACACTACTTTCTGGTGGCAAGCAATGAGCAAAGAAGGGACTCAAGATGGAACTGGAAAACTTTGGAGAGCCAGTCCATGTGACATAGGGGAACTGTGTGCAAAATGAGATGCAAGAACCAAGGGACTCAATAACAGTCAGTTTCACAGTCATACTCTATTCCAGCACTGTCCAGCAGAAATATGATGTGAGGTGCAAATGTGAGCCACATACATGAAAAGCAAAGGGGGAAATCAATGTTAATAATAGGTTAATAATAATATTTTACATTCTTTTTTTATATTAAGTCTTTGGACTCCTGCATGTATTTTTCACTTAAATCATATCTCAATTTGCCGAATTACATTTCAAGTGCTGAATAGTCACATGTGGCTGGTCGCTACCATACTGAACAGTGTAGGTCTATACTACATACTATGAGTCACTTCTGCTGTTTCAATCAGCACTAAAACAACCATTTCCTAGTCCTCATCTTTTAGGTTTCTTACTTCCTGCATTTATCACTGGTTTTTCAGTTTTATGTCTGCTGTTAGACCACAAACTAGGGTTTTATGAGGACACTAATAATGCCTGTTAATCATTTCTTACCTTATCAAAATCAAAATATGAAAGAAAACACAGAGGAAAAAAGCCCACAAGTTGTTTAAAGAACTTTTATGTATTTGTATAGTGTTTTATGATTTACCATGTCTTTTTGCTACAGTGCCTTCTTTAATTCTCACAATGATGCCATGAGGTTTTCCAACCACTGTTTCCATTTGCTTCCTAGCACACTTGACGTGTCAACATGCCCAAAGCTAAAATGATAATTATTCCCTTCTGTACTTGTGTTTCTTTCTGTTTTCTTGAGCTTAAGGAGGCTTGCACCACCATTTGCCACATCAGCCTGCCTGGGAGACAACCTGGATACCTGCCTACCTTACCTTCTCCCCTCTCCATCTCCAGACTCCATATCTAATTAATCACTAGCTCCTGCTGATTCTACCTTTTAAATACATCTTAATTCTAGATGTTTCTTTTCTTTTTAATCTCATCTTGATGGTCGAGCCCACATCATTTCATGCCTAAGCTATTGTAATATCCTTGTAATTGGTCTCTGCCTCCACACTAGTCCCCTCATCCATCCTCTATAATTCCCTTTCTAAAATATAAATGCATTTACAGCACTTCTCCACAGGAAATCATAATGATTCCATGTCTTTTAGACCAGTTTAATGTGAATTCAAATAATCTGGGCATCTTGTGGAAGGGCAGATTCTGATTCAACAGGTCTGGGGCCCCAGATTCTGTATTTGGAAAGGTGATGATGATGATGCTTGCCCATGGACCACATTTTGAGCAGTAGCGGCCTAGAGGGTAAAGTACACACTCCCTAGCATGGCGTTCACTAAGCTCTAAGATCTGGCCTCTATCTAGCTCTCAGCCTTAAAAAATGTTTTCCTCCATCTCCAATCAGCCTAAGCTGCTAATCTACTCTCTAGACTCTCCAATCTAAGTCATTCATTTTTGGCATGTGAAAAAAAATTTACTTGAGCTGAAACCCCAAATTTAAAATTCCAATAACTTTTTTGCCTAACCTCACATCCCCATCACTAAGAGGCCACTGGGACAGGACAGGCAACAGACTCCAACCTCAGCATCCATTGTGCCCTCTTGTGGCTTTTGCTTTCAAATGAATCCAAGGAAATTTTTTGTAAAGTCTTCATAATTGTGTTTATTGCCTGGTCCAATTCAGCATACGGTGGGTTGGAGTTGGAAGTTGAAGGAAGAACTACACAAGCTCCCTGATGACGGCACTGGGGGATTTACCAAAGCAGCGGATGGCTTGGATCCTTTGGGGGCTCTTCCAGCCAGCATTGTCAAGTAGGTAACATCTCTCTAGGCAACACTTTCATTTCTCCCTTCAAGACCACAGTCCTTTGGTCTCAGGCAGCCCATATTGTCATGTGGTCTGAGACTTGCCTCAGTTTTGCTCAATGCAGAGGACTGCTTCCTTCCCCTTTCCAAACAAGGTACCTGGATCAAGCCCCACATCCAGTTCCCACTCCTCCCCATCCATGTACCATACTCCTCATACTTTTGTTTGTTCATGTGTTCACTAGTTTTCATTCTAGAAATATTTACTGAGCGACTACTATGTGCCCACCTTTGTGTGAGGTACTGGGAGTATAGTGATGAAGGAGATAGACATGACTCCTATACTGGACATTGCTTGAAGGCTATGAGTGAGACAGACACCTAAACAATTAGGGTAAAGTGTTCAAAAACAAAGAGACAGGGTGCTTTGGGAGCCTGTAGCTCACCCTACTAAGCTGGAGTTCTGATAATTTGCCCCAAGATGTTAGTCTCCGGTGTTACTGCGTCACAGCTCCCACTGGCATTACCACCTTGAAAATCACTCTTTCTTTATATTATTATTATTATTGTTATGTTAATTATTATAATTACTTTTTATTTTCCCAAGTTAGATATTCCAACTGCATTGTGATTAAATAACTTCACTCCGTGTGTTCATCAGGACTTCATTTGGTTGTAAAATACAGAACCCAGCCTGAACTACTTAAACAAAGAGGAGAGAACCATGATAGCTGAGGACAAGTTTGAACAACCACCCCAAGGGAGAGACAGGTGCAGCTGGATTCACAGACCACAGGAACTTGGTGCTTGAACACCTTCCTCTCTTTCTCTGCATCTTTCTCACTTGTGCTTCTCTGTACTCTTCACATCTCATAGCTTCTGCCTTCAGATAGAAATAGACTATTTTTTCCAGTTCCAATTTCAAAAAGCTCAGGGAAGAACTCAGCAATCATTTCTGGACCAATCATTGTGCAGGGGAAAGAACGGGCAGCTTCCACGTGGCCATGTGATCGGGAGAGGGGAGAAGGGCACAATTCCCAGGAGAACGTTGGGGTGCTGGGCAGATAATACTATAAATGTCTATTTGTTATACCTGGAAAGCACTAGTGTTTCCAAGCTCCAGAGATATATTAATATTTGGGACTCAGGAATAAGAAATCAGAATTTTTGGGAATTTCCAAAGTTGCAAGTCATTCTTAAAATACATCCAATGTTCTTCATACTCTTAAAACTCATTATTATGGATATATAAAAATGACTAATAAATAAGAAATATTAAGTTTGAAAGGTATTTACTAAGAACCATAGCCTACAGTGAATATTTAAATGCTAGAAAATGCTAGTGAACCTTATTAGGTAGTGTTCAAATAATGCGACGTTTAGATTTTCTAACAAAGTTAACAATACCACATCAAATCATGTGTCTAAATTGCCATTTTAAGGCCTTATTTTGTTTTTCAAATTTGTTGTTCGTTGGAAAACTTTTAATAGGACTTGTATAATGTATACTGTTTGTATAGGCTTTGAACACAATAAGATGACAGCTACAAGCCAGAGCGACTGATTAGATTGATTGTTTCTCTTATGTGGCCCTGTCCTGGTTTCTGGAAAAGTCGACCTTAACCTTCAACTTCACATGCCAACTTTTACTTCTTGCTTTTGACTTGACATCTGTGAATTTCTTAGAACCAGTAAGGTCTCTGGGTTGATTGTTAAGGTTTAATTCTTGCAGAATTACAATTATTTCCTCTGATTTCTCAGCTGATTTTTCTTGGAATTTGGAAGCTATTGCTCATAAGGGGGACGGAATTCCTACCTGAAAACATTGCTATTTGTACATAATTTTGATAGGGAAATATGTTTCAAGTTCTAAATGATGTTTCATTACGAAAACTCTTGAAAATGCCCTTTATGGGAAAAGGGGCTTTATAATACGGTCCATGTGATTATTCTTCCTTTCCCTGGAGAAAAGGTGGACTTATTATTACCTACTTCTAACAGGCTCTGAATGCCCCTTGACAAAAGAATTTTATACGTAATTCACCAAAGTAAAGGAACCTGCTGTGGTTTGTGAGTTTCCTAGGTAAGCTTTATCCAGATGCTGTATTATGCTCGCTTATGGTTTTACCACTGGCATCAGAGAGTAAGGGGAAAAAGAAGCTTTTTCCTTGGTTTTTTGAAAAAGTTACGAAAGTGTGACTCAATATTAGTACAACCCATCTATGTACCAGAGAAAGTTATAAACGAGGTCAAAACATCTTCTTCCTTTGAAGCATTCACCCCCTGGGCCACCAGGGCTTGGCTGTGGACAGAGGACAGATTCCTCTGGGCTGACAAAAGTGCTGTGATATTTGAAAGACAAAAAAAAAATAATAATAATCCCTCTAGCAGAAGGTTGAAAGGCAGTCTGGGCAATATTTGAATTTGGGGAAATTTTCATGAAAACTGCAAATAAAGGAAAAACCAAGTGACAAGTCACTGACACCACAAGGATGGTTCTAATAGTTCACTTATGTGGTCGCCAAACACATGTACTGAGTGATCCCTAAGGAATTAAACACTGTAAGACGGGATGCAGAAAAGGAATGAAGTCAGGCGCCTGGAGCGCAGTCAGTGGACATTTGCCTCATTGAATTAAAGTGAGGGCCTTGCGTTTGAGGTGCCTTACGATACAATCTGGTCAATGAAGCAAAGCAAAATTGAAAAACTCTTAAAATCACATCTAAAGAAAGTCATAAGCAAGGATAAATGAACATAGGGTAAATTTACCATAGCAAAACCTCAATTCATCATAACCTTACTAATCATAACCCTTAATTACCTAGAGTTTTGAAGAAAGAACAAAACATCAGAAAATAAACTGACATCAGTATCTATTTGGAATCTAACATTCTACTGCCTTCTCTAATTATATCAAAAATAATGTATGGTGAAAACTATGTTCAGAGTGATCAATCTTAAATACTAAAATGACTCAAATAATGAATAAAATGTGTCTGCTTTTTAGATTTTTTATTAAGGTAAGCAAATGAAAAAAAATTCAAAAAATTGTTGAAACAATACGAAGGTTTTGTAAGCAGAAACATTCAATGAAGCAGAATAACCAAATCTCTATACATCTGGCTCATTGAGGCTGCTGTACCCCTGGGTACCCAGGGGGAACTTGGAGTCATCATATCACAGTGACTGGATTTGCATGGAGTGAAGGGGATCACTAAAATCTGACTTTTGTGACACGGCCAACCATCTGTCTAAAATCCAGCCCTCCAATTGATATGGCCCTCTACCACGCCCCTCAGTGTCTTGGGGAATTTCCATTCAAACCAAGCAGGTAATGGTCAATGGAGTTCTTTGGGAAATTTCCACTTAGGGGGATTTGATATCTGATTTCTTCCCTCCAGTGCATCCTCGGGGTACTCTCAAGTGTGGCCTGGGGTTATGTGAGCCGTCTCCTTAGACTTATCTCCCCAATCTGTGTGTCTCAGCCCCAGGCTGCCTTGGCAGGTAGTTTGGTAACACAGGTTTAGGGTTGCAGCAGCAAGAGATTAGTCTGCTCTAGAGTCCACACAAAACTCTGGGCGGTCACCAAGAGAGCCTGCAGGGTAGCCCACCTTCCTCTGCTCAGCACCTCCCACACAGCTAGTGGAAACGAGGAATATCATAGCAGTCAGGCGGCTCAAATGTGATCAGTAAGAAGCCTTTGCAAAAGGCTGGAAACCTGGAATAATCTCCCTTCCAAACCTAGATTGAAACCAGAAAGCCAGGGAGACTGAAGGATGATTTTTAATTCCCCAAATCCTTCAACCTAAAAGCAAATAAAAACAAGTAAAATAAATAAAGGAAAGAAAGATGGAAAGAAGGAAGAAGCTGAAAGTATTTATTTCCCAAGCTATAATTACAAAGCTAATTAGGGAAGAAATAAAATCTGAAAATGATAACTAGGCAGCCCTTATGGGTGGAAGCAATGCCTCTCCACTAGGAAATTACCCATAGGATATCCTCAACTATTTTTAAAAACTTATTGTTAAATAACAATTTACCTTGTTATTAAATATTACTATCATCAACATAATTTTTAAAATGATGTTGGTAGTGAAGGAGCTATGTTAGGAAAATGACAGAACAATGTGGCTTCCATTTTCAGCCATGGCAGCTGCTATTGAAATATATTATGTATTATATTATTTTATATTTTATACTATATTAAAATTGTATAGCTGGCTACAGATTTTTTTCCATGGGGGCAGACTGACCACAGGAAGCATATTTCTAAAATAGAAAAAAGAGGAATTTAAGTCAAACACCTATTCTTAGCAGAAGACATTCTATGATCCTTTACATGCAAATGGAATATTCTTTTTGGATATCCCTATCTTTGACTCACAATCCACCCATGTCTTCCACTGTGGTAGTTATTATTGGTGCCCCACCCATATTGCCTCAGCTCCCACATTTCTGGGCACCCCAGTTGCTAAGCTCCTGTGACTCATTCCCTGAGGGTTTTCTCTCTGATCACGGGAGTCCATCTAACCATATGTGGGGCAGACCGGAAATGCCCAGGAGGTAACACTTTCTGGGAGTCACCCTCAACCAATGACTGAGGAAAGTTGGTGGAAAAGTAACCCAGCTGTCTCACCCCTCAGTTGGGACAATGCTAAAGTGTATTCTACAGTTAGTCAGAGTTCCCCAAAGGGACTGGTCCATAGTTCTCTACACTGGTAACCTGGGATCATCTGCTAAATAAACTCTTGTGCCACATCCTTGTCTCATGGAATGTTTTGGGGGAACCCAACCTAAGGTACCCATCAAAGGCCCAATTTCACCCATGCTATTATCTTTCTCCCTACAACTCCCATCTCCAATCACCTAGGGAGCAACAAGTCTCAGAAAAACTTCAGCCTAAGGAGGAAATGGAGCACTTAACTGTCTTCTCTCTTCTGGTTTGTACTCACTACAGCCCCACCTGTAACCCCATTTCCGCCTCTACTCCCTCCCTCACCTGATGCAGCTCCTATCCTCCCACCTGTAAGCTGACACTCCTCTTGGAAATGACAACCATTGCTAATTTTTGCTCTAAAAAAGTGAAGCTGCATTGATAAAATAGCAGATGGAGCAGATAGGCACATATCAACTTCCTGCATGCAAACTTTCTCAATTTCCTAAGACCAGCGTTTCTGAGGAACATCCGGAAACCCAGACATTTCCTTTGATTGTTGCAGCTATGATAAAAGTGGGCAGAGCAAATCTCTGATTCTACACCTACCACTCACTTTTCCCCCACTCCAAGATAATAAATTGTTTAAAATACTTTGCTTTAACTCTTATGATATATTGCTTCTGTTATTGCTTTCTATTTATACCTCTCGTCCAACAGTTCCTGGAACTGTTGATGCAGAAAGCTGAAACCAGCTGCTGCAATTCTGAACAAAACTGACAGCTCTCTCCGGGTTCTCTAATTAGGAAAGTCTTTAAGGCAAAGAACTGGGTAAAAAGAGTGTATTATTCATCTCTAAGCAAGCACTTTTTGATCTAAATCAGTAAGAGCTATTTTTCCCCCTGATTTGTCCTATATGTTGTTTATATTCCAAGATGATCATTCTTTAAACTTTTTGTTCGCTGTGGATCATAGCTTTGCTATGAGCTATATTTGCTTTCTTCCCCAGCAATTTGTATCCCCCACACGTGAAATTTGGGGCAGACCAATGACTTTGCAGAGTTTTCCAAAGCGAGGTTCTGGACCACCTGCATGAGCACCATATGAGACAGTGGTTAAGAAAGCAGATTCATCAGGCCACCCTCACCAACTCACTACAACTTTGGGGAGAGGCCCGGTGGTTCTTGTGTACAGATAAGTTTGAGAACCACAGATTTGGGTGTTCAGATTTGACAGGAGGATTTAGACTATGAAGCTCAAATCTAAGTTTTCCTTGTCTCTCCCAGGACTGAATTCATGGCAATGACCTCATTAGTTGGCTGTAGCTAACTACACTAATAAGCTTTTACATTAACGCTCATTCCTAGGAGTGACAAAGGCTCATGTTAATCCCTTCTACTGGAAAGTGAAAAAAAGAAAACAATGAAAAGAACTGTCTCCAAAGAGTAAAATGCACCTAGATTTTTTAATGGAAAATATACGACATGTGTAAGCATAACACTTTAGGGGGCAAGAGCGGGGCTCAGATTTTCACAATTTCAATAGACTGTTCCTCTGAGAGCAGATCTTTAGGAAAAAAGTTCTATTTTCCTGACTTAGGTGATAGAGAAAAACCAAGGAGATTTGTTTGAATTTCTATTGGGAAAGAAATGTTCTTATTTTCATTGTTTTTTTCTAAAATCGATGTTTTTGGTGATACCTATAGTTCAAATTTCATGTGATCTTAGGTAAACGCTCTTGGTTTTTCCATCTAACAAGATGCTATTAAGTAAATTCAGTCTTTTTAGAAATAATCATTGTTTCCTGGCTCTGAGTTTGGAAGGATTTCCAAAGAAGATGACAGAAGTTTGGAGCAGCACCACACTTGGCATTGTCATGACAGGATTCATTCTGGGCATACAGAGTATAGCTCGGCTCAGGAGGAGGGAGTTTCATTCTGGAATCCCACAGTGAATGTGTTTGTGGATGTCAACAAACCATTGTGAGAAAACATACATGACTCTGGTGAATAAATAAAGACCTTCCTCTTGGAGTAGAGAACGCCTTGTGGGATCAGTTGATCTGTGTAAGAATAGAACAATAGTAATGTCTTTTAAAAACTCTTAGCTTTCAGAGCAATGTGCAAAGTACACATCTTTTGATGAAGTCCACATTTGCCACTGACGGGAGATGACAGCATGTGACATTTTCCCATAAAATGTTTGTATTGTTCTTCTGATACTGCAGCATATCCTTACGTCCATGTAAGGACATCACAAATGACATTGTCTGTGGCTCGGTACTACTGAGTAAAGTCTTGGCGTTGGTACTGGTTCCACATGAGAGATGTTTACCATAGGGGTTTCTTAATAGAAATGTGGTTGATGAAAGGAGTATGGGCTCTTGTACTCTGAATGATTTTATTAAAACCACTCTTTCCAGCCTGATAAGTTATACACTCCCTATCCTACAGCTCTTTATCTCTTTATACCTAGCCAAAATTTTTCCAAGACAGAAGATCTAGAAATGCTTCCTTATCACTTGAATACCCCGCAACATGAATTAATAATATTTTGCACAGCTTTTCAGTTTATGAGTCATTGAACCAAGGAGCATAAACCAATTTTCCAGTTTTTAAATTATTTGAACCTTTTGTTACTCTCCTCCTAATTAGTGCCCATTGTGTTTCAAAACCCATTTTTATGTATTTATTAATAGCAAACGTATTAAATGAAACCATAGAAACCTCTGGAGGAGAAGCAGTTCTATTTCTTTTTAAAAAACAAGTAATTCACTTCTTTTCTAGTCAAATCAAAAGCTTTAACTTTAACAGTTGGAAATTATCATTTAGTAACTTATTTTTTTCAGCATTTTAGTTGCTTTGAACTTCCATCTCTACACGTAGTCTACCAACTCGATGAAAAGAATTATTTCAGTCAAGCAATCGAAAGTGTTTTTAAAAAAGTTTACAGATCATATCGCATACATGTTTTAAATTTTCTGCCTTACTCAATATTTGGATTTCTGAAATGTTACATTAAAATACCATTTTTGGAAAGCAGTTTCCACTTCTCCATCATGGATATCATAATTGAACTGATTTTTTTTTTTTTGGCTTGGAGTTTTAAAATGTTGACTTTTAGGTTTTCTGCTTCAATTTTATCCTCAACCCAACCCTCAAACTCCAGCTGAATTTGATAATCTATGAATCCTTGCCGCTCAAGACGTGGCCTACAGAACAGCAGCATCCGCCTCACCTGGGAGCTTGTTAGAAATACAGAATCTCAGGCCCCACCCCTGACCTGCTGAATCAGAATCCGCGTTTTATCAAGATTTGCTATGTGATTCTTGTGCACATTAAATTTGAGAGGCTCTATTCCGATTTAATCTTTCCACTTCGTGGTAGCATTTCCAAATTAAAGGAACTTAGTAGCTTAGTTTTATACATTATGGTATCTTTAAAAAATACTGTAATAACTAGAAGATGGTGAATCCTTAAGGTAGAAAGCAGCTGGCGCCTCAACCTGTGCTTAAGGTGTTAAATGCTATGTGTTGACACGGTGTCCCCCTGGCACTGTCCTGGAACTGGAAAGGGGTTAGAGCATGTGTGGTGAGGAAGCTCACGGTCAAGAGGAGAGACATGCAGGTAAATGTACAAATATGACACACTGTTGATGGTAGAGATATAGAAGTGGGACAGATGAGTGATTAATTCTATGGTGGAAGGTGGGGCAGAGGACAGAACAGGGAGGCTTCTCAGAGAAGATGACTCGATTTTAAGCGTTTCACCACGTGGGCAAGTTGGAGGATGTTCCAGGCAGACAGGCATGAAAACAGTGAGACGGATAAGCATCTCTAAGGAAAGTCACATGGTTTGGTTTTGGTAAACATGAGGTATGTGTAATTGTGGGGGACAGTAGGAGGGAGGGAACACATGGAACCCATGGCAAATGAGGCTGCATGGCAGACACGAATGCCCTCAGATGTTGAGGAGCTTGGCTTTTGTCACAGGGGGCCAGAAGAACTTTAAATAGAGGAAAGACAGTTTGGTGTTTCTAAAAGATCATTCTGGATGCAGTGTGGAGAATTGGCTGGAGGCAGATGGGGCAAAAATGGAGTCAGGGAGACCAGTGTGGAGGTGTCTGCAGTGGCCCAGGTGAGAGACGATGGTTACCCGGCATGAGGTGGTAGCAGTGAGGAAGGACAGCTCAGGATAGAATCCAAAAATAAAGAGGAGGAATTCCTTTTCTCTCTGCCACCAGCCTCTCCCTCAAACCTTTGAAGACAACTGTTCTTTATTGAGTCTTTGCTCATTCAGAGCAAGTATCTCCAAGTATTTGAATTGCTGCTCATATGACATGGTTTTTTGTCCCTCTACAAATACTTTATATATATCCCGCAAGCATTGGCATGCCAAGAGTTGAAGAAAAGGTAAAGCTGAGTGGGGGAAAGGAATGAAAAATTACTAAACATGCCAGGTGCACCATAAACATTGGCTCATTTATTTCCCACAACCCTGCCAAGTGAGTACTATTACTTCTGTCTTAGAAATGAAAAGAATAAGGTCCTGGAGGCTAAAGATCTCCCCTGTGATTATTAGTACTACTAGTAGAATCTGAATTTGCATCCAGAGATCTGTGATTCCCATTTTAAACTACCTGCACTGCAAGGATGCTTATGGCAGTTTTAAGTACCACTTCCCACACGATTTGCTGAATGTACAGGGGATAATCAATTGCCTTCTCTGGCTGCCTACCTTGTCTATTGAACAAGTTCACTAGAACCAGAGGATTAGCAGAGAAGACCCCTGGGTGATCAGGTAGGCGACACAGAGTCCAAATTCTCTATTTCTAAGAAAGGATCTCACATGCAGAGCTTGTTTACTTTGTTCGTACACAATTCTCTCAAGCTGGGCCATATGTTTTTGCAGCCCGTGGATGGTTAGAAACAGCAAATTAAGAATAAGTGGGAAGCAAATGAGATCTAATAGCTGACAAGCTGACATCAAGGGAAGAGATGGAAAAATGTGAAGAGCCATAGATATAAAAAGTCAAGAAGCCTAGGTAATAGTTTTGATCACTAATATAGAGGCAGACAGTCATACAGATTTTACTAATCCCTGAGGGCATGGCTGTATTACAGCACAAATTATAGACCCTAAGAGTCAATGCAAACTTTATCTCCCACCCAAAGGAGAAAGTCTCACTATAACATCCTGGGCCAGAGAGTCATTTTTGCCTCTACATGAGCCATTCTAGGAGTAAACAATGTGCGTCTCTTTTCTGGTTAGGAGTTGTTAGCAATTATAGGAGATTCTTATAGTCTGCTTAGCAAAATCTCTCTCTTAGTAATGTCTGCCAGTTGGCCAGTGTTCAGTGCTTTTGTACAGGGTAATCATCCAAATGTTAGGAAACAGGTGTTACCAGTATGGAATGGTAACCAGAAGCTCCAGGACTAACAGTCGTCAGAGAGCTGCTTCTTCATCGTCTCCCACTTCCTTTTGAGCCTGCTCTGAGGTGATGCTCACCCCCCACCCCTGCCAGGGCAGTCCCATGACATTTCTGGTCAATCTCAGGAAATAAAATATTCCTCAGTCACTTTAAGTTGTAAACAGACACAATTTAAAGTATCCAATCAAATATATTAGTTGATCTTTCAATTTTCATTGGAAGTAAGTCTTCTGTCCTCCACCTTCCTGCCTCCTGCCTTTGAGTGGCAGGCTTTTCCACTCTCTTTATTGCTCATTTTCCTAATTCTTTTTTTTTTTTTTTTGGTGAGGAAGATTAGCCCTGAGCTAACATCTGTCGCCAATCCTCTTCTTTTTGCTGAGGAAGATTGGCCCTGCGCTAACATTTGTGCCCATCATCCTCTACTTTGTATGTGGGATGCCTGCCACAGCATGGCTTGATGAGCAGTGCATAGGTCCATGTCCAGGATCCAAACCCACAAACCTTGGGCCACCGAAGTGGAGTGCACGAACTTAACCACTACACCACTGGGAGGACCCCTCATCTCCCCAATTCTATAACTGCTGTTTCCAAACATAGAAATTTAAGCAGAGAGAGGAAGAAAGGTTAAGGGGGAACAGGAAAGTTCTTAGTTGACTGGTACCACCCTACATTGTCTCTTAAGTCTTCAAGTTTAATGTGCATGTGAATCATGTGGAGATCTCATTAAAATGAAGATTCTGATTCAGTAGGATTTAGGTGATATCTGAGATTCTGCATTTCTAATAAGCTCCCAGGTGATGCAGATGGTGCTAGGCCATGGACCATGCTTTGGGTCACAAGGATTAGAGATTCCCCTTTGGGGCCACTCTCTGCAATTCCTTTAATGCAGCTAATTAATGCAATTCTTTAATTCAGCTAGTGATCTTTCAACTCTAGCCTGTGGTGGTACACACCATTACGTTTTACTAGTGGGGACCCTCGCCCTGATGGGCTATCCCTTTGGTCAGAATACCTTTCAATATAATTCAGGTTCAGTGTCCACAGGTAATTCATCTGGTCCCTGAGTTTCACATAATTTTGACCTTCATTTTGACATGAATACAGTTACTTCCTAGACAGCCATTTGCTGGGCAGCCATAGAGCACTGTAACTTACCAAATGATGAGTCAGGCACCAGCCACTCTGTCCTCCGATGTAAAGAATGCATATAGTGCTCTCCCCACAGAGCTATTGAAGACCACACACCAAGCTTGGGATTGGAATGAGGGGATTGAAACTGACAGTACAATTCTCTCACTTCACATTCCTCTCTCCTTATCCAACAATCTAGCTCTTTTCAATTCTCAGTCTGGGTGACGGGCCATGTATCCTTAACCAGTTCTACATATTTCTTTTGAAAATTTGCATCTTGGTGATTGCTAAATTTGGTATCTCATAAACTACCATATATCCCTATGTTTTCTCTTCTCTGTAACAACCATCTTGTTTCCACCTAATATGGTTTCTGAAGATATACCATTTTCTAGATGCTTTTGTCAATATTCTACCTAAAATAAAGTACCTAGATTCAGACATAGTACTCCACATAAAGTCTGACTAGCCCAGAGTTCATTAGGGTGGTGTGTTTCTGTTCTCTACATGTTTGACTTCATCAACACTCTCGGCAGTGGAATGTATATGGGAGAGAAAAGAGAAAAAGGGAGGAACCAATCATAAGTGTATAATCTTGAACTTAACTACCTGGAAAATTGAGATACCAGTAATAGAAAACAAAGAAATTAAGATAAGGAGATGGGAGGTAGTTTCATTTTAGATGTATTGAGTTTGAGGTACCAGCAGGACACCTATGTGGAAATGTTCAGTAAGTAGTAAGAAATTGGAGACTGGAACATACTGAGTTAAATCTAGAGATAGATATTTGGGGATCATCCTTATAAAGATAATATCTGAAGTCTAGAGAATAGAGTATATTTGCAGGTTGAACTTAGAGGAAGAAGGTAGCCGGTTCAGGCCTAAAGATGACGAAGGCTCATATAGACCCTAATAGAAGACAACATATTCTCCAGAGCTGGATAGTTGCCTTTGTGACCCAAAATATTTCTACCATTGGCCTGCCACATTGTCTGAGAGTTACATCACCTTCATTTCTTAGAATTCTCCCAAGAGAGAAGTGTGCATGATGCCACCTAGGAGGGCGTCGCATATTAGTTGGCTGGTACATCACAATTACCTGATTAATAACCATTGCCATCAACTGCCTCCCAGGCCAGAGACTTGGGAGAATGGGACAAGGAATTTTTGATGCCTATGAGGAATTAGATCACTTGGAGAAAAAAAGGCTTGGGCAGCCAGGGCTTGGGTGGGCCAGGGTAAGAGGGTGTTTGCAAACATCACAGGGAGACTCTAGAATTTATTGCTTCATGGAAATAGCATATATTCAAAATGAGTTTATTGTTTTGCTGAGTAATCCTCACATAGCCAATTATTTTATAAAAAATTTATGTATTCCAGTTAAAAATCACTTTAGGTTTATATTTTTCTTCTCTTTTTTAAAAATTGGATTATATTATTCTTTATTAGATTATATATTTATTATCTATAGTCATAAGAGTGGTAATGGCTGTTTTATAGTAAAGCATGAAGAAATGATACAATAGAAACTTGTTTTAAAGAATATCCACAGATCTTTGTGCATTTTCCTATTTCAAAAATGTATTTTCTACTTGAACCTGGCATAACACATCTAAACTTCAAAATATAAATACCTGACGTAAGTTTTGATTATTGTTTTAATTTCTATAAATAAAATACATGAGATAATCATTTAATAATTGCATGAGATAATCAGTTTAATAATTGCATAGCTAAAGAGATATACTGAGTGTGTATATATATACATATATATATTACACATACATATATATATATATGTAAAGGATATATCATTACCCATTTGGTTTAAGCTCTCATAAGCTGTCATCTGACTATATAAGAAGACTAGTGATACATGAATTATATATACATACATGATCTTTGCATTATATATAGTAACAAGTTCTGAAAAACCTTTGTTCAGATCTGTTACATCTTCTAAGAAGAACAGGTTCAGTAACATAGCTTCTGGAGGAAACTTTTTTAGCATTACACAAGCTCCATAAATTGGTAATGTTTGGTAGCTTTTGACATTGACTGAAAATGCAAAGATGAAAATCAGAATTCTGAAGATTCTTTAGGAGAGTGTGGAGATGTACCAGAAATCACAATAATCTACCACAGACTTGGCTTTAAAAAGCCAAGTTTCTCATTTCCCAAATACCACAGTCAGGGTTAAAAATACATATGGCATATGCTGGGTGATCCAGCATTTAGTCCACTGGAACTCTCAGCCAGCTTGAAAAATTATAACATAATAATTAATATTCACAATGATGACTCGGGATAAAAGTCTTAGCTATTATTTCTCCTATACCCATTGTATGGCAGAAGCTGTAATACAGTTTCTGATGTAATATATTATTTAAGTAACAGAAGGATTCTATGAAATAGGTTATATTATCCCCATGATACAGATGAAACAAATGATGTTTAGAGAAGTTAATAGTAATTTCTCCAAGGTCATATGGTGAGAAATGGGTATCTTGGTGTTCTCCTACATCCCAGGAGCGCTTAAGTTCTAAAATTCGGTCATATGCTCATTTTTGGAAAGCTGGTAATCCATGTTTGATAAGTCTTTGATAAAATAGAGTACTTCATTTCCAATCATGTTAGATGAGAGGATTTATTTGTATTTACATATACTGGCTGTTCCTCCTATACAAATGTAATGCCACCATGGACAATAGAATATGTGCTGCAAGTTATGTTTTCCAGTGTTAATGATGAAATGGGATGCAGTTACTCATCCAGTGTCTAGCCATCACCCCATAAGAGTCCTCCAGTGACCAACAGGTTCCTTAAGATGGAAGTCTAGAGCTGATATTGGAGCTGGTGGCCATGGCTTACAGCAAAGTTAAATAATTACTCCGCTGACTCCATGCTCGCTCTTGTTCTCTCTCTCTCTCTCTCTCTCTCTCTCTCTCTCACACACACACACACACACACACACACACACACACAAATGAGAAGATTTATGGTTTATATATAATATAGGTTTAGGATATAGTTAGGAAGTGGAATCAGTGCAATCAAACATTTGCCATTTGTTTCTACTGATTCCATTTCCTAAATACATCTTGAATCCTTCAACTTCTCTCTGTTCGCACAGTTACCACCCTAGTCCAGTTCATCATCATTTCCGTCCTGGACTTCAATAGCATCCTAACTGGTCTCTTTGTTTCTGCTCTTGCCCTTGGCCCCCACCAATCCATTCTCTCCAGTGCAACCTGAGTGTTCCTAAATGCAAATCTTATCATCTCGCTTCTCTGCCTAAAATCCTGCCTTGACCGCCCACTTAGGGGCTGATTTGACCCCTGCCTGTCTCCACAGTTGGCCTCATCTTGAGCTTTCTTTACTCAAGGTGCTCTGGCTTTCTTGTGATCTCTTACTTACTAAGCTCCACCTAGCCTCAGGACCTTGGGGCTTACTCTCCCCTTAGTTTGAAATGCTTCTTTTTTTTTTTTTTTTTGTGAGGGCGATCAGCCCTGCGCTAACATCTGTGCTAATCCTCCTCTTTTTGCTGAGGAAGACTGGCTCTGAGCTAATTCTATTGCCAATCCTGCTCCTTTTTTTCTTCCCCAAAGCCCCAGTAGATAGTTGTATGTCATAGTTGCACATCCTGGTAGTTGCTGTATGTGGGACGACGACTCAGCATGGCCGGAGAAGTGGTGCGTCGGTGCGCGCCCGGGATCCGAACCTGGACCGCCAGTAGCGGAACATGCGCACTTAATCGCTAAGCCACCGGGCCGGTCCTGAAATGCTTCTTTTCTCCCTTTTTACTTGGTCAACCATCCTTCAGGACTCAGCCTAAATGTTAATTTCATAGAGCAACTTTCCATGACACCCAGAGTGAGCTAGCCCTCCAATTATACACTCTCACGGCGCTCTGTCGCTTGCATAGCATTTCCCCATAACTGTATAATTTAATTAAACAATAATATGTTATTCCTTATTAAAGTCTGTCTTTTACACTTACTTATTAACTTCATGAGAGTAGGGTCTGAGTCTTTCTTATTCACCATTGTTTCCCCATCTCCTTAGCATAGTGCCTGGCCTTTGCAAGCACATAATAAATTTTCTTAAAAACTTTTGCTTATGCTTATAGATATTAAGATTTTCACCTTTTAATCATATAAGATAACTGTTGGCCTATGTCTTAGAAATGGCTGCAAGCTATTGTGGGATTTAATGTTTTAATATCAAGAATTTGGCCTATTGAACTCAGGAACTCATCACTAAGGCTGATACACCATTGTCAACTGGAACTCCTTCAGTTTATATTTGATTATCTACTAATTATGCCACTTATTGATAGTTAAGTAATGGCGCTAAGAGAATTTAGTAACAGAAGATGTTGAATAAAAGTCAGGAAAAAGGCAGAAAAAGGCATGAATGGAAGAGGGAGGTAGTGCAAAACCCTGAGATGATATCAGGTAGGGGCTAAAGAGAAAGAAGTGCATAGATAAAGGTATAAGGAAGAAAGCTGTGTTTCGAAAAGAAGTCCATTAAATAGACAACAAGGTTAGTGATAAATTAGCAAGTTTGGATTGAAAGAGGAATTACTGAGAAAATTCAGCAATTTTCTTTCTTTCTCTTTCTCTTTTTTCTTTCTGTTTCTCTCTCTCTTTTTGTTTCTTTTTCTTTCTCTTTCTTTTTTTCCTTCTTTCCTTTTCCTTTTTTCTTTCTGTTTCTCTTTTTTCTTTTTCTTTCTGTTTCTCTTTTTTTCTGGTTCTGTTTTTCTTTCTCTTTCTTTTTTCCTTTTTTCTCTTTTCTCTTTCTTTCTTTCTTTCTTTCTTTCTTTCTTTCTTTCTTTCTTTCTTTCTTTCTTTCTTTCTTTCTTTCTTTCTTTCTTTCTTCCTTCCTTCCTTCCTTCCTTCCTTCCTTCCTTCCTTCCTTCCTTCCTTCCTTCCTTCCTTCCTTCCTTCCTTCCTCTCTTCCTCTCTTCCTCTCTCTCTCTCTCTCCCCCTCCCTCCCTCCCTTCCTTCCTTCTTTCCTTCTCTCTTCTGTTCAGCAATTAATATACTGCTCATGATGGTGGAATCACTTTACAAGCACTGGGATAAAGGTCAAGGCATGGGCAATGTTTACAGAGGAACAGGGGTTTCGATTAGGTAATTTGCTGACAACACCTTCAGTAAACAAATGTGTGAATGATTTGGAGTGTTTATCACAACAGTGAGTTTTTAATCAAATCTGTTCACTAAGAAAGCTGTAAAATAATTTGCAAAGTGCTTTGAGATAATGAATGACTATATAAACACAGTCTTAGCCTAGCAACTGAAATTATGAAACTATTTGTTTTAGAAAATTCAAACTCTGTCATTTTATTTCCCTTGAGTGGTGACAATAGAGTGATTTATGAAACTGAATGTTTCTCCACTTGAATTAAATTATTTTATATGTATTTATACTGATTAGCTGTTAGTAGGGGATGAATACTGCTAGCAGTAACTTCATTTTTGCTTTTGAATTTCATTTTAAAAATTTCAAGATTCAAAAAACAGCTTTTTGTGAATCACATCTGGTGTGCAGGATATGGGTGAGCTTTAAGGCTGTACTTCACTCTTGTAACCACGCCTGTGCCAAACCATATGCAGACCCTCGATATTCTTGAAGACAGTGACTGTGCTGTTTTTTTTTTTTTTTTTTTTTAGAGTGTTAAAAAGAAAGAGCTATTGGCTTGGTAAAAATGAGAGCGAGAGAGAGAATACAAATAAAAGCCTCAGAAACGTCTAAAACCTGATACTCTCAATGCATGGTATATTACTGGAGATGAGCAGAGATTTCTAACTGGCTGGATTTAACTTTAATTTCTTTCTGTAATCAGAGGAAGAGCTTCCTCAAGATTCACAGTTCAGTTACCATTTGTGTCATCTATTTACTAGGCGTACTTTGCTCAACTGGACGTCCCCGAGGTCCAGAGAAATCATAAACCCAGACTGTAGTTCTGGCTATGAGTTAATATGCTAAAAGCCCATGGGTAACCCATCTCAGGTCCATGATGAGCTTATCTGCTGGTTTATAGTATGCCAAAGATTATATTGGAAAAGGGAAGACAGCATCAAACTTTTATTTGATGTCTAACTTGGGGGCTCCAACATTTTGCATCATAGCCCACAGAATCAGAAATCCACCTGTGCTCGAGCTGGGTGATGTTTAATTAGCCATCATGGTATGTTAAAGGGATCCCACATTTAGTAAAGAAATATGCCCCATGACCTCAATGAAAATGAAGTATCTATAGAGCTTTAATTCCATCTGTTGTTCTGTAATCAGGAATGTGTCATGATGTCCCAGTTTCCTGATGTAATTTTAGGGCAATTAAACCGGAACAACTAGAAATTACATCATTAATTATATTCAGTGTCAACTGAGATTACTACTTGATACAATCCTGCTAACAGAATAGCTTGATGGGATAAGCTACTCCCAACTTCATTGGATACAGTAGGACCTAGTAGCCTACTCCCTCACCATAGGTGAGCTAATTAGGGAACACTGAACGCACACCTACAAATATACACACACATTTTTTTTTTCCCTCCTAAAAGTCTCAGGTTAATGTGATTTAAAGACAAAACCCTTACTCTTGCTCTGTGCCGGGTACTTAAAGGTTCTAAAACCTGAAGCATTTAAAAAAATATTGATGCCCATTCCCCACTCTCACAGAGTGTGAGTCAACTGGGCTAGAACGTTCTTATATTTTAAAAGGTTACCAGGTGATTGTAATGAGAGCCCAAGGTTGAGAACTACAGATAAATGCTCCTTCAGTCCATTTTCCTGATCCCCTTGGTAAGTAGGTTTTGTCATTATAATTTTACATATCAAGAAATTGACATTCAGGTTAAGGCTAGGATTTGAACTGCTGTCTTTAGGATTTTTAAGTCTATGCCTTTCCCATCAATGCACATTTTTTAAGACTTCCAGTGAGATCAAAGAATTTTCATAGAAAGATGCTCATAACTATTGAGAAAGAAAGGAAATAGAAAATTCAATTATAGCAGTTAGACCAAAAATAGAAGGTTTATTTAAGGCTTAGCAAATTCTCTGAAGTTCTACAGGTTTGCCATGATGGAGAGCTTAATGCATCTTACTTGATTACATAATGTCACATTGAAAAAGCTGGCACTGAAGTATCGAGCCCCTCCCATCCTCCCTCCCTGCCCAATATGTTAACTTTGAAAGCAGGGTACAAAAAGGTGACATTTCAGAGTTTTCTTCACATGCATTTTAACTTTATAGAAAACAAAAATTTCAAACCATTTTTCTCTGACATTCAATCTCTTCCATAAAAAATGGACAATATAAAGTGTTATATATCTACCATAACTATGGTTGGGTATTTCCTTTTAATTTCTCTGTTCCTCACTTGTGTTTGGAGGGATAAGAGAAGGATGTTGAACAGGCAAAATACTGTCATGGGCATCTTATCTCTACTGCACACTCAAAACACAAATAATTACCCAAACATGAAAGTCTAAATCAGAGTCACAGGTAGGTCAGTTTTATCTAAGATCAAGCACTATTCCATCTTTCCCTCCTCCCCATTTTCATTTGCTCTCTTTGGCAGAGCCTCCTGTAGCAGATGTAGTAAGAATGTGTAGAGCCGCCAAGATGCTTAATCAAGTCCCTGTGATTGTTGTGGCTGTCATTTCAAATTTTAGATTCAGAAACACAACTTTATCAACTCATCCACGAATGATCAGGTTCTGGAGGGGAAGAATGATTTGCATCGACAAAACTCATAAACCATCAATTTATAAATCATGATGCCAATTTGTAAATTACAATGGCCCAAGAACAGTTTTCTCATTAGATTTTGTTCTTTTTTTGTTTGTTCTTTCAATAACAACTAATCGAATGCCTCTTTCTTATAAGATACTCTTCCCATTGGGCTGGTCTTCACAGGGTAACAGATAATAAATCAGAAATGTTTTTGGTTGTTTGTTGGTTATAAGGAACAGAAACCCACTCAGGCTTGTTTGAGTTAAAAGGAGGTTTACGGGAAAATAGTAGGCAAATTCGAAAATAAAGTACAGGAAGTGAGGAAAAAGGGAAGTTATTAGACACTTCTCTCTCACTCTTGTGCTCTCAGACCAAATGGTCCCTTGTGTCTACAGCTCTCTGCACATCAGGTCCTCTCTAGTCAGGTTTCCTTTGCTTGCACACAGCCCAACATGGCTGCCACCCCAACATGATCACCAATTCAGAATATACAAGACCTCACAGCCAGCGGCAATGCCCATCCCTACTCCGTCTACTCAGTCTCTAGGGTTCTTAGTTCATATCTTCTTGAAAGGACTCTGATTGGTTATTTCTCCAGGCCAAGTGTCTAAGTCTGACCTAATCACAATCTATGTACCTGACCTAGGCCTACCCCTTCTCTGGGGGGCTGGAGATTCAATTTTAATGGAGGGAGTGTGAGTAGGAGACAATAGGAGAGTGTCTATTATAGTGGTGAATATGAGGCATTCTCCCGGTAGGTGTAGGAGCATGCTGAGTGGGGACTGTGGTACTGGGACCAAACAGGTAGAGCAATGGAAGGGGGTGTCTTTTCTGCATAACATTAGGCCATGGAAGGATAAGGCAGGGAGGCAGGGTCAGGACAAAAGGGGCGATACTCCAGAGGTTGCCATGCCTCTAGGGTATACAGCTAAAGAGAAGCTCTATCATTCAGAGTTCTTTTAAGGAACTCCTCCTTGCCTGCTC
This sequence comes from Diceros bicornis minor, assembly GCF_020826845.1. Lineage (NCBI taxonomy): Eukaryota > Metazoa > Chordata > Mammalia > Perissodactyla > Rhinocerotidae > Diceros > Diceros bicornis. The sequence goes on from NC_080741.1 coordinate 29,716,959, forward strand.
CAGGGAGCAAGCTTTGTAGAGCCCCTGAAAGGTGTTTGGAGGACAAGCAGGACAATACCAGGAGAGAGAACAGCTGAAACTCACAGAAGGGAAGACACTGAGGCTTTCTGGAAAAGATCCTGGACACCGGGGGTAGTGGGTTGAATGGCTCCAAAAAGATATGTCCAAATCCTAAACTCTGGTGCCTATGAATGGGATCTCATTTGGAAATGGGGTCTTTGTAGATGTAAGTAAGCTAAGGATCTCAAGATGAGATCATCTTGGGTTAGGATGGGTCTTAAATGCAATGGTAACAGTTGTCCTGTAAGAGATGAAAAAGGAGAAGACTGAAGCAGGGAAGAGCGCCGTGTGAAGATGGAGGAGAGGTTGGAGTTACGCTGCCACAAGCTAACCGAACACCAGGAGCCACCAGAAGCTGGGAGAGGCAAGGGAAGATTCACCTGTAGAGCCTTCAGAAGGAGCACAACCCTTGATTTTGGACTTTTGGCCTCCAGAACTGTGAGAAAATAAATTTGTTGTTTTAAGCTGTGAAGTTTGTGTTATTTAAGCCCTAAGAAACTAACACATTGGGCTTATGACAAGCAGAGCTCTTCTGGGAAATCGAGTTTGAGCCAAGATAGATAAGAATCAGGCCCCTCAGAGCATGCATCAGCTTTCTTCAGCAGCAGTTCCCAGACCATGAACATAAAGCTGTAAGGCACTGAGCACCAGGATAACGTGGGGATAGAAGTCCCAGTCTCAGTGAGACTCTGAACCAGACTGGACGGAGGGGGCCTATGTTCTGTCTTAAGGTGGAAATTCTGTATCCTGAGACTGTGAAAAGATGACCTAGGTTCACCCCTTGCTTTACCACTGACTCCCTGCACACCCTTGTGTACGTTCCTCACCCTCTAAGGGCCTCAGCAACACAGCAACTATGTCTGAAAAGACTGCACAAGATGGCTTCTAAAGGTCCTTGTGGTTGGGGCCTTCTGGTCCACAGGCCTATGTGGTTAGGATAAGGGGAGAGTCAGGCCTAAGCCTGCAAGACTTTGCCTTGTAGACTGGATCCTTCAGTTGGATGCATCAGCTTGATGGAGGTATTGCCTCTCCCTGCCACCCTCCTGAGTTAGATCCTTAGACCTGATCTTTCCAATGTCTCAACTGTTACCTGGGACCAATAGTTGCCTTTGGAGGATCTGGCCCTTGAGTTCCCACTCATAGTCAAGGACTTTGCTTATCTTGGGCTTTTGGGGACACTTTGAACACTCCAGCCATAGAACCCCATAGGGATCTCGCTGGATGTCCCATAAAGCATACATTCTTCTGGGCTCAGATCAATGCTGGAATGCTCCAGGTGACGTTGGAGACTTATGGGAGTGAGCTACAAGTGTTCCACCTGGGATCCTTTTCTGAGGGCACAGTTTAGAGCTGTACTCTACAATATGGTAGCCACCAGCTTAATGTGGCTTTATATATTCAAATTAATTTAAATAAAATAAAATTAATAATTAAGTCTCTGAGTTGCACTAGCCACAATTCAATTGCTTGATAGTCACATGTGGTTAGTGGCTACCATATTAGACACTGCAGAGAGAACATTTCCATCATCACAGAAATTTCTATTAGATAGCACTGCTCTAGATCAGTGTTTCAAATACTCTGAGGACCTTGATTCAATCTGAAGATTCTGATTCAATTGGTCTGAGTTGGGGCCTGAGCTTCTGCAATTCTAGCAAGCACCCAGATGATGTCAATGCTGCTGGTTCATGGATCACAATTTGAGAGGCACGGATCCACATCACTGTGAATTAATTAGGGCCACTGTGCTAGCTGTTTGCTGGGGCTGGAGAGGAGAGGGGAGAAAACATTTCATCTGCAATAAGTAGAAAAGGGACTGGGCTAGCTTGGTTGGAATAGAGGCTTCATGGAAGAGAAAAATGGAAAGTCACTTGGCTAAGTCAGTCAGGCCCTAAATGTCAGCCCAAGGGGTACAGACTTTCTTCTATAGAACAGGCCTTTCAATTAAGGTGAGAGATATATTAGCCCAGGGGTTGGCAAACTTTTTTTGTAAAAGACCACATAGTAAATATTTTAGGCTTTGTGAGCTGTTGGTTCTCTGTTTTAATTACTCAAGTTTGCTGATATAGTGTGAATGCAGCTATAGACAATATGTAAAGAAATGAGTGTGGCTATATTCCAATAAAACTTTGTTTATAAAAACAGGTGGCATATTGGATTTGGCCCACGGGGTTTAGTTTGCTGACCTTGGCACTAGTGGGTCACATGGGTGAGGGAGTGTAGAGTGAACTTAAAATTTGTCAATTAGGATTTCTGTATAACTTAGAGCTTGTTTTAGCTATCCTCGTTATTGGTCATTACTAACGAGTAAATGTCAGTTATTAGTATAATTGGTTTAATTTGTTTCAAAGCAATTCCCTAACACATACAATACATAATTACATTTCAGTGATATTGAAGTTAAACTATGACATGCAGAAATTGTGAGTTGCCCAGAAACACAAAGTGAAATGTCTAGACAACAATTTAAAAGCAAAAATCCATCCACTAGCTGGCACCTTCTATTATCATGTTATAGCAAAAAGTAATGATCTGAATCCCAGGTTGTAAAATTGTCTTATTTAACATGAGGGTAAACAAAGACCTAGGGAGAGCCATTGGTTCAATGTCCACAGCTATTGGTTGGCCAATTTAGGATAAAACCAGGGCTCTTATTTCCTAAATAGCATTTAACCCCTCCCTGACATTACCTCTATAGAGTGGACAAAGTATTATTCAAATAGTGTTAGTAGAGGGTGCCCCTAGTCCAGAAAATGCTCACTGAGACCAAGGAAATGATGCTGAATTGTGGCTGTAAACACAACCATTGATATTATAGACATTTGATGAATGTTTCATAAATCATTTCATCTTCTCAGACTTTTGGGAGAAGGATTTGGATGATAAACATCTCTCTAAAGAGCTATCCAAGAAATTTTAAATGAAGCCTTTAGTCATTCTGCAAGAATTTCTGTGTGACAAGCAAAAAAATCAAGATCATTTCATTTATAACTTTTTCTTTTTTAAGAATAAACCATTTCATGCAACAGTTTTGTTGGAGGAAGTTGGAGGAAGCACTGACGTAGATGTTAAAAGATCTTAGGTCCAGAAAAGGTCTGTTGAGGCTTCTGATGATTTAACTTTCTGAGACCTGAATTCCAGATCACCTTTATTCTCCCCCTTCTTCACCTCTGTCCAATTCTCTAATAGCTCTTAATTATAAACACATTATCCTCTCAAAGACTTGGCTTTCTTTATACAGTCCAGTTGGCAAATCATTCAACCAAGTCCTAGATCACCAGGAGCTTCAGAGCAGGTCATTCTAACAGGATCATGAAGGCACTGGGGATTGAGTTAAAGAGCCATGATCCCATGACATTTCTGTGAGCCATGCAGGACAAGTGATATAAATCCTATTTTATAGGTGAGGAAACCAAGCCTCAAAGAGTTGCATCAACATGCCCAAGATCATTTGGAAAGGAGAAGACCAGGCTTTACCCACATCTTTTGTCTCCAAGTCCAAGCCTCCTTTCCTGCACTAGTTACAGCTCTAGCAGCCTTGTCATGTTCCAGGTGTTTGGTGGGAACTTGGATGGGGATAGGGCCCAATTGTGATAGAGATAGAATGTCCCATCAGCATCATGTGGTGGGAGAACTCAAAGTCAAAATTACTATGATTTGAAAGAAATAAAGCAGTATTTAGCTTGTAGCCTATTTACCCTTTGTATGAATAAACAAGAATTTTTTATCTGAAAATATTGGCTTCTTGTCAATAGAATTGTCTTTATCTCAATGAATGGCACAACATAGTTGATCAATTGGCCGGCCTAGAGTCTGGAGGTTTCCCTTGACTCTTTATTTGTTTTAATTCATCACAACAGTCAATCACCCATGTAATTTAAGACAGTATTTCATTGGATTTTTTTTAAATTACAAAAGTAATAAATCCTCATTAGGATAAGTAAAACACCACAAAGATATATGAAGAGAAAAATTAAATGTATTCTCTTTTGGGTCAGTATTTCCCCCTGACCCTGAGGTAATTAATTTAACATTTTGGTGTGTATCATCTAAAACATATATATGCCTATAAATAGGGCCTGCCTTCCTTCCATCCTTTCTTGAAAAACAATTATACCATAAATAGAGTAAAAAAGCCATAACTTTTTACCTTGTGACAACATTGCATCTCATTATTGTTTTAATTTCCCAAACTAGAGTAATATTGAGCACTTTTTCATAGGTTTTGTCACTATTTGTATTGCATATCTTTTGCTTGTTTTTCTATTTTACTTATCAATATATTGTAGCTTTTAATATATCAGGATTATCAACCATATGGGTGGCAAATAATTTCTCCCAGTCTAGCATTTAAAAAAAAATTTGTTTATGGCATCTTTGCTATATAGATTTTTATTTTGATGTACATTGGGCAGCTTTTTCTTTTGTGATGTCTAGTTTTTTGTGTTACTTAAGACATTTCTCAAACACTCTTAAATTAAGTGCATAGTCTCCTACACTTTTTTCTTATATTTTATATTAAAAATACTAGATCTGGAATCCATCCGTTATTTTTGTTTACATATGGTGTGAGGAAGGGGTCTACTTTTATTTCCTTTAGATGGATAAGCAGCTGGGCCAACTGAGTTAACTAAAACATCATCTTCTCCCAGTGAATTGGAGTGGTGGCTTTCTCTTATATTTAATTCCCGTATATCATAGGATATGTTTTCGAACTCTTCACATTTATTGGTTCATTTGGTAGCTGCCTCCTCTTAAAAGTCTCCAAAGCAGAAGCTTCTATGAGCTCCCAACTCTTATTTCATGGATGATTTCTTTAGGTAACACATTTTCTCATTTCTGTCTGGAGCTTGAAGGACTCAATATATTTTTTAGGAACATAAAGGGAGAGAGGGGTTCCAATGTTTTAAACAAAGCCCCCTACTTCCCTGTGACTGCCAATAAACACTAACATTCATCTCAATGTTCTGCAAGGGGGAGAGATGGAAATTTTCTCTTAGGAAAATGAGTAGCAGGTTACCATATATTCTCTCAAAATGTGAATTCCATCTGCCTTTATTCCTTATTGCATCAAGTCCTTCCCTAATCTCATCAGTCCCAGCTGCCATGGCCTGCATCTGAAGTCTTGTCCTTCCCACAAGTACTCCCAACCACCCATTTATGCTCACCCTGATCCAACCATCCCTGTAAATTAGACACTACAGAATGTAAGGAGCCCACAAAACTCCAAGCTTTTGCCTTAAATGCTTTGAAAGTTAAAAGAGAAAATAAAGCAAAATTTCCCCGTGTATCTGAAGCCCTCTTATGAAGACATTTTAAAAAGTTAGGTTGATGATAACCTTTGAGCTCCAGTTTCTGAGGTAAACAAGTAATAACAGTAATAATGATATGTCAAAAAATGGGAATTTGCTTTAAACTCATTTAAGCAAGCAAAAAAAAAAAAAATCTCAGCAGCTTTTTCTCTCTTCCCTCTCCCACTTCCCCCTCACTCCCACCAGCTATCTTAAGTTCCTATGTAAAAATAGATTTTAAATGTGCAGAGATGGTGTCCTCTGAGGCTGAAGGTCCCGGTGTAGAAAGCAAATGTCTCCAATTACTAACCAGACTAGAAAAAAAGGAACCTCCATTCACACTCTTTCACACATCCCTCCCCAATGTGGCAGAAATTCTTACAAGACAGCTTCAAAACACAACAGCATATGAGAGAGCAGCATGGTGGCTAGCCATAAAGTTGGAACCCAGTCCAACCTGTGACCTTCTCCACTGGCCCTCACCTGGAGACTCAGGATTTGAGAGCTACCTAAAGGTGGATTTTCACCACCGCAAAGCTCTTGTACACCAACTACTTCCTTCAAAATGGTTGAATCGTACATTTCTGGTTACTAAACCCTTCTAAGTGATAGGGAAAATGGATATAAAATATGCCTACAGACTCAGAAAAAGCCCCACCTCTGTCTCCTCTGAATCATTGGGACTTTGTGAAATTTATTGCCCACAAGGGACAAAAGAGCAAAACAGATGGTGAAATTTCATGCTTTTTCTGGAGAGTTAAAAATATCATCAATCATGTACTTAGAAATTGGCAGTAACTGAATTTTTGTTATTCCATAAGTTATACCAGACAGAAAGTTTTTTAAGCAAAAGAGCATGGATGTCTACCACAAAGTAGATATCGTTCATGATTTCTGGCTGCCCTGTGCATTGGTAGAACTTACAAAATTCATTCTCAGCTTCCCTTGTAGCTAGTATACTGTGTGTCCTAAATTCTACCAGTCAGACACATCAAATATGAGACTGCAGTTTGGGAGTGAGCAACTTGAGAAGGAAGTGCCATATGGACTCCACTATGGTAACAGCAGAGGCCTCCAGCTTTGGGAATGGCTACGATTGGAAGCTTGAGTTTCTGTCCTGGAGTGGCCTTGATGGGTGCAACAGCAGTGGTCCTCCTTACCAGGCCAGCTACACTGCAGGGTTTTGGACATTGTTCCTGGAATCTTAGCTTGGATATAGCTCCCCATTCCTCCCAAGGATTCTGTGAGATGCTCAATATTGTTTTCATAAACTCCTTTTCTGTTTTATAAACCAGAGACAGCTTCTGTTGCTTGCAATTAAGAATCCCAGATAAGAAAATACCTATGGGGGCCGGCCTGGTGGCGCAAGTGGTTAAGTGGGCGTGCTCCACTGCGGCGGCCCAGGGGTTCGCCCGGTTGGATCCCCGATGGGCACCGACGCACTGCTTGGCAAGCCATGCTGTGGCGGTGTCCCATATAAAGTAGAGGAAGACGGGCATGGATGTTAGCCCAGGGCCAGTCTTCCTCAGCAAAAAAAGAAGAGGATTGGCAGATGTTAGCACAGGGCTGATCTCACAAAAAAAAAAAAAAAAAAAAAAAGATAATACCTATGGCTTTTATTCATGTATATTGGAAGTGAAAAATAGTTTGGCTTATCCCACCTGGTGGAAACCATAGATAAATTTAATCTGACAGAAGATGTCTAAAATGCCAAAATTGCCTCTGGGGGAGGCAGGTCTTTGAACTCCCAGAGGTCTTCTTTGGGCCCCTGAAGGAACCCACAGAAGCTGTGCAATGGAGTGACTGATTTACCTGAGTGGAGAGCCCGCACAACCTTTTCACTGAGAGAGAGTAATCCTGCTCAAAATACCTTGGGTGCCCCAAATCTGGAGAATGTATGGGCTGAAGAGATCATTTCTTTAGGGATTTGAGCCCCCTTCCCATTGCCTTTCTTCAAATCGTGCGTGTATTACCCAAAGAATGATGCATTAATTGTTTTTGGTGTTGGTTTCTTCTTCTATATTAGCTTGAAAAGTCTAACTCCATGTGTGAAGAAGGTGGATAGAACAGATGCCTCGCATCTGATGAGATGCCTAGGGAGGCCTGTGGTGGGCTGGATACTTTTATTTTCTCAGTAAAATTTGTGAAATACCACACATATACAGGAAAGCATAGAAAACGTATATGACCTTTAAAGAATAATAATGAAGTGAACACACATATTGCTATTACTGAAAATGAGAATAAAGAAAATGACCGGTAATCTACAAGCCCTATGTCTGTCCTTGAGTGCATTCCCCCTTTCTCCCCTTTAAGAATAATCATCATCCTACCTTTTGTGATAATCATTCTTTTGCTTTTCTTTATAGTTTATCCACCTATATATGTATCCCTAAAAATACTATTTAGTTTTTCCTGTTTTTAAACTTTATGTAAATTTACTTATGTATTCCTTGGTGTCTTTTCTTCTGCACAACACGACGGTAGTAAAATTTGTTCATGTTGTTGCATGTGGGTGTGGTTCATTCATTTTCACTGCTGGGTGGTATTCTGTTGTCTGAATATACTGCTACTCACCTATCTATTCTAGTGTTGATGAACATATGGATGGTTTCCAGTACTTGGCTATTGCAAATAACGCTGCTGTGGACATTTTGAGTACCTCTCCTGACGTATACCTGCAAATGGTTTTGTACATATATGCCTAACAGTGAGATTGCAGGGTTATGGGATACGGACTTTTTCCGCTTTCTGAGTAATGCTAAACTGTTTTCTCAGTATCAATTGACAGTGTTAATGGCAGTGTAAAAGAGAGTTCCCACCTTCTTACGCATACTTGTTGGCATTTGTCATCTGGTGGCTTTATAACGATATCTGGCGGCTTTTAGGTTGCATTCCCTGGTAATACTCAAGCGTAGTGTGTATTTTTGTTTATTGAGTTATTGGTAACCAACTGGTTTGTTGTTAATTTGAGCTTTCTCTACTGTGAAGTGCCCTCTCAAGTCCTTTGCTCTTTTCTCTGTTGGGTTTTTACTGTCTTTGTCTGGATTGCCCGGAAAGCAGAGCTTGCAGCGATATGAATGTGTGCTAGTGCTTTGTTGTGGAGACCACCTGGAGACACAGGAGTACAGACCACGAGAGTGAGGCCTGGAAAGGGGAGAGCACATTTGACACATGTGAGGGCATTTTGCCACCACAATTTACTTTTTCTGTTTACACTATAGATGCATTATGTATATGTATGAAGCCTTTTTGATAACCATTTATAACATTTAAGTAAAAGTATTGCTTAAGAAAACTTAATTCTGTAAAAGTTTCAATTCCCCACTAAAATGATCAAAATTTGAACTTACTTTTAAGAGAAGTCGGTGGAGGTTTTTTTTTTGGTTTGTTTGGTTGGTTTTTGTTTTTGTTTTTGTTTTGCATGAAGGGTACTTGGGGAAAATTAAACGTATGAAATAATAAAAAAGAAGAGTAATGAAGAAAGCCTTGCCTATCCTATAATAATGAGTTAGTGCAGTATTTAGACGCATCAATGGTAGAGAAAGGGCCACTTAGAATCAATGAGGAAAAACAAAGTTCCATAAATGATACAGAGACAAGTAGCAATCATAAAAACAAAGAAAGGAAAAACAGAATAAAACAAAATCAAGACAAACAAAAACTTAAAGCCATACTTTAACCCTATATCCCACCTCCTTCCCAAAAAGACAGAAATGAGAGGAGGGTAGGAACACTCTAATCATTACACAAAAGCTAAAAACTATAAAAGAAAAGATTAGTAGATCTGGCTACAAAAAATTTAACCTCTATACAGAAAAACACACCATAAAATAAAGTTTAAAAATAATTTCAAGAAAATATTTGCAGCATGTATTTCTAGAAAAGACAAAGAAATCTTACAAATTAAAAAATGAAACACCAACTCAGAAAAAATTTAAAAATTCATAAAAAATACAAATGGTAATAAACATTGAAACTAAGCACATCCATACTAACAATCAAATAACTTTTTTTCATCGAATAGATTTGCGAAGACTTAAAAGATTGAAACTCAGAGTGGAGAGAACATGGGGAAGGAGGAATTTTCACACAAGTTTGAAGCATCTATATATTGTTACAACTATACTGTATGTAACAACTATACTGTATATTGTTATAATTATGCTGTATATTACTAAAACTATGCTGTATCTTGTTACAGCTATACTTAAAAATGGGCATACCTTTTGACTGGGTAATTCCACTTTAGAAACTTATCACAGAGAAATAATCAGACATTACATAAAGATATGTGGACAAAGATGCTTGTCAAAATGTTTATAACAGGGAAAAAAACAGAATATCTGGTATACTTATTAATGAGAGATTTCTTATGTTTTAATCCACTTACATAGTGGAATTCTATTTTGCCATTAACATTGATGAGGGATATCATGCAATAAAGACAGGCCTGTCAGAAATAAGCAGACTCAAATGAGAAAACAGTCTTGCATTAAAAAAAAAAAAAAAAAGTCAATTCACCTCTATTAGCTATAAAACGACCAACAAACTTGTGATTTTTTTTGGCAAAGTTGGGTCCCAGAAGTGTAATGTGATTGACACACGTTTGAAAGAAAACCATCTGATAATTAGGGTTATCGTAGTGAAAGGACAGCCCAGGGGATGAGGAAGGCATTCTAGAACCTCAAGCTTGCTTGTCATGCATGGTCATATAAGGAGGCAGGTCTTCACACTTCCCTGGAGCTCCAAAATTGATGGAATGAGTGGGTGGCACAGAAAGTAAAGACGGGGTGGAATCCTGAGTGGAGTCAAAAGGGGGAACAACAAAAGAGAGGTTTCTAGTGTCAGCGACATTTGTCAATCAAGCATCCGTGTTTGAGGACATCTCAAAGGTTGCAGACCTGTTGGTCCTCCCAGCAATCCAAGTACTTGCCAGTGTAAGTAAACAAATGCTAGACGATTTGGGAGGCTTTGTAGCTTCTACTCATCAGTATCCCTGCCAACTTTGATCTTAAGTTGGAAGAGAGATGATTGGCAGCATCTCGAGATGGATTGGGATTATAGAGATCCTGACCGCTTGCCACTGGAACTGAAATGTTCCTCTAATCCCTTATGCCTGCAAAGAGGGGGAGACCTTGGGGAAAAGGGCAGGGTTTCTCAACCTCGGCACTATCGACATTTTGAGTGGGGAGTTGTTCTGCATTATGGGGAGGGGAGAGGACTGCCCTGTGCATTGGAGGATGTTTAGCAGCATCCCTGGCCTCTATCCTCTAGATGCTAATAGTATCCTTGCCCCAGTCGTGACAACAAAAAATTTTGCCAAATATTGCCAAATGTCCCCTGAGCAACATTGCCTCTGATTGAGAACCACTGGAATAGAGATGGATGATATTTTATAAAGTGAGATGATATCTTTAAGTGGGAAAAGCAGGTTATAAAGCAGAATGTGCCCCATGATCCCATTTTTGAGAAAACATATACATATATACAGATATACATTAGGTGTTTGTGAGTGTTGTCTATTTTATTCTATGTGTGTTTCGGTATTTTCTAATTTTTTGACAATGGATGTGTAATTGTTACATTGAAAGAAAAGCAGATATTTTAAATCTTAATATTTGCCATATGCATAGAAAAAATCTTGAAAGGATACACAACAAAATGGTAATGATAGTTACTTCTCAGTATTAAGATTTTTTTCTTGTTTCTGTTTATATTTTCCAAATTTCTTACAGTGAACACACACTAATTTTGTAATCAGAAACAAAGTAAACAGAAGTTATTTCAAACGTAAATCTCAGATTGCAACTAACCACTAGATGCCTGCAGATAATTAGGTGCATTAAAATGCATGCTTCTAAATTCAGTTGTTCAATCTATTCTAACTCAGACAATGGTGTAATGATCTTTCCTAGTTGAAAACAGTGAGTCTTACAAATGTTCTCCACTCATCTCACCACACCTCTACCCCAGCTGAAGAATCACTTCTTATTTTAATGTGAAAATGGATAACATCCAGTGTGAGCATCCTCAATATTTCTCTCCTCGAAATCTCTCTGCGTGTTAACTTTTGTCTCTCTTAGCCTCTGTCTTCTATAAAGAATGATTTGTGCATTTTTTTTCTTAAATTCATGAATAACTGTTTCCTCTTTTGCTTTTCCTATGAAAATTAAGGAGAGAATCCATTAACGAAATAAAGATTTTTTTCCCTTTAAAACAGTTGTTTATAACTGAGATTCAGGATCCAGGATTTCCTGAGAGAGTTTTCTCTACAAGGCATGCTTGTCTCTTCTCTCATGTTTTGTTAAATGAGAATCTGAGGATGGGAAGCGGGTACGTGAAGCATGACATAACTTCTCCAACCTTCCCCTGGTTCAAGCAACTGCACCCACACCCCCGCCCCATGTGATTCATGTGAGGCTGCCTTCCACAGTCCTCCACCCCTCTCACCACAGTAGTGATCACATGATCCCAGCTAGGCCAATCACGTTCCCTCTGCCTGGAATTTGAATCACAAGTGGAGACACACAAGGACAGAAGATAGTAAGGGATGGATTATCTGGTGCGGGACACTCCTGAAGCTGCCATGGTTCTTGAGGAATAATCAGCTGTACATACCTGACTATACTCCTTCCCAACCCATACCAGCCCCAAGAGAAACTTCTCAAGTCCTAGTTTACCATATCCAGGTAGTGAGAAAAACCTCACATTAAGTTCAGGCTTAGTTCCATAGTAACAGAGAGTAAACTGTACTTGCTTTCAGTCTTAGTAAGTGCTTAGAAAAGTCTCATGCTTACATGTTTGGCTGTGCACCTTCAAATGCAAGCTTTAGCCCGAAACAGAGATAATTTCAATAAAGTTATTGAAGGGCTAAAACATGTCAGTGGTGAAAATGAGGCAGGAACAGACCCAACAAGATTTTCACTGAGTGAATTTCCCCCACATATGCCATGACCTCTTTAAATTAAAGGCACAAAGTTTGAAATACCATGGGCCAAGCTACAAGCATTGCCTTGAGGAAAAATGAGCCATAAAAAATTGGGAATGGAATGGATGGGTACCAGCAATGGTATTTTTCCTTTCTACCTAGAAGAGATCCCCAAACAGAAATATTCTGTCCAAGTTGACAAGGTAACTTCATTACTGTGGAAGAAATTTTGAAGTAGAGTCAATTAACTAGACTTTGGAAAATCCTTCAAATATTACCAGATCACTTTGCCTTACTTCTAAGAAATTAGGACTTATATATTCCTAAAATGAACACAAAATAATCTTAAATTTCATTGCTTTGAATCATTCTAAGGTTTGATAATTTCCTTATGTTCCTATTATATATGCTGCTTTCAGCTCATACTATAATATCCAGGCATAAAAGCAAAGATTCATTTCACCATTTTATATATAATAGGCTGAAATCCAGAGAGATGAAATGACTTGCCAATTTCAACTGGCTAAATGACCTGCAAAATCAGAATAAAAACTCAGATCTTCTGAATTAAGTATTATTTCCACCATGCCAGTTATCATGCCAAGTTTAAATCAGATGACTCATCACATTAGCATAATTGAAGCAATACTTCACTAAAAATACTCAACACTTGGTATAGTGTTATGAGGAAATGTAGTTTGTGAAGAAATTACCCACTACCAGGATCTCCTCCAGCTATTCACAAAACCATCCAATAATTCCACCATTGGTTTAAAAAGGTTGATTGTGAGGGTTGAATACAGTCTGTGAAGATTATGAATAATTGGAAATTGAATGCAGGATGTCATTTTTATGGTCAGAGTATCTAGGAAAGAAATATATACTCACTTTCAGAAACTACCAAAAGTAGAAATAAATTGCTGCCATCTGCCAGACAAAACCTACAAGTGGACACTTGACCATGGTCACCTCCACCCATGGGAACTGGGAATTCTACTGCTGAGGTCAATGTTTGGAGTATCTGGCTATCTGGGGCTCAGTTAAGAAATACAAACTCCAAGCAGGCCACCCAAGATGGACCAGCTCCAGGTAGCATCTCCACTTCTGAAAGCTGTAGTCCTTCCACTCCCTCTCCTGACAGCAAACTCATCTGACAGGTGAGGCCAAGCTGCTGGGACATTCTGTAGGCAGGCCAACCTCTTGGAGTCCGTCTCTCCTCCTTTCTCCCTGGGCGTTACTTTTTCTTTTCTGACTGGAATCAAAAGATTGTGATCAAGGAGAATAGTTACAAAACGACTCTTTAGAGTCACACTGTTTTAAATTTTGATTCTGCCTTGTCTAGTTTAAAGTCTACTAAACCAAGGGACCAATAAACCCAATTAGCCAATTGGACTTTTTAAAAAACAGAGGAAAACTTTTAAATACAAAACTTAAGATCATATTACTCAGAAAACATACTGATAGGGTGACCAGCTTCCTGAGACTGAGGACTCTCCAAGCTAAAAAGGGGAAAGCAAACTAGGATGGTCAGTCACAGATATTAATCTGTATGTCATGATAGAAAGGGCCTTAATTTCTTAAAGAGCTGGTGAAGGTAGTCAGAATAAAGTTGCTTCACTGTTACCAAACCTAAACATGATTTTATATATTGAGGTTTATATACTGAAATTTGAAGGACCAATGCTGGATGTCCTTAATTCTAGTTCAATCTATAGCATTAAAAAAAAAAAAAACTCCTTTTATAGTTAAAATCTCTTAGAAAAATTTACATGAATTTGGTATAAACTCAGAGTCAGATCAAATCAAAGGACTATTTAAATTAAATGCAGGAGGAAAATCTTTTTAAAAAAGTATCATTTATGGGAAACTAAAGGTAACATAGTGGTTGAAGCTTCGTTTTACAGATGAGGAAATCGAGGTCTTTAGAGGTGAGCCATGCAGAGTCATCCCATTTTGTAGAGTCAGTTTCCCACCTAGAGTCTGTCCAGAGCGCCTGACTGCCAGTCCACATGATTCTCGTCTATACACCATCTCCCTCTCTTCCAAGCCTAAAAAACTGATTAAGTCACAGTGTGGTAGAAAAGGCATCTTCTCTAAATCTAATGATAAATTTAGGAAGGCTTGGGAGAGTTGTAAACAATCCTTTGTTGTGTGGGGGATCAGAATTGGCCACCTCAAAATATGTCTCTTTACCTTGATTATTTTCTCTGAAAGAAACTTTGACTCCCCCCTACAACTAACTGCCTAAAAAAAAATTTAAGCTAGAAGCCCTGTCCCCAGCACAGGCCATCACCATAGATAACTCTGGGTATGGGTAGACTGGGAGGGTCCTTGCTAAGCCCATTCTTATCAAAGCTCTAAAAACCAAGTAAAAGTAGAAGTTATCGTTTGTAAAAGACATTTATATTTATAAGCAAAATCTCCATTTGTAAAGGTATCTCCCTCTCTGTACCAAGAAAAAGGGGAGATGACCTTATCTGTAGAAATTATTATCAGTGCAGAAGACAAGGACTTAAATCTGCATGTTAACCTCTTATTTACTGTGCTTTTCTGGTAATCTCCAATAGCTGACTCCCTCCACCCCCAACATCCTCCTTTGTCTTTACCTAAATGTGCTATTTAAGATGAGAACCTCTGCCATTTTGTCGAGTTACTCAGTTTCCCTGGTCTCTCCCATATATACATGTTATAAAGCTTTGTTTGATTTTCTCCTGCTCTTCAGTCTCCTGTAAATTTAATTTGTAGCCCAGCCAGAAAGGACCCAGAGTGGGTAGAAGATAGTCTTCCTCTCCTACAGTTGTCACCACATCTCTGATTTATACACTCTACAACTTGGAGAAGTGGATGGGAACAGCCTGTGAAGCTCATTGTGTTACAGTCAGTTGAACTGCTGAATCCCAAATCCGAAAGAGAAGGCTGTCAGCCCTGATTAGTCACAGAAGTGATAACTAAGGGTTGACAATAGTGAATAACACTACATCTCTCACTGGTTCTCAAACTTCAGGGCATTAAAATCACCTTGCTTGTTAAAAACCAGACTGCTGGGCTCCCCCCTCAAATTTTCTGATGCAGTGGTTTTAAGGTGAGCCCAAGAATTTGCATTTTAAACAAATTCCCAGATGATGCTGCTGTTGGTGGTCTGGGGCCATACTTTGAAAAGTATTGCTCTCTCCCAGTGCCATACACACACACACACACACACACACACACACACACGGCAGAATTTTCACATTAGTGGAGAGGTCAGGTTATATATTTATTTAAAAATCACATAGCAATATTTAATATGAAAAATTGTTAACACTTGTAAATTACAGAAGGAATTTTTCACATCTTTTTTCCCCCTGGTATCAACTCTCAGCTTTGTGGAAAAAAAGGTTTTAGAAGTCAACTTATTAAAAAATTTCTACTGTAGTTGGAAGAGAATTGTAGGATAACTCTTTTAATGACGTATCTGCGAATTGTATTTTTATAGCCTTTGAATATAACACACCTTTAAGAAAAGCTTAGTAAGCTAAAAGCTTACTTGTGAATCATTTACAACAGTTACAGCTTTTAACCCATCATTACTTTTCACAATAGTTGTTGTTGTATGACTCAAGTAATTAACTAAACGAGGTTTCACAAGCATTTTAAGCAACTAGTTACATCAATGGCCTTAATCTGTGTAACAGGAAAGTAAATTAACAGATTTATTGGCACTAGAAAATTCTTACCTTTTCCTTGGGCGTCAGGAGCTTAAAAACAGCAAGTTTGGTCAAATCAGACACATAGCTTTGAAACTCTCTCCCAGCCTTCAAAATCTAGCATGAAGGTACTTACTGTTCAGAAACTGACTTCCATTCTTAATGGAAAAGCATATTTCTGATCCTGTATTGTTCTAAAGAGGAGCATATATGCTTTCCTTGTACATTGTCTCAATTTTGAAGCTTATTTCAACACCATCTTTACTCAAACCTAAATCCCTCATATTGCCTTTAAAGCTTCTTCACCCAGCTACTCCCATTCATCCTACAGGGCTTAGTTGAGGTGACACTTCCTCCTGAAGCCTTCAGTGATTCCCATGTTATACTTGCCTTTGCACCACGAGCTCATTCTTTAAGCCTAGTTTTACAATAGTAGACACATAATTATTTGTTTAAGGTCAATAATGCTTTCAAAATGGAAGCTCCATGAAAGGATTCACGTCTGTTTTCCCCCTAGTGCCCAGTGCATCATTTAGCAGATAGCAGGTGCTTGTGGGAGCCATTTTGCAAGATGGCTCCAACCGATCCCTGCCTTCTGGGGTCCACAACAGTGTTGGTCCTGTCCTACGTGTAGCAGAGTTGATTTGTGTGACCAATAGATGACAGCAGAAGGGATAGTACATCACTTCTGAGATTAGGTTATAAATATGGCCATTGTTACCTTGGCTGCTCTCCTGTTCTTTCTTTCTTCTCTGGGGAAAGCCAGCTGCCAGGTTGTGAGAAGTCCTATGGAGAGGCACATATGGCAAGGAATTGAGGCCTGCCCACGACTATGTGAGTGAGTGTAGAGGTGAATTCTCCAGCCTAAATTGAGTTTCGAGAGGACTGCAGACCAAGCCAACAGTCTGACTGCCACCTCCTGAGAGACCCTGAGTCAGAACCACCCAGCTGAGGGGCTCTTATATCCTGAGCCTCAAAAACTGTGTCTGGTAATAAATGCTGTTGATTTAAGCTGCTATGTTTGGGCTAATTCATTATGCAGCAATAGATACCTCATACAGTGCTGAAAAAATGTGTGATGACTAAATGAATGAAAGATCTAGAAGTACTATGACTCATACAATAACAATCCATTACAAATAATTTGTCTCAACTTCTGTGGCATTATCTTGCTTGTACCACAACAAAGTCTGATACAGATCTACAACTGAAGGCTTGGAGTTGTAATGATTTGTGGGAATTTTTTATCTTTTAAAGATTTAACTAATTTAAATAGTTCATTCAGCATAGAATTTCTGGTTCTCAAAAACTGTAACTAGCAAGGTCACTACTAGCCCAAAAGCACCAAAAAAGGGTAGTATATGAGTTATCAATAATAAGTAAAGCAAGCCATGTTATTATGTATGAATTGTACGGATCAAATTATTAAACACACGCTTATCCTAGAACGTAAAATTTGAGTCACAATAATTAGATATGCAAAGTCTTAGGATTTAAAAATTTGTTATAAAATAGCTACATATCTTGCTTTCATGAAAATAAAATTTCTTATGATAGTTTATTTACTTGCTCTAATATCTAAAGTGACATTCACTAGATTTAACAGCCTTTCTTGTGAAGTTATAGTAGAACTTGCATAATTTCTAAGACATTTTAATTTTGAGAAGCTATGTCCTCCATTGATAAAGTTAAATATATCTTGAGAGCTATAAAGTATTCACAAATATATCAGGCAACTTCTTGCTCTAAATATACTGTAGTACTTCAACAGGCATCATGTTAGATTTTAGAAAAACAACTTTCATTGTCTCATAAATGTGCATTCCCTAGTATGATAATCAATCAATTTAAATTGTACGTTTTTACATAGTTGCAATAGCTCACATTCACTCTAATTCTTCAAATTTCTCATGTCATCTGGAACGTGAAAAAAGTCATAACATTCTTTGGTTTCTGAAACTTTTCTTTTACAGATGAAATTGTTGTATCCTATGTAGGTTGATAATGAGATTTGCAGGAGAATCGAGTTTTTGTTCTCTTTTTTTTCTCCCTAGTATTTTCTACAATGGAGAAGTTGTTGTCAATGTTACGGGTGACAATTTGTTTAGCATATGTTGTAGGTTGGGTTCCCTAGAAAGCAGACTCTGAGAGACAGAGTAGCACCCCAAAAGTTTATTGGTGAGCACTCTTCAGATTAGCACCTTTGGAAGAGAGGGAAAAGAAGGGCAGGGCAGAAAAGGAAAGGAAGAGGAAGGAAGCAGGATTGGGCAGAGAGGAAAGCTGGGCCGTGACGGAGACTCAACAAGGCCTTAGCCGCCATGCGGCAGGATCTGGAACTGGGAGGGTTCTTCATAGTTGTTGGGGCGAGAGACTGGCCATTATACTCCCTTGTTGATCAGAGGTTGGAGTGTTGGCTGCTCCAGGAAAGGGGTGTGTCCTAGGATGAGGTGGATCTCTTCAGCAAAGGCCTTTCTGGAAGAGGGCTGACAGCGGAGAGTGGTCAGCAGATGGAGGAATCTTGACAGCACAACCTGGAGGCCACTATATCATCAATAGTATATATTTTTATAAAGATAGCTTGATTTTTCTTTGAATAACTTCTTAACTCTTTGGTGTATTCAAAATGATTAGGTACACTGAATTCTTATTCATGTATCATTTTGTGTATAATATTTTGTCATTATGACAAATTAGTGCTGAGCAAATAAATTTAAAAAGGAATATGGGCATGTTTTCTAAAGTATACACTTTACGGTCTATACTTTGAAAATAATATCAATACTTTGTAAAAGAGCACCCTCACTGTCTCTAATTGAAGTTTTAGTTATAGGACAGCATCTTCTCCACTTTCTCATTGTGTATTTGGTAACAGTTTCGAGTGTATGTTTGGTAAATGTGTTTTAAATCAATATTTTCATTCAGTCTACTCTAACAATTCACTGAAGCCCAAACTTCATTGTGTAGTTGTTGGAAGCTGAAAAAAAAGAATGGTGTTGAGATGTTTGATTTATTGTTCGCTTATTAAGTTTTAAAATGTGCAGAAAAGAAATAAAGAATTCCCTGGTTTTTTATTTTTGGATCTTTTGTTATAAGCCCTTTGCTTTTCACATACATTTGTGGCATTGTTGTATCCCTTGACCTACATATTATTGTTGTCTAGATTTGGTTATGGAAATTATCTACTAGTGTGTGGGTGTGGTCATGTTATTCTACTGGGAAAAAAATTTCCAAAACCTTCACAAAAGGAAATATTTATTTTTTGGAGTAACCATAACTGTCAGTAATTTTTATCTGTTTTATGTTGTTTATGGTGTTGAGAATGATATAGAAATATTTATAATTTCCTAACTTATTCTAAAATATTTCACTCATTGCAGATGCTATAATTTTATTTTTTATTTATTCTATTTATTTATTTTTTGCTTATAAAATAAGCTAACATCTGTGCCAATCTTCCTCTATTTTTTTATGTGGGTTGCCGCGACAGCATGGCTGACAAGTGGTGTAGGTCTGAGCCTGGGATCTGAACCCATGAACCTGGACCGCCGAAGCTGAGCACACAGAACTTTAACCACCAGGCCATGAGGCTAGCCATTGATTTTTTATTTTATACACTCAGTCATTATAATATTTTGGTTTTATTGTTGGTATTCTGAATTAATGTTCTGACATAAAATAATCAAATCTTTTACAGTTTCTGCCATCTGAAGAAAATTACCATTATCATGCTCCTGTAATTTTATTACTGATCCTCTGTTAGAAATTTAGTGTGCAAAAACTGAGTCAGTCCATCCTAAAATTCATATGGAATCTCAAGGGACCCCAGATAGTCAAAACAATCTTGAACAAAGTTGGAGGTTTCACATGTTCTGATTTTGAAACTTACTACAAAGCTACAGTAATCAAAATATGTGATACTGGCATAAAGACAGACTTAGAGACCAATGGAATAGAATAGAAAGCCAAGAATTAAACCCTTGCCTATATGGTCAAGTGATTTTTGACAAGGGTCCCAAGACCCTTCAGTGGGGAAAGAACAGTCTTTTCAACAAATGGTTTGGAAAACTGAGTATCTTCAAGCAAAAAAAATGAAGTTGGACTCTTACTTTACACCATATACAAAAATTAACTCAAAATGGATCAAAGACCTAAATGTGAGAACTAAAACTATAAACCTTTTAGAAGAAAACGTAGGGGAAAAGCTTCATGTTCTTGCATTTGGTAGTGATTTCTTGGATATGACACCAAAAGCACAAGCAACAAAAGAAAAAATAGAGAAATTGGACTACATCAAAATTAAAAACCTCCATGCCTCAAAGGATGCAATTGATAGAGTGAAAAGGCAACCCATGAAATGCGTGAAAATATTTGCAAATCATATACCTGAGAAGGAGTTAATATCCAGAATACATCAAGAACTCTTACAACTCAACAACAAAAAAACCAACCAACCAATTAAAAAATAGGTGAAGGACTTGAATAGACGTTTTTCCAAAGAAATGGCCAATAAACACATGAAGAGATGCTCAACATCACTAATTATTAGTGAAACGCAAATCAAAACCACAATGAGATATCATCTCACACTCATTAAGCTGGCTACTATCAAGAAAAAAAAAAACAAACAAAAAATAACAAGTGTTGACAAGGATATGGAGAAATTGAAACCCTTGTGTACTGTTGGTAACAATGTTAAATGGTGCAGCAGCTATGGAAAACAGAATGGAGGTTTCTCCAAAAATTAAACATAGAACAACCATATGATTCAGCAATTCACTTCTAGGTGTATATCCAAAAGAATTGAAAGCAGGATCTTAAAGAGATATTTGCACACCCACGTTTGTAGCAACATTATTCACAGTAGCCAAAAGGTAGAAGCAACCCAAATGTCCATCGATAGGTAACTATGATAAATAAAATGTGGTATATACATATAAGGGAATATTATTTAGCCTTAGAAAGGAAGGAAATTCTGACACATGCTACAACTTGGATGAACCTTGAGGACATTATGCTAAGTGAAATTACCCAGTCACAAAAAGACAAATACTGTAAGATTCCACTTACATGAGGTACTTAGAGTAGTGAAATTCATAGAGACAGAAAGTAGAATGGTAGTTGTCAGGGCTGGGGGAAGTGGGGAGTAGGAAGTTACTGCTTAATGGGTATAGCTTCAGTTTTGCAAGATGAAAAGAATAGAATTCTTGAGACAGATGGTGGTGATGGTTGCATAACAATATGAATATACTTAATACCATTGAACTGTACACTTAAAAATGGTTAAGGTGGTAAATTTTATGTTATGTGTAAACTAAAAAAAACTGAATCAGTGTTAACAGTAACACACTTGTATGATTTTTACCTTTCCTGTTCTGTAGCATTAGTAGCTAAATATTTTTAATTTCAATTTTGAATACTAACATTATTTTTGATGGACATTTGGATTTCTTTATTTTACTAAGAATATGTGATAAATGCTGCTGCCAATACTTGAGTCTATTCTCTCTCTCTCTTTTTTAATCCCCAAAGAGTTTAGCATATAGAATTCTTAGAAGTAGATTTGTGTTTAATATGTTTCTGAAACTTCTTACCTATTCAGTCTTTTGGAAAATTAAAATTGCATGCTTGGAGTAGATAATAGTCAATAAGAGGGGCTGCTGTTTAATATTTGAACATGGCGCCATGTAGCTCTATGAGCAGAAAGAATATTGATTTTAATGGAGTCTTTTTTTCTCAATCAGTTTTCCTTGAAATTCATTTACTTTGAGAAAGAGTTAGAAAATAAGTTCATTTTCTACGCCATTAGTGATGTAAGTTATTAGCTCTAAAAATAGAAATATTAGAAATTACCTGATAGAAATGAATTCTAAAATAGTTTCATTGCCTTCCAGCTATTTTCCTCAAGTTTATTTAATAATACAAATATTATTTTTCATTTTCCTTTTTAAATCTTGTCATTTTCTGTTTTCTGATCCTAATTTTCTATACAAAATTTTCTGCTTTACATCAGGAAAAATATTTTATCTTAGAATTTATAACACTTTAACCAACTTAATTTTAACACTAATTAATTTTTATACTAGTCTAATTTCCATTAAAAACAATTACTAGACTATAATTAGCATAATTATGTTTATATAATGCTTATTTATAGATTATTAAAGGCAAACATATTTACTTGTTATATAATGTTTAATGCCATAATTAAAGTACTCGTAAATTTTATTTTAGTACTCAACAACTCCATTCAAGTAAATATATAAATGGCAGAATATATAAATAGCAATTTGAAATGTCAAATTTAGCCGAGGTACTAATAGCAACATTGAAGAACAGCACTTCCTTATTTAGCAGCACAGGTTACTTGAGATATTAGATCAACAAAATGTTTTACTTTTACCACATTTTTATTGTGATAAAATACACATAACATAAAATTTACCATCTTAACCATTTTTAAATGTGCAGTTCAGTAGTATTAAATACATTAATAATGTTGTGCAACCATCACTGCCATCCATCTCCAGAACTCTTCATCTTGGTAAAACAGAAACTCTATGGCCATTAAACAATAACACCCCATTCCACCTCGGCAACAACCATTTTACTTTCTGTCTCTATGATTTCAACAACATATTTTAATTGTTAAACTTGTTCCTATTTTGTAAATTTTCATATTTTCAATATGAAATTTTCAAAAAATTGTAATGCTTTTAGCGTTAAGCACTTTATTTCCATCAATAAGAAAACTGGCAAGATATACTTACTTGGCTAGAAAAAAACAGTTTACTGCTATCTGTCAAAAGTTTTCAAAATTATATAAAATTGCTGAATTATAATAAAAACTTTTCAAAATAATAAAGATATTAATGATATAAATGGTGCCCAGTTAGATGTGGCATCTATGTGCAGTGCACAACCTGAACAACCAACGGTGTCCCCCTTGCAAAGAAGTTGGAGCAATAAACAGTGCAAACACATTCTTGAAAAGATGTCCATGAAGAGATATTTAGTTTTTAAAACCTGTGTGTATAGTATAAAATCGGAAATCCTTTCTTCTTTCTGCAGATTAGTTGAAAATATCTGAGTTTCAGGACTCACAGTGATGTCTGGCTTTATATTAAACACTTAAAAATGCTAATAAAAGTTTCCTATGCTTTTGAGTTAAATAATTTATCTTTAAAGCTTTGCAAAGTATGATATATTATACGTATACATGTGTATATATATGCATATATTTCTGCATCCATATAGTATCCATATTGTTTAAATATTAATGTTAAAGTTGATGAATAATTTAAAAATCCAGCTTAAGAAATATCTTAAGATTCTTGTCAAGTTTCTGTTTACTATACAGAAGTTATGTGCAAACACATGCACATATCATGTGAAATCAGTGTGTTGCGCTTAAAGGGAAAGAAAAACAAAAGAAAATAGTGAAACACATTTTTAACTTTTAAAGTTAAAACTATCAGTTTAATGGCAGAGAATCCTAAGAATCCCTTTATTTTTTACTTCTATCATAAAACCTTCACAAAAACCAATCTGATAGTCAACAGATAATTATATCTCCAGTACTTGGCACATAAGAGGTGTTCCATTAATATTTATGAAATGTGATCTAAATGGAAGTCCCACAACACATCTTGTATTTCTTCTCTTCACAATTTCCACTCTTGTAATTTTGAGAGAAATCTATAGTATATTCCTCTCCATATCCTCTGGTCTTTTCTGCTATCAGTTGCCTCTGGAACTTCTGAAAGATATTGGAATTTTAAAATTCCATATTATGCACCCACCACATTTTCATCCATTCTTTGATGATTGCCTTCAACTTCTTGCCACCAAAAACAACTATAGGATATACATCCTTTTAGGTTTCCTTGATTATAAATTTCCTGTCTATTGCCATTTTTTTAATCTGGAGTCCCTGTCTTTTTCTTGTTGATTTATAGGAGTTCATTGTACTTTCTAGATATTGATTGCTTGATGGTTTTTTTCAGTCCGTCAATTGGCTGTTACCTTTGTCCGTATTCATTGAACAAAAGTTGTAAATTTTGATATAATCAAATTTATCTCTTTTTGACCTTATGAGTCATATTTTTAGGGTTTTAATTATGAAGCTCTTTTCCTTAATCCCACTTCAAGTCACAAAAATATTCCCCTACATTATCTTCTATTAACTTTAAAGTTTTACCTTTCACAATTAGATTTTTAATGTATTATGAGTCTTTCATTATAAGGTGTTAGTCAACTTTCCATTTTTATTTTATTCCGTGGATGAGTCAGTTTTCTCTGCACTGTACTGGGTTCTTTTCACATTTGTTTGATTTCTTCTTAATAGTAAAGTTTTCTGATATGCCTACTTTTTTTCTGAAGTCTTTATTTTGTTCTATTAGCCAATTCCTCTGTTCTTGACCCAATGTTATACTGTTTTTCTAGCTAAGCCTTATGTGCTTAATATCTGGTAGCACAAGTTTACTTTCTCTTTCAAAATTAACTTAGGTATTCAGGTGCCTTTATTCTTTCATTCATATTTTAGTTTATTGAATTCCTCAAAAAATTTAAGAAATTTTTATATGGATTGTACTGGATTCATATTATTTTAAATTGACATTATTATAATATGATGTCATTCAATCAAATAGCATGGAATATATTCCCATTTATTAAGATCATTTTCTTTTATTAGTTTTTAAAATTTTTCTCCTTAGAATATTCATTTTGGATATTTTATAATTTTTGTTCATATCAGGGCTGGTTTCTTATTTTTATTTATAATTTCTATTTGGTTAAATATATGGTAGAGAGATTTTTTTTTTTTTTTTGGTGAGGAAGATCAGCCCTGAGCTAACATCCATGCCCTTCTTCCTCTATTTTGTATATGGGATGCTGCCACAGCATGGCTTGATGAGCAGTACATAGGTCCACACCTGGGATTTGAACCTGCGAACTCTGGGCCGTGGAAGTGGAGCATGCGAACTTAACCACTATGCAATCAGGCCAGCCCTGGGAGATTGGTCTTGTATCTACCAATTTTACTAAACTCTATCATTACTTATAGTAGTTTAAAGAATTCTATTGAGTTTTCTAGTTGCATCATTGACATCATCTCCAAACAATGATAATATTATCTCTAACTCTCCAATTGTTAAACCGCTTAGTTTTTTTATTCACAGCATTGGTCAGGACTTAAGTAGTAGTGATGAAAATGGGCATCCTTGTCTTGTTCTCCATCATAAAGAGAATGCATTTGAAATTTCTCTATTAATGATTATATTTCCTCTATTTTTTTAAAATAAACATTACCGAATAGATGAGAGTTTTGGGTTTACTAATCATAAATAGGTGTTGAACTTTACCAAACGCTTTTTCTGAATCTTCCAAGATAATCCTAGTTTTCTGTTTTAATCTATTGATGTGGCGAATCACATTGACAGATATTATGAAGCTGAACTATTCTCTTATTCCCAGGATAAATCCTATTTGATCATAATTAATTATTTTCAATACACTTTTGGATTTATTTAGCTTACATTTTATTTATAACTTTTTTATTCTCATATTTGTTGCATGAATGAAATGGCTGATACTTTTTCAGTTCCAGTTTTGACTTTTTATGCTTTTAAAATGATTTATTCTGTCTAGGTTTTCATATTTATTAGCATATAATTTGTCACAAATTCCCTTTGACGATTTAAAATATTTTTATTATATCTGTGGTTGTTTATCATTTTTCCATTTCTATTTTATTCTCATATGCTCCCATGTTGTTGACTAGTATTGCCTTGTTTTATTAATCCTTTAGAAGAACCACTTTTTTGTTAATCCTTTCTATTGATTTTTTAAAATTATTCTTATCCCTTGTTTTCTACCTTTATCTTTATTATTTCTTTCTACTGCATTTCTTTGGATTTCCTTTATAGCTATTTTTCTAACTTCTTGAGTTGAATTTTTAGCTGTGGTTTTTAACTTCTCTTGTTTCCTGGTCAATATATTTAAAGCTATAAATCTCTCTGTGTTTCTTTAGTTGTGTCAAATAAATTTGGATATGAGGTGTTTTATTGCCATTTAGTTTTAAGCATTTCATTATTCCATTTTTAGTCCAAGGGTTGTTTAGCAATATATTATTTAGTTTCTTCACATACAGGTATTTTTAAAATCTGGCCTTTTGTTAATTTCTAATTTTATTGCATTGTGAACAGAGAATATAGTCAAGGTGATAGTGAATGTGTGGAATTTATTGAAGTTACCCTTGAGGCCTAATCTGCAGTAAATTTTTGTAAATATTTCTCATGTGCTCAAAAAGAATGTATTTTCCCTGTTTTTTTAAGATTAACGTTCCATATATATCTAATACTTGAATTAATTGAATTGCTTTGATTTTTCATATATCTGCTTAGGTTTTCGTCTGTTTGATCTCCAAGTTTCTGACACCAGTATATAAAAATCCTCAACTACAATTATTGATAAACATATTTCTCACTACATTTTTGTAAATATTCTGAAGCTGTATTGTTTTGAGAGTATAGGTTTACGGTAGCTAAAATTCCTGTTCTATTATATCTTTCACCAGTATATAATGTTTCCTCTTTATCCCTTATCCTATTTTTTGCCTTGAATTAGATTTTTCCAGATACTAAAATTTCTCTTCTAACTTTTTATTTGGTTAATTTTTTTATACATTTCTTCATCCTTTTATTTTTAGTCTTTCTGATCTTTTATTTTAAATGTGTCTCTTGTAAACAACATGTTAGATCTTATGTTTTAAAAAATCTTCTGGCTAACTTGCCTTGTCTCTACTGCTTTCAAAAAGCTGCATTCTTCTGTTTTCTGTGTTTTTTTTGCATGTGACACAAGTTTTTACAGATTTTCTCAGCAGGCTGTTTGGTCTGATACTAGCTACTCTGTTGTATCCAGAAACAAGAGAAATGCACTTTTAACTTTTAAAAAAAATCTCATTTTATTTGTTTCAACTAAATGAGATTAAGGTCATTTTTGAAGGAAACAGTACACTTTTCAAGTAAGGGTTTTGGTAGCTGTTAGACTCATTATGCCTTAGTTAATTCAGAATTCTTTAAATGTAAATGAGTGCAATTTACCAATCATTCTTATCTTCCACGTGATTTTTAATCTCAGAATCTTCTTTACTTAATACAAACATCAGATACTGTTTCTGAAAATTTTTATCATGAAGACAACATTAAAATCTATCACATTCCCCAAACAGATACACTGTGCACAAGGGCATTACATACATGGAAGAAATGACCTTCCTGGACACAAATGTAAACTAGAGGCTTCTAAGTACACAAATATCAAATCAATCTTTTTACCCATAATTCAAGGACAGGTCTGAGAATTTCAAGACTCATTTTTACAAATCTTCCTTGTCTCTATCATTATGACCAAGGCTGATAGATCAATTCCCGTGTGAAATATTTAGGCAGAATTCTGGTGAAAATGGCTTTGTAAATTTTATCTCCTATAAACTAAATTTGATTGGCCTAGGGCAGTCAATGTAAACCAAATGTATACAGTGATTTTGAAAATCTCCTCATAGAAGCTTTTTTCTTTAAAAATGCACTTAATCCATTTAAAAATGTCTTTCTGAATACACAGAATTGCTAAAAAAGGATGCCGAGAAAACAAGGTAAATTTAGATAGTTCATCTTCGGGTCTACGCCTACACTCTCTTGGGCTCAACTCCCCAGGAAGATGGTGAGGGGGCAGGGAGAGACCAGTAAAAGACACTTCTGTATCCCCAGCCAATTTTTGTAGAAATCCAAGAATAAACCTTGAGCGTCTCAATCCAATTTCTTGCAGTGATAGTATGAGATAGAATAGGTAGGACAAACACATATTTGAGACTGCATGATTTATTTGCATTGGCTGCAACAAAGATGTGGGAGAAACAAAAAGTATGGCTGGTATCCAGAGCTTCTCTGCACACTGGTCCAGTTAAACCACTGTTATGCAAAAACCCATCCCCACCCCTTATAATTATGCCCTTTGTCTACTGCACAAACATCTCTCTGTCTCTTCTCTAGTCTTTGCCCCAAGACGGAGCTGACAAGACTACTTATTGTCTGTAAGTGGTTAACTTGTCATGTTATTTATGTAAAGCTTTTCTCATTTTAATATTATGACATGTAGAAGGTGTCCTTTTACTGAAGTAATTGAGAATGAGGTAATTTACTGAGGTGATGTGTGTGTGCAAGTTCAGTCTTTGCTGCGACTTCTGCTTCATTTGGTGGAATTCCAACTGCGATCTTGACTCATCTCACACTTAAAGTCATGAGTGTTGAAAAATGACAAAATAAATCTCTTTCCCATGTAACTCATCGACTGAAAAAGCATTCTTCAACATTCTTCCTGGCACATTCTATTTTTCTTTCTCTCTCTCTTTTTTGGCTTGTGGAAGATTGTCCCTGAGCTAACATCTGTGCCAGTCTTCCTCTACTTTGTATGTGGTATGCTACCACAGCATGGCTTGATGAGCGATGTGTAGGTCTGCATCGAGGATCTGAACCCTCGAACTTCAGGCTGCCTAAGTGGAGCAGGTAAACCTAACCACTACACCACCAGGGCGGCCCCTCTATTTTTCATTAAATAAAAATACTAACAGTCATTATGAGCTTTTTAAACATCTTATATTAAATTTTATATATATATATATATAACACACACACACAAAACTCTAATACTAACAAAGTATAATACTTTAACATGTTTTCCAAAATGATATTATTCCCTTCCTAGAACAATAAAATCTGATATAATAAAATTCCCTTCTTCTTTCTACCATCTCCCATCATAGATAGATAATTCCTTTGTTCTTTTTGATTAGAATGGAGAAAGTACAGAATAAATACCAGTTGCTGAGGTTAAAGAAAGAGTTTATAAACATATATTATTATTTCACTTAGGCATTGCAATGAATACAGTCATCTCATCTATGTGTTTTGCACATTAGCATAAGTTTTTTTTCTTTATACCTGTGGTAGAAATTAACCCTGATCCTAAGCACTTTTCATAAAACTGTGAGATATCAGATTCTCATTTAGTACAAGCTGATTTGACCAAGTTACAGATACTATTTGAATAGAAAGATATAGCCACAGTAGGATTATCGTGTTCAAATTTAAAGACAATGAAGAATGTTTTATTCCTCAAACTCATAAATATCCATTAGAAATTATTAGTATCTAAAATTGATAATCACGATTTACCAAGTTCCTTCATATATATCATACCATTTAGAAAAACAAAGATTAAAAGAGACATTGTGGGAGTTAAGGCTCTTTATAAACCCAGAAGTGGGAATGCAATTGCAGCCTAATATAAGTTTTCAAACTGAGGGGGGTTTTCAAAGAGGATATTCACCCTAAAATGACAAGAGGAAATCAGATATGAAAATTCCTGTAATTTAGATTTACTTTAAGGAATTATTTTTCAAGAATATGACTTACTAAAATATGTGACTGAGATGAACTAAAAATCTATGATTAAAAACTTCATTTCTCAGTTCTGTTTTAATGAAAGATTAGTTCAAGGATGCTTAACCCAGAGTCTCTGTTCTGAGGGCTTTGCATCTGGGCTTCAGGGTCCTTGACCCTCCTGAAATCATACACAAAGTCTATGTAAAAGAGGAAAAGTTTCTGTGGAGGGAGCTCATAGCTTGCATCAGATTCTCAACAGGGTCCATCTGTGACCCCTTCTCTCCCTGCAAAGTTACAAATGGGTAGAGAAAATAATTTCATAGAACTTTTGTCAACAGCACTAAGAGTGAAACTGTGTGTATATTTCATCCTTTAATGCCATACACAATGACTAAAAATAATCCTATAAATTGATATGAAAGGCAAAAAGAATAAATTGCAAACAAGGTCTCCCCTTTTAAAAACATTTATACCTAAATAAATTGCCATTTTTATAAAATTGTTACCTGATGAGTTTCCCGGATAAGACTGTGATACTCAGCCAGCAAAATTATCAAACTTCTACACAGACAGAGGCCATACACTCTTCTCTTCCTGAGGATTATTCCCATTTTAAATCATGAAGCAAGAGAAAATCCCAATTTTGATAATGTGCATCTAAAGATTTGGACTTGCAAACAGAATTGAACTTAATCAGTGACATTTAAAACTAAATTTTCTTTATCTTGCCAAAGCACTGTCAAGAACACTTTCGATACGGTTGTACTTCAGTAATGTTGTTGAAAGATTAAGAGGAGTTACATTTTATTACTAGAAAAACTAAAGCTACTGTTATTACTGCTCAGTTTTTACGTTACATATTTTCCAGAGATAAGTAGGCCATAAACTAAACAGATGAGTCACTTATCAAAGTGTGTTTATAACCTCTTTCAAATCCAGAAAACATTGCTGTCAATTTATTTTTTGCAGGAATCGTAAGTCAACATGTCTTTATGCCTCTTGAGTAATCCTTGGCAGGGTGCAGAGAAGTAAATCATGTTTTATTACTGCAGGATCAAAGAAGCTACAGGGTTATCTGAAACTTTTTATCATTTCTCTCAGTAATGTTCCATTCGCAAGTCTATAATCCAATAATTCTGATAAAATTTTAGAGTTAGGCCTTTGCTGGTAATAATCAATAAAGAAATGGCTAGTCCTCCTCTACACCAGATCCTCATCCCCACCCCCACCCCTCCCCACACACACCTTGCCTCACCCACTCTAATTTTCATGCTCAAAACTCTTTGCTTCTTTTCTTTCTTTTTTTTTTTTTTTGTGAGGAAGGTCAGCCCTGAGCTAACATCCGTGCTAATCTTCCTCTTTTTGCTGAGGAAGACCGGCTCTGAGCTAACACCTATTGCCAATCCTCCTCCTTTTTTTTTTCCCCCAAAGCCCCAGTAGATAGTTGTATGTCATAGTTGCACATCCTTCTAGTTGCTGTATGTGGGACGTGGCCTCAGCATGGCCGGAGAAGTGGTGCGTCGGTGTGCACCCGAGACCGGAACCCGGGCCGCCAGTAGCGGAGCGCGCGCACTTAACTGCTAAGCCACGGGGCCGGCCCCAAAGCTCTTTGCTTCTCGTCTTTGCTCTTAGAGGCCAATTTGGCTGGATGTAAAAATGCTTGGCTCGCACTTTCTTGTCATGGGTATTTTGTAGTGGTTGGGTCACTGTGCTCAGGTATTAAGTGTTGCAGTGGAAAGTTCTGATGCTTAGCTTTCTTCCCTTTTAAAATGAATTGATCTCATCTTGGTGCCCAAAGGATTCTTTCTTTATTTTTAATTTTAATAATTTCAGTAGTAAATATTTTAACATTAACTATCCTGGGTTAATTTTACCTGTATTATGGTGTTCCACTTTAATATATACAACTTAAGTCTTTTTAAAAATATAAAAGGAAAGTTTTATTGAATTATATTTTTTCATATTTGTTCTATTGTTTTAGTTTTCTTCTTCAAAAATTCCACTGATGGGTGTGTTTTGTTTCCTTTGGGTCTTCTATAGCTATCTTTTTCTTTCTTTTTTTTTCTTATATTTTTATCTCTCTTGTTACTACTTTTGTATTATTTTATTTGCTTGTTCCACTTCCATTTTCTATGTTGTGTGTTTTCTATGGTATCTATTTTCTTTTATACTCCTTGTATTTTTTCAGACATGATTTCATCTCTTTTGTATCTTTTCTGAGCTTTGCCAGTTACCCCTTCACCTTCTCCTGTAGTCTGGCCCCATCTTCCCTGACTCCCCTGTCTGCTTGGTGGTCTTCACAGCTGGACTTGCCTCATTAATTTTTTTTAAAAATTTCATGTTGGAATATTGGTATCATTTTCATATGTAGGGAATTTTGCTGCTTTTTCACGTTGTTTTCTAAAGCTCATTGCTATAGATGGTATATTTACCTTTTTTTTTTTTTTTTACTGTTCTCATCCTTACCTTTTTTATTTTTTATTTTTGTGCATGAGGAAGATTAGCCCTGAGCTAACATCCGATTCCAATCCTCCTCTTTTTGCAGAGGAGGATTGGCCCCGGGCTAACGTCTGTGCCCATCTTCCTCTACTTTATATGTGGGACCCTGCCACAGCATGGCTTGACAAGTGGTGCGTCAGTGTGCACCCCGGATCTGAACCAAGGACCCCGGGCTGCCAAAGCGCGCACAAACCCTATGCCACTGGGCTGGGCTCCTGATCCTTTCCTTTTTTAAGAAAATACTTTTTTAGAACAGTTTTAGATTTGCAAGTTTGCATTTCCACTCCCCTTGGCTGTGGCAGTTTATCAGACTTTCCTTGTTTTTGTTGACCTTGATGGTTTTGAGGAGTAGTAGTCAGATATTTTGTAGAATGTCCCTCATTTAGAATTTGATATTTTTCTCAATATTAGACTGGGGATATGGGACTTTGGGAGGAAAATCAAAGAGGTAGTTTCATTTCCATCCTATCACATCAAGAGTACACACTATCATCGTGACTTACTGTCGAGGTTGACCCTGATGACGTGACTAACGTAGTATTTGTCAGGTTTTTCTACCGCCAAGTTATACTTATCCATACTGTACTCTCTGGAAGGAGGTCATTATGTGCAGCCCACCTTAAGGAGTGGAGAGTTATACTTACCTCTTTGAGGGCAGAGTCGCTATATAAATTATTTGGATTTTTTCTGCATGGGAGATTTGTCTCTTCTCCCTCATTTATTTATTTGAACATTTGTTTATATCAATATTGATTCATGGTTATTTATTTTTTACTTTAAATTTTAATTCAATACTACTTATTTTGCTCAAATTGTTCCACTTTTGGCCATTGGGAGCTCTTTCAGTTGACTCCCTCTGTGCCACTTTGGCATATCCCTATCATTGTGGGTTATGTATCTATTTATTTATTTGTTCTTCCTTACTTTCTGGCATTACAAGATACTCCAGGCTCATCTTGTGTGTTTTCCACCCCACTTCTGAGAATCCACCATTTCTACAAGGAGCTATGGGTCCTTTTATTGCAGAATGTATTAGAAATCAAGATCTCAGCACTAGGTTTGCTCCTACTGGAGTGTTGATGCTGCTAGTCCCTCTCAGATGACAGAGCAAGGAAATATGTGTGTGTATACTAACCCGGGTATACACATATCTATAAATATTTCTATATGTAACCATTGTATCTATATTGAACTAACCATGAGTTTATACTGATGTCTTCGACTCCAATCCGTTATCTCATGGATCATTCTAGCCTCTTCCTGTTGCTTATCTGTAGCCTCCCACTCCAACAGAGAGAAACCTGGCTTCTATTATCTGCCATCCACTTACTTGTTTAATTAATTACTTGTATACACGTGTAGTTGTATCAGAATTGTTAATCTGTACCCCTATCATTGACAAACGAGTTTATCAACTACAGTACAGTGGTTATGTACAATTTTTTTTTCCTTAGTCTGTATTACAAACTCCCTTCATTTGCAAAGTTACTCAGGTCAATAATTTTCCCCCCACTCCTTAAATAAGATTGTTTCATGCACCTTTAACACAGTTAGATTATTATCACATTCTGCATTCCATCCTAAATGAGTTTTTCAAAATTTGCATACATTAAAGTTTACTCTTGATGTAAATTTCTGTGGATTTTGGTAAATGCATAGTGTCATATATCCACCATTACAATATCATATAGAATAGTTTTACTTCCCTAAAAAATTCCCTGTGCTTCTTTTATTTAACCCTTTTTCCCTTTTTCCTAAACGGCTGGCAACCACTGATATTTTTACTATCGATACAGTTTTACCTTTTGCAAAGTGTCATATAATTGGAAGCATAGAGTATGTAGCCTTTTCAGACTGACTTCTTTTACTTAGCAATAGGTATTTAAGATACATCCATGTCTTTTGTGGCTTGATTTCACACTTCTTTTTTATTGTTGAATAATATTTCATTGTGTGAATGTGCCACGATTTTTATCCATTATAGTTATGGTTGCTTTCAGTTTTGGGTGATTATGAATAAAGTTGCTATATTCGTGTACAGATTTTGAGTGGACATATGTTTTCAAATTAACAAGATTGCAGAATCATATGGCAAAACTACGTTTAGCTTGTAAGAAACTGCCAAACTGTTTTCCAAAGTAGCTGGATGATTCCCCTTTCCCAGCAGCGATAAATGAAAATTCCTATTGCTCCATATCCTCAACAGAAATTGGTATCGTCGGTTTTTTGGGATTTTAGCTATTCTAATAGTTGCGTAGTAGTATCTTGTTTAAATTTGTCATTCCTCGATGATAAAGGATTTGAGCATCTTTTAATATATTTATTTGTCATCTTTATATCTTCTTTGATGAGGTGTCTCTTCAGATCTTTTGCCCTTTCTAAAAGTGAGTTGTTCGTTGTCTTATTATTGGGTTTTTAGAGTTCCTGTATATTTTGGATACAGGAACAGTCCTTTATAAGATATGTGTTTTGCAAATATTTTCTCCAAGTTTGTGGCAGTGTCTTTCACAGAGCAGAATAAAGTCCAACTTAGCAATTTTTTTCTTTCCTGCATCATGCTTTTGGTGTTTTATCTAAAAAAATCATCGGCAAACCCAAGGTTACTTGAATTTTCTCTTATGTTTTCTTCTAGGTGTTTTATAGTTGTGCATTTTACATTTAGGTCTATAATTCATTTTGAATTAATTTTTGTGAAAAGTATAAGATCTGTGTCGGTTTTTTGTTTTTGTTTTTTTTTTTTGGCATATAGACATCACTGTTTGTTGAAAAGTCTGTTCTTTCTCCATTTAATTGCCTTTGTTCCTTTATCTAATATCAGTTGACTATATTTGTGTGAGTCTATTTCTGGACTCTAGATTCCGGTCTTTTGTATGTGTTTACTCTTTTACATCACTGGCTTGATTACTGTAGCTCTGTAGTAAGTCTGGAGAATCTTCAAATTTTGTTCTTCTTCAGTATTATCTTGGCTATTCTAAGTCTTTTGCATTTCCATATAAACTTTATATTTAGTTTGTCAATATCTACAAAATATCTTTCTGGGATTTTGATTGAGATTGCGTTGAATCTACAAATGAAGTTAGGAATAATTGACATCTTAACAATATCGAGTCTTCCATCCATGATCATGGACTATCTATCCTTTTATTTAGATCTTTTATTACTTTCATCAGGTTTAGAGTTTTCAGCATATAGATCATGCACATATTTTGTGAGATTTATACCTAATTTTTTCCTATTTTGGTACTGTTTAAGTGGTATTGCCTTAGTATCAAATTCCGATTGTTCATTGCCAGCGTGAGAAAGCAATTGATTTTTGCATATTAGCCTTGTATCCTGTGACCTTGCTATACTCATACATTAGTTGCATGAATCTTTTGTTAATGCTTTCTGGGGGAATTTTCTATATACACAATCATGTGACCTGAAGAAAAATTTCTTTCTTTCTTCCCAATCTGTATATTTTTATTTCCTTTTATTGTCTTATTGTACTAGCTAGGAATTCCATTATGATGTTGAATGGAAGTTGTAAGAGAGGACATCTTTTCCTTTTTTCCAGTGGTAGGGGGAAATCATGCAGTTTCTCACCATAAAGTATGATGTTAGCTGGAGGTTTGTTATAGATGTTCTTTATCAAGTTGAGGACATTCCCCTATGCCTAGTGTGATGAGAATTTTTATCATGAGTGAGTATTGGATTTTGTCAAATGCTTTTCAACATCAGTTGATATAATCATATTATTTTTCTTCTTTAGACCATTGATTATTATGTCCTCTTGGTGAATTGACCATTTTATTATTACGCAACGCTCCTCGTTATCTGTGATAATTTTTCTTGTTCCAAAGTCTGCTTTGTCTGAAATTAGTATAGCTACTCCAACTTCTTTTGATTGGTGTTAGCATGGTATGTCTTTCTCTATCCCTTTACTTTTAACCTCTGTGAGTCTTTATATTTAAAGTGAGTTTCTTGTAGATAACATATAGCTGGGTCTTGTTTTTTTATCCCCTCTCACAACCTCTGTTTTTTAATTGATGTATCTAGACCATTCACATTTAAAGTGATTATTGACATAGATGGATTAATATCTACTATGATTGTAACTATTTTCTATTTTTTGCCCTTGTTCTTTATTCCCATCCCTCTTTTTCTGCACTTTCTGGTTTGAATTGAGCATTTTATGTGATTTAATGTTATAGTCTCTCTTAGGATACCAATTATACTTCTCTAAATTTTTTGAATGATTGCCCTAGATATTACAATATATATTTACAACTAATCTAAGTCTACTTTCAAATAAAACTATATCGCCTTTTGAGACACTTTATAATGAGACACTTTATAACAAAGGATTCCCAATTCCTCCCTCTCATCCCTTATAAAATTATTGTCATTCATTTCACTTATTCATACCCTGTAATCATTCAATATGTTGTTACTATTATTACTTTGAACAAACATTTATCCATTATATCAATTAAGTATAAGAAAAATAAAAGATTACATTTACCTTCATTTATTCCTTCTCTGATGATTTTCTTTCTTATATGGAGATCTGAGTGTCTGACCAGTATCATTTCCTTTATCGCTGAAGACCTTCTTTTAAAATTTCTTTTAGAGCAGATGTGCTGGCAATGAATGCCCTCAGTTTTTGTTTGTCTGAGAAAGTCTTTATTTCTCCTTCCCTTTTAAAGGATAATTTTGCTGCTTATAGAATTCTAGGATGGTGGGTTTTTTTCTTTCATCACTAAATATTTCACTCCACTTTCTTTTCGCTTGCATGGTTTCTGATGAGCCATCTGCTATGCTTTTCCTTTTCCTCTATAGGTAAAGCATTTTATTTACTTGACTTCTTTCAAGATTTTCTCTTTTTTTTTTTTCCAGTTTGAACATGATACATGTTGGTATAGATATTTTGGTAATTATCCTCCTTGATGTTCTCTGAGTTTCCTGGATCTGCGATGTGGTGTCTGTCATTAATTTTGGAGATTTTTCGTCCATCATTCCCTCAAACATATCTTTGTGCACTTCTCTCTTCCCCTTCTGGTAGTCCAAGTACAGTTATGTTATAACTTTGCAAATTGGCCCACAGTTCTTGGATGTTCTGGGCTTCCTTCCTTCCTTCCTTCCTTCCTTCCTTCCTTCCTTCCTTCCTTCCTTCTTTCCTTCCTCCCTCCCTCCCTCCCTCCTTTTCTCCCTTCCTTCCTTCCTCCCTCCCTCCCTCTCTCTCTCTCTCTCTCTCTCTTTCTTTCTTTCTTTCTTTCTCTTTGCATTTCAGTTTGAAAAGTTTCTATTGACTTCTCTTCAAGCTCACTAATTGTTTTCTTTGCCATGTCCAATCTACTGATGTGCCTATCAAAGACAATCTGCATTCTTTATTTCTGTTCCAGAGCTTTTGATTTCTAACATTTCCTTTTGATTCTTTCTTAGCATTTCCATCTCTCTGATTATATTATCCATCTGGTCTTGCATGTTGTCTACTTTTTCCGTTAGAGTCATTAACATAATAATCACATTTATTTTAAATTCTCTGCCTGATAATTCTAAAATCTGTGTCATATCTGAGTCTGGTTCTGATGCTTGCTTTGTCTCTTCAGACTGTGTTCTCTAGCCTTTTAGCATACCTTGTAATTTTGTGTGCGTGCATGTGTGAGGAAGACTGGCTCTGAGCTAACATCCGTTGCCAATCCTCCTCCTTTTGCTGAGGAAGATTGGCCCTGAGCTAACATCTGTGCCCATCTTCCTCTATTTTGTGTGTGGGATGCCGTCACAGCATGGCTTGATGAGCAGTGCATATGTCCACACCCGGGATCTGAACCTGTGAACCCCAGGCCACCAAAGTGGAGCATGCGAACCTAACCACTATGCCACCAGGCTGGCCCCCATACCTTGTAATTTTTTTTGAACGCCAGACCTAATGTATCAGTTAGTAGGAATGGAAGTAAGCTGACTTTTAGTGTGAGATTTTTATGTTAACCTGGCTAGGAGCTCGGCTATGTTTCATGTTTGCTGTAGCTGCACCTGCCAAAGGCTTCAAATTACTCTAGTGTCCTTGTTTTTGTCTCCCTGTTTTCTTCAGGTTTCCCTAAGAACTCCTCCTCAGAGAACGTCTTGCAGCTCTTTTAGTTCTAATCCCTTATTATACTGGAGTCCTGCTAGTGTGGTCGTAAGGTGTCGGTCAGGGGAAGCACTCTATAATTTTATGATTAAATCTCATTCTTTTTTGTGAACCTGTGTCCATTGACCACGATCTTTGCAACTGTTTCTTAGCTCCCCAGCCCCCCACCCCCTGTTTAGTTGAGACAGGCTAGAGGGGGAAGGAGTCAGAAAATACCCCTCCCCTGGATGAGAAAAAGCTCTGGTATTATGTTTTTCCCTGGAGAATAGGCCTTTGTTACGGAGAATGCTTTGGGTATATTTCACAATGGTTACTCTTCCTCCTTCCTCTTCCCAGAGTCATGAGAGCCTCCTTCTTGGGTCTTCACTGTGAGAACCTGATGGAGTTCCTGGAGGGAAAACATACAAAAGGGGACGGGTCCCCTAAGACTGAGGCCCCCAAGACTTTCTCATTCTCAAGCCAGTCCACACTCAGCCTCCAGCATTTCATCAGAATTACTATTTATGTATTCCTACCAGTTAATGGCTCTGGGAGCTTCTGCTCCTGGTAAGATCTTGGCTCTGATTCTCTAGATTCACCTGTCTCTCCAGATTTTAGGGCGGTGGTTTGTCCTGTTACCTCAGTTCTCTGAGAGATCCAAGATAATTCATTGATTTTTAGTTCAGCTTTTTCTTGTTATAAAGAGAGTGATGATTTCTGAGCTCTTTACATGCCATAGCTGGAACGGGAAGTTTGTTTATTCTTTGTGTTGTTACCAAATTTGAATGGCTTGCATTGTTCTGGACTAGCTATTTTGCAGGAAGTTCCTCCACATGTGGAGTGTGGGGGTGGGCAGTGGGGACAGGTGAGTTTCCAAGGTTTTTCTACTTCCTCCTTTGTGGCTACCACGACGGACTACTTCTTGATAATAGGACTTTCTGTGTAGCCTAGCTTCCTCTGGCTCTCAGAGCCTAGCTGGATTCCAGAGTCCTTTTTTCACTAACCCTGAGCTCCCTAGGGTCCTTCACTGGCTGCTACTACGAGGAGACATAGTCCCTGTCTTCTAAGACATCCCTCTTCTTTTTCAAAAGGGGGCACTTTTTGCGATTTGCCTTTTTTGGGTTCCACTCAGAATTTTCATACCTTTCTCCACCTTCTCCAGCAATTATGACCGGGTATAGTTAATTTCTGTTCAAATAGGTTTTACTCAAGATGGGATATTTGTTGATTTTTAACATGTGATACCAAAAGGCCTCCTCTATACTCCCTATTCTTCCCCACTACGTTCTGGCAGCTTCCTGCACAGGATTTGCTGGTTTCAGTTTCTTTTGGCCACACTTACACATAATTTGGTGTTTGCGGATTTTTCTCCGTCTCCTGCTTTCACCAACGATGTATTTCATGGCTTTATTTTTGTTCTCCTT
The DNA here is from genome assembly GCF_020826845.1 of Diceros bicornis minor. NCBI lineage: Eukaryota > Metazoa > Chordata > Mammalia > Perissodactyla > Rhinocerotidae > Diceros > Diceros bicornis. The sequence goes on from NC_080741.1 coordinate 29,756,383, forward strand.
GTTGCTCTATTTGGTTTCCAGGAGAAGTAGGAAGATTCAAAACTAAGCAGTCACCATGTTCCTAACCTCTGTTCCCAATTTGGAAATAATAAGAAACATTAAGAAAGAACAGGAAAGTGAATGCTGGGGTCACTGTGTTGCCCAATGCAGAGTGCCATGTAAATGGTGCCCTCTGGAGTGGCCTAATGCAACAGACTTTATAAATACGCAACTATCTGTCAATCATCCATTTTCCTGTAATCTACAAATTGTGTGTTCTTTTTCTGCTTGATATTATATGCTCCCAACCGGGATTTTGATAAAGAAACAGGTAGCGATGTAAATGCAAAGTAATTTGCTCTTACTTGGAAGACTCAGGCTTTGAGAATTCTACCTTGATGGGATAATACAGGAAAGAAAGGCAATTAAACCGGTTTTTACTTTACCAGGGTTTTTTTCTCTTTGTCTATGAACCATGACTATGTAAACAAGTGATTATAAATGATTCTGAGGTCCTTCCATCTACCCAAACACACATACATTCACCTAGGAGAATTTTTTTTTATCTGCATAGGCACTTTGATAGAGTTTTTAGGAGAGAAATATTTCTTTAGTAGTTTATGTCAGTTTCCTTCCTCAAGGCAGAAAATCTTAAAATAAAAATATCTTCAGTCTAGGCAATTACATATGGTTTTCACATTGCCTCTGAGTAATTACTTAGACTGTAATAACAAAATATTTTAAATACATTTGCATTTAAGCATATAATTAACTGTGTCCATGTAATTTGTGTTTAAAAGAAATCTGGCGACTTACTGAGGAAGCTAAAAGAAATATCAAAATCTGTTCTCAATAAAAACTATTTTATTGAGTTTTTATAAGAATGTGTGTGGGAGGAGAAATGGAATTTATGTGGTGTCAGTCATAGTTTATTACAAAATTAGGGATAAATAACATAATTTTCAGTGTCTCATAGAACCAGCTTACTCTGACCCACAAAGTGCTATTTAACCATAATGCATTAGATCTGAAGAGCAAAATTCCTTAAAGAGACTTCCAGAGTCTTCTCACACCTGGAGAACTTAACACAGCCTTTCTGGTCCTAAGAAGTACAGCTTGGTTAGTGACTTTGCAACTAGAAACAAAATGTTTAGGACCACCGACTCCAGAAAAAAAGCTAGCTTAGGCTATGTGGCCTTTACCAGTTACCTATCTAGAGAGCAGGTAAGACTAGACATGCCCAGAGGGGAAGTGAGGATCCAGAAAACACAGTGAAGATCCCAGGAAGCTCTGCAGTGGCCACCCCGGGAATGAGTAAGGAACAGGGGCAGAGACAAGGACACACAAAGCCTGTGTGCTTCTTAGGGCTGTGCAAATGGCCTAAGCCCTTAGGGGAATGAAGAGAATTCTGGACATAGACACACGGTTTAGGAAGAAATAATGGGGAAAGATTACTTCCATCCCACAAACTAGATAAAGATTCCCTTGGACTTGGGAAAGTGGAAACAGCAAGTAATGAAGTGAAGGGTCCTTGACCCCAACATCCTGGACCGAAACATTAGGGAGGAAGTGAGAGTCCAGAGAAGCAGCAGCCTCTCAGAAGGGCCACATGCTTGGTTTAATGCTCTGCTGCTACCTTCCTGAAAGCCTTACTGATTTTATCTCTGAACTTGTGTTTTGTAAGTGAAGTCTGATGGGAAAACGGAGCATGCGCGTGAGCTGAGGACCATTTTGCAATGGTGCATGAGCTCAGAATCCCAGTGGACTCAAACTGAGCAAGTGTGTTATGTCTGTGACTGAGTAATTGGGGGGCACTGACAGCCCTTAGAGTCCTTGCTTCCCATCAGAACCAGAACTTGCTTCAAATGCAGACAGAAGGCAATGGAACTCTAAGAAACAGGAATGACCTCAACCAAGGAACTTGATATATCCTTTCCTACTTGCATACTTCCCTGTGTTAGTCAACTGCCTATGCTGAAAATGATGATGCAGTAGGAAAGGGAAGGACAAGATGACCCATAGTTCCCTTTCCTTTCCCTCCTTTCTTATTCATCAGTAACCTGAAGGTAGAGTGTGCACATACCAAAAAGTGAAATAAAAAAGTTGAGTTAGTTCTGTGCAGAGTTTCCACTGTTCTGGTAAAGACAAAATATATCTGTATATACTAGCTACAAACGACAAATTGTGTAATTTAGGGATTGTGCATATGCATTAAATGCTCCTATATTTGCACTTAAAACTGGCATTGCACAATATAAAGATGAACAGTGAAATTCATGCTAATTATTTAGTATTTTAATTTTTCTTGATTTAGACTAGCATTAAATAGGAAATAGAACACACTATGACAAGGCGAGAGACAGCAGAACAAAAGGAAAAGCTTATTTAGGACCTTCAATGACATTTTTTTCCCCACTTTTCCCACAAATTATGTAGCTGCTCCTGGACGTAGTAGAGTAGTTATCCACGTAGATTCTTCCAGATTCTGTGCTGCGAGGTAGTAGAGAGATCCATGGAACTCAAGGGGACACAGAGATATAAATGGCAGTTTGTCAGAGCCACGTGTGAATGGATCACTGAAGATCAGATGGGTCTGTCTCCCAGCATCTTAGCACTGTTGACAGATCCACAGGATCTTGACAAACTCCTATGGAAGAGGAGGATCTTCAATAATGAATAATTAATTTAAAGTATTGCATAAGTTTCCTATTGCTGCTATAACAAATTACCGCACGCTTAGAAGGTTAAAACAATGCACATTTATTATCTTGCAGTTCTGGAGGTCAAAAATTTAAAATGGGTCTGCAGAGCTGTGTTCCTTCAGAGGCTGTAGAGGAGAATCTGTTTCCTTGCCTTTTTCCAGCTTCTGGAGACCACCTACATTCCTCGGCTGGAAGTTATTTTCTCTATCATCGAAGCTACATAGCATCTTCTCCCTCTCCTTCCATCTTCACATTGGCTTCTCTCTTCATAGGACGCTGGTGATTACGCTGAGCCCATGTGGATAATCCAGGACTATCTCCTTATCTCAAGGTCCTTAACTGAATCACACCTGCAAAGTCCCTTTTTGCTGTAAAAGGTAACATATGCACAGATTCTAGAGATTAGGATGTGGACATCTTTGAGAGGCCATTATTCAGCCTATCACACCTACCATCCCGTGGGTTGAGTGCTCAACATAGAAATTGTTGAGTTATAACAAAATAAAACTATTTTGTAAACTTGTGCGCTGAGACTCATACCCTCTAGATTTAAGTTCAAAGTAGGCAAAGGAAGAAAATAAAACAATGACCATTAAAACCTCTATCAATGCTAGTAGCAAAAAGAGAGTTTGCATTTAATAGCAGAGGAGTTCTCTCCCAGGTTATTATTGTTAAAAGCACTGGACAGGAGGTGCAACGTATATTTTAAAAAACGCATTTCTTAAAAATACAATTATCCTTCAGTTCATTTATTATGCTACCAAATATGCCTGACCCTCAATCACCACCATATAGGGTAAAAAGGCACCAATATTAAGGAAAAATCAATAATGCTCTTGGTCCTAAAAGGTTGGAGAGTTTATCAAGTCCATACAACTGAGAAATTTGTCTTAGTTCAGGCTGCTATGACGAAGTACCATAGACTGGGTGGCTTGTAAACAACAGAAATTTATTTCTCACTGTTCTGGAGCCTGGAAGTCCAAGATCAGGGTGCCAGCATGGTCAGGTTCTTGGTAAGGGCCCTTTTCCTGGTTTGTAGATGGCAGTTTTCTCACTGTGTCCTCACATGGCAGGAAAAGGGCAACAGAGTTCTCTGGGGCTCCTTTTATAAGCGCACAAATTCTATTCATGAAGGCTCTATCCTCATACCCTAATTATCTCCCAGAGGCCCCACCTCCTAACACTATCACATTTAGGGTCAGGATTTCAACATATGAATTTTGGGAGACACAAACATTTCATCAGCTGCAAAATTCATCCTCAATTAGAAGCATTGTGATTGTAAATGAATGCTCTGGCAGACACAGTGTGGGCCTGACCAGTGACTATTTCCCCAGCCACTCTTCCTACCACCAAACCCATTTTGTTCAGGTATCTGCTTCCTACTGTCCTTTAGGGCAGTGCTTCTCAGAGTTCAACGTGCACATGAATTATCTGAGGCTATAGCTAGAATGCGATTCTGATTCAGCAGGTATGGGGAAGGGCCAGAGAATCTGCATTTCTAACAAGCTCCCAGATGACGTCCGTTCTACTTCTCTGCGGAGGCTTTTGGGGACGCTGACCTCATTTCCAGCTCCAAGAGGTGGATCCTGAGTATCCAACACCAAACACGGTAACGCCATCCCGTTTGCCAGTGTTGGGATTAGAAATGGGAATGTGACCCAGTTGCAGCCAATGCGAGGGTCATCCTGCAGGGGGTATTTTGAGAACCGTTTACGGCTGCTGAGTAGGCCATGGAGAGACATTCCCTCTTTCCTCTCCACCTTGCTGAATCTGGATGTGAGTCCTAGAGCTTCTGTGGCCATCCTGGGACCATAAGGTGAGGCAGCCTGCGTGCAAAGACTGCTCCACCGAGGAGGGCATAGCGCAGTTAGAAGCTCTCAGTGGAGTAAATGTTGGCCATGGAAGTCATGTATCATAAAAATCCACATGTTTCTGTGAAGGAGATTTACATTCTGGTGACAAATTCATTGCCAACTTCAGAATCTTGCAGCAACTGGAAAGCATTTATGTAACTTTATGCTTTAAGATTTCTTCCTTTCAATTCACGTTCAAAAATATACTGCATATATAAAATGTATAGTTTGAAAATGCCCAGACTAGAGAAAAAATTTCTAATAGTGACCCATACCATCAAAACGTTAAAACTTTGATTGCTGTCAGATATGGTAAGAAAAGTATGGTTGATTCTTACTTAAGGGAGTAAAATCCCAGTGGGTGAGGGGTGGATCGAGCTGATAATTTAAGGAGTTGTGCCTGATGGGGTGGGAGTGAGGGCAATTTCCTTGCTCATCATCATAACAAGGCATTATTCCATTCCACTAATGTTAGTGCTTGTGGTTGTTTTAAAATAATGGTATTTATCAAGTGATTGTCATTTGTCATCATTTCTGGGGGCAAATCCAAGAGACACTGGCAGAAAATCAGCTTTGGAAAGAAAATAACTGGCTACCTCTATCTGGACTTGAGCTGCCCTGCTGGCTGACCCATCTCTCCTGGCCTCCCTACTCTCTACTCCCTACTCCGTCACAGGGCCCTTCCACTGGCAGATGTGGTGCAGTTTCGCAATTCCGGCTGCACAGTGGAATCACCTAGAAGACATGAAAATACTGATATGTGGGCTGTACCCCCAGAGATTCTGGTTAAATAGTTGTGGTGGGACCCAAGCATGAGTCTTGTTTGTTTTTTATAATTTTTTATTTTGATATAATTTCAGACTTACAGAAAAGTTCAATAGTATAGAGAATTCCCAGATGCACTTCACCCAAATCTCTCAATCTCTCTCTCTCTCTCTCTAATTATTCTGAACTTCTTTAAGAGCAAGTTGCAGACGTGATGTTCTTTTACCCCTAACTACTTCCGTGTATTAACTAAAAACAAGGAATTTCCATATATAACCGCAGAACAATTATTAAAAATCAGGAAGTTAGCAATACTACTATTTAACCTATAGACCTTATTGAGATTTTGTCAATTGTTCCAATAATATCCTGCATAGCAAAAGAAAACCCACCATCAGGAGTGGTTATTGTTTAACAGCTCCCCGGTGATGGCCAGCGTGCAGCTGAGAATTGGAAAACAAGCGTGCGTTCAGCTGAAGCTGGGGTCGGTAAGAAAACAGCCTAAGGTTGCAGATTGCAGGCGCCCGGGAGGAGGTCGCGCTTGAGAGGCGGGGTCGAGACAAGACGGGGCAGGCGCTGCGCGGATTGCTCAGCTACCACCAGGGCCCGGGTATGGGGACTCCACCAGCCGGATGTGGGATCCAAGGCATCAGCTGCCTCCGAACTTCACCATCGACCCTGCCCCCCGCCCCTCACCTCCCGCCTGGAAGGCGTGGAAGAAGGGTCATGAAAGTGTTGGAATCGTGGGTTTCTCTCCACAGTGCCCTACAGCCCTCAAGGTGGAAGCAAGTGGGTTCATACAACTGAAGCCCCTTTTCTCGGTAGTCGTCCGGAGTAAAGGCGGCCCCGCGGGGGTCACAGCCACCGTCCCTGCACCTCCCGGGGAGGCGAGCGTCCGGCAGGCGGGGAGGAGAGCTAGAGCGCCCGCTAGTGCCCCAGCCAGGCAGCGTCAACCACAGCTTCCCCAGTGGAGCCTCCGCCGCCGGTGCCTGAACAATCTTCTAGTGGCCACGGGGAGTGAAGAGCTGCCCCCTGAAAGCGGCTGGGGAGGAGGCAGGGAGAAAACCCAGGTGGTGGGGGAGAGCCTATTCTCTGATATCAAACTGCCTGACCTTCCCTCACCTGTAGAGCCACAAGGGGAGAAATGAACAGGAACGCACATGACACTGGTATGTTCTGGTGGTATTTAGTAGGAAATAGAATAAAAGAGAACGTTGAAGTGGATGAGGGATGGATGAAAGCAGTCTTTGCTAGCCAATAAGCATTTAGTACAAGACCGCAAATGTCTTTTCTCTATTTGTTTTGGTTATCTGTGACTACATAACAAACCATTCCAAAAGTTTGGGCTTAAAATGACCATTTTTAGTTTTCATTTATTATTTATTGTCATTTGTCATCCTTTCTGGGGACAGATCCAGGAGATGCTGGTAGAAAATCAGCGTTGATAACTAGCTACCTCTATCTGAACTTAAACTGCCCAAATGGCTCACTCCTATCTCCTGACTTCCCTATTGTCTACTCTATCCTGTGTGTTGACTGGGGCTTAGATGAACAGATTTTTATTTTATTTTATTTTTTGCGGGTCTCAGTTGGCATCTCCTGGGCAACCTCAGTCAGACTGTGGTCAAGACTGGAACATCTAAGATGGCTTCGTTTGCTGGTCTATGAGGATGGCTGGACCGCCAGAAAGCGGCACAGCCTCTCTGTCTCTCTGCACGTGGTCTCAGGCCTCTTTTTCTATGAGTCCTCTCCCCATGACCCATCCGTATGGTGACTGGACTTTTTGCATGGTGGCTCATGGCTCCCAAAACTACAATATTGGAAGCTACTAATCCTTTGGGCTTGAGCCCAGACCTGGCACAGCATCACTTCTGCCACACCTTGTTGATTCAAGTGAGTCACAGGGCCAGCCCCATTCATTGTAGTAGGAACTACCCAACAGTCTGAATATCTGGAGGCACAGTTCCTGTGGGGACCATCTTTGGAGACTAGTTACCGCTTTATTCAGGGGCTGCTGCTGATGTCCCAGCCCCATACCATGAAAACGAGTGTCACTGGCAACAAGCTAGAGCAAATGCTCGTGGCCATCACCCTGGTATGTAGCCACACCTCAGCAAGTAATGGTCATGTGGTGCATCTAGGGGTTCCACATCCTAACCCTGAATTCTCAGTGTCGGCAAGTATTTCTTGTTCCAAAGGCACTGCAGAATAGGAGGTACTATGTGAACCAGGACAGTTTCCACCTAGGAGGAAACCTGTGCAAACCGGTTTGATGACAATGTAGGGACCTTTCCAAAACCTGAGTACACTCTTAACACACCTCCAAAGGTTGGCCCAGCCTCTGGAGTTGGGTAGGGGTGAGCTGGCGGGGGAACCTTAGTATAGCTGAGGTTGAAAATCCTTACCAGAATGGTAAATGGACTTAAAGAACATAGAATTAATTTGTCTTTTTGCATACTTGATTTTGTGGCTTGAGACTGGCTACATTTTTTCTTTGTTTTCATAAAAGAGAAACAAACAAAAATTTTGGTTCCTTGAAGCTTTCACGGAAGCACTACCATCTTTCACGTCTAGCAAGTTTTCCTGCACAACTTGTTACTACCTACTCTATTCCTACCTAGTAGGTTTAATTTTCAGAGGCCTGTGAAGAAAAATGAAGATGAAGTGTAGTTAAATGTGATCTGAATAGTTCACCAATAATTTGTAGATATATACTAAGGAAAATAACACTAGTGTTTCTAGACAATTAAAAATTTTAAACTGACAGTCAACTGTTTGCATATGGCATTTATGTCTGACATCATCAATTTTTCTTTCTCTATCAATACACATTCATTTACAAAAGTGTGAACATTTTAACTCAAATTTCAAGATTTCAGTTATGTTTATAAACAATGCCTAGGTTATGCTCATTATTTAAGTTTAGAATCTACTAAGCCACCCGAAAATCCAGGATTTTTCTTCCCCCAACATTAAACCTTTCCTCGTGTTCCCAAATACAGTTTAAATGCCATTAATTGTTTAAACTGGGAGGTTTTGTGAAACGACATTGTAAAAAATTTAAAAGGTCAAAGCTTTCTGTTTGAGAGTTCTGATTATTGGTCGTTGGTCTCCAGGGGAGGTCTGTGGAACCAGGGAAGGCAAGAAGCAGCAGAAACGAGCCTGTCACTCTGCTTCCGCCTCACACCCACTTACAGTCATTGCCAGTCCATGTTGATGCCATTTCTAAGCAATCTGGTGGTGTTGCTTTTGTTGGTAAATTATCCTGTAACGATAACATCTTCTGGCTTCTCAATTAGAGCTGCTAAAGAATGACGGATTTTATGGTATGGGTCATCTCTATGAGTAATAAGTGAGGCCGTCTTCTTTCCCCTGGGAAACTAAATTGTGCTGGTCTGTTCTCAGTAATAAACAGTGTTATGAGTCTTATTACATAAGAAGTATGCGAAACCTGCTTTGGATGATGGCTTTTATATCTCCAAAGAGGGTTAAACATTATATTTAAAGCTCTTATCATGCTGCTTGAATTCTGTGTTGCATTTTAGAGTTTAAAAAATGACATAGTGTATGAAAATAGAAAGGAAAATAGAAGATGATTTCACGGGTCAAGGCAGGAATACACAAATCAGAGAGGGAAAGAAAATTGCATTTAAATATAGAATGTACTAAGTGAGAATTTTTACTTTTATTTCAAGCTTTATGCAAGTAAATTATAATTCTGCTAGGCAGATATATGTGATATAATTTGTTATGTAAAAGATATAACTAACTTGAGAGATTTGTGCAAAACAAAATTTGTAAAACAAGGAATATGGTTTAGGACTTTTAAAGTGATAATTAGTTTGCAACGTGAATAAAATATGAGGTTTCCTTTAGAAAGTAAGGACTTAATATAATTTGCAAATTACTCCCGTAATGCGTCCATTTACAATGAAAATAAGTTGCTACTCTATTTTCATAATGAACGAATGAGATTTTAATGAATCACACTTACTTTAACACTCTGCAGAAATATGGGACAAGAGAGATTTGAATTGAACTATTTCTTATGTTAGAATTAAACTGAAATATTCTTTATGAAAACTTTTAGGTTTTAGCATGCAGATTTCAAAAAAATTCTATTTATTATCCTTTAAAATATATCCTTCATCAAATTGAAAGTCAGTTAACCATCATGTAAAAGTAAACTAATGTCCAGTGAAAGAACAAATACATTTAGTGGTGTAGCAAATTGGAAGAAGAAAGTGTATATCTTTAATCACAGAGCAAGGTCAACAATATTTCTATAGACAATAGCGATAGTTTGGTATCACATTGCTCTCACATTTTATATAGTATGTTTCATCCATCCATTGAACAAATATTTATTGAGTGTCTACCATGTACTACCCCATACTTGGTACTGTGCTTACAGAAGTGCGCTTCAGGAGTTAGAGGCCAATTTGTCAGTGATCTTCAGGGAATCCCCATGACTTATGGAGGTTAGGTGTGTGGTGAAGATTAAATTTGTGCTTGTTTTATTCAACTCTATAGAGAGGTGCCAGGAAGTTTTCTCCATCAGAAGAGAGTAAAACTCACCTTTGATGGATTGAGGATAATTTCTGATCTCATTCTCCAAGCCCCTCTAACCCCATCTGTACTTTTTCCCCCAGAAGTATAGAACATTTGGAAAAGGGAAGGATGGTAGTTTTCTTGTCTGGAAATGTACTGTAATGATATATTTTTCTGTTTATGATTCTAAGAAGATAAGTTTCTAGACACCAGAGAGATAGGGGATAGTGAGGGTGGTGTGGTCTTTGGGTCTTTAAAGTTACAGGAACCTAAATTCTCGTCTCATGGGGGTAGTGTGTGCGCTCAAGGGAAGACTGCTGCACATGGGTCTAAAGCCACCGCCCAGGATAGAGGCCACAGCCTTTGTGTGGCCCAGTGGTTCTCAACTGGGAGTGATTTTGGCCCCCAGGGGACACTTGGCAATGTCTGGAGACATTTCTGAATGTCATGACTGGAGAGAGTAGTGTCACAAGAAGTGGGTAGAGGCCAAGGATGCTGCTAAACATCCTACAATTCAGAAGACAGCTCCCACAACAAAGAATTGTCCAGTTCGATATGTCAATCGTGCCAAGGTTGAAAACCCTGTTGTAACCTGAGGGCTTAAGCATAGTGCCTTGTACATGGGATGTACTCAGCAAATGCTTATTGACTGCATTGATGAATGCGTGAGTAAATGACTAAACTACCTAACTTTGGAAAGTGATTACTTTATCAAGTCAATATTGTACTCAACTCTATGTCCAGCTGAACTGGAAGGACCAAGTCCAAATTGGCATAGGGAGGCCACAAAAAAGTGATTTTCTACAGGGTCCTACTACTATCCTGCTATTTGCTGGAGTTTATGGTTTATTTAATCGGTCTATTTTTAAGTATTATATTCATTTAACACATATTTCTTGACCACCTGCTACGTGTCAGTTACAATTCTAGATACTGTGTCTAGAACTGAAAAACACAACAATGTTTCCTGTCTTCACCGAGTTTGCCTACTTAAGAGAGGGAAAGACTGGCATATTTCCATAAACACATAAATATAGATGAATCTGGAGCATACACATGAATTTGATAACAAGGTTTAGTTCTAGAGAGTGGTCTAGGATTTGGGGTGTTGGTCAAGGAAGATTTTATCTGTAGTGTTTGAATATTTTTTACAAGAATGTATTTGTGCGTATTTATGTAATTAAAAATTAGGGGCCGGCCCCGTGGCTTAGCGGTTAAGTGCGTGCGCTCTGCTACTGGCGGCCCAGGTTCGGATCCTGGGCGCGCACCGATGCACCGCTTCTCCGGCCACACTAAGGCCGCGTCCCACATACAGCAACTGGAAGGATGTGCAGCTATGACGTACAACTATCTACTAGGGCTTTGGCGGGGGGGAAGGAGGAGGATTGGCAATAGATGTTAGCTTCCTCAGCAAAAAGAGGAGGATTAGCATGGATGTTAGCTCAGGGCTGATCTTCCTCACAAAAAAAAAAAAAAATTAAACATTAATTTCAGAAAAGTAGTAATATATGCTTTAAAAATATACTTTATTTTTTGGTTAACATTTTTGTCCTTCACATTTTCCCAACGTTTATTATAAAAATTTTCAAATATACAGAGAAGTTGAAAGAATTATACAATGGACACCCAGACATTCACCACCTAAATATAGCAATTAATGTTTTAATAATATACTTGCCTTAGCACATATCCATCCATCTATCCATGCCTCTATCCATCCGTCAATATATCATATGTTTTATGTATTTCAAAGTAAGTTGCAGTGTACCAGTGTACTTCTCTCTAAATACTTCAGCACTCATATCCTTAGCTAGAACTCAGTATTTGTTTACAATTCAAACATACTTTTTATTAACACTATCTGTTATTCAATACAAAATGCCTGAAATGTAAACGTGAGTTCCATTTTATGGATCTACCACTAGTTTCCTTATGTAGCTTGTTCAAGTGGGATCCAGATAGAAGTCTGACCTCTAAAACAGTGGTTGCTGTAAGACTTTTCTTTAAGGGTACCCCTTTTTAGTCACTTTACAGTTAACTCTTGTGAATCAAAGGACTGCTTGGTAGAGCCATTATTCATTCTTTCTAACGATATATTCCCACTCCAAACTGAAAAACATAATAGATTTGTAGTATCGTCAGTTGGCCAGTTAGGTTATTGGCTGAGAGAGAGGTGGTTTACTCTTCCAGAAAGCACTACAGGAAGTGTTCTCTGTGGCTTTGAAAATCCTGTCATACTTGGATTTGGTAACACTTCCAGCATGTACGCAAGGCTTTACTGGGATGAGGGCCGGAACTTTGTCTCTTTTGTTCACGCTTATCCCCAGAGCACAGTTCAGTGACTGGCACATAATAGGTCCTCAATAAATGTTTGTTGAATGAATGAATGATTGAATGAGGACCCTGTACATAGATGGTATGCAGTGGGTTATTTTGATTAATAAATCTGAAGGTCTGTAGAATGGGCAGGACACTGATGGCATTAGTACTTACAGAGTCTTTTATTCATCCTCATCTCCTTCCACGACATCAATGTACAGAATATTATGAGTAAATTTTGGAAAATACTTAATTCAGTAACTTCATAATAAAGACAAAACTACAAAGGCTTACCATAATTACTTGGAGAAAATATTGGTTAGCTGTTTACAAATACCAGAAAATTTTTTTATCTCCTGGCTGTTACATTGGCTACAGTATATAAATTTGTCATGTTCTTTAGGTACGGTACTCATTTAGATTGGAAAGCATTATGGTGAAATGATCTTGATGTTTTGCAAAAATCATATTAAAATTTCAAAAGGATATTTTGGATTAATATGAGCGTTTACATAAATGAGAACTGTCCATTCTTAAATAGATTAGTTAGAAAACTAATAAACAGCATGAAAAGAGTGTGGACTTTGAAGTCAGAAAGACAAGTTCCAGTCACAGCTCCCACGTTGTCACATTTCCTAATCTACACATGAGGATAATCCTTCTACTATTTTATTCAAGAAGTAAATGAAACAAATTACTTAGCATAGTTTCTGGAGGTAAACACTCCATATTTGTTAGTTTCTTCTTTTGTTAAAAAAAAGTTTGAAAACATATGACAAGAGTGAGTAACAAATTATTTAGCATCTTTTTAGAGTGATAATGTGGTTGATTGTTTCTTTTTAATTTTTATCAAAATTAATACACTTAGGGTAAAATTAAATTGTGTTACAAAGTTTAGTGCTATTACAAATATCTTTTCAAAATTTCATTATCTGTTTGTTGCTGGCATATGAATATAGTTGACTTTTATATATTGATGTGGTATCAGCAGCTTTGTTAATTAAACTGACTTATTACTGTTAATAACTTGTCTTTAGATCCTTTTGGATATGCTGTGTACAGAAATTATCAACAAATGGTGTCAGTTTTATTTCTTCTTTTCCAATTCTTTAATCTTTTGTTTGATTTTATTGCCTCCTGACTTTGGTTAGGCCTCCACTGCAATGTTGAAGAGGAGGGGTAAGTTAACTATTTCAGAGAAAAACCTTTCAACATTTTAACTTCATGAGGTTTAGCTATAGGGTTTTGGGGGGAGGAATAGCTACCTTTTATCATATTACAGAATTTTTATTATATTCTTAGACTGCTAAACACATTGGCCATGAACGGATGTTAAATTTTATCACATACTTTTTTGGCATCTGTTTAAATAATCATATATTTCTTTTTTCATCTGTTAATGTAGCAAACTACATAGTTGATATTCTGATGTTAAAATAATCTTGCATCCCTGTATTAAACTCAACTATGATATTTTAGTTTTTTACGTATTGCTGGATTCTGTTAGTTAATATTGTCTGGAGTTTTTGCATTTATGCTCATGGATGAGATTGGCCTGTGATTTTCCTTTCTCATTCTGTCTGTGTTGGGTTGTGGTATCAAGGTTTTGTTACATCATACAACAAATTGGTGAACATTATCCCCTCTCTGTCAATTATCTGGCACGGATGCTATTTCTTCCTTAAATGTTTGGTAACACTTTCTGGTGTAGTGGTTTTTTGTTTGTTTTGTGGTTGCTGTTTTGTATACGTGTGTGTCTGGGGGGCATTTAATTATAGATTCATTTTACTGGTTATAGGATTAATCAGGTTTTTTTATTTCATCTTTTGAATTTGTGATAAAATGTAATTTTCTAGAAATTTTTCCATTTCATCTAATTTTTCAATTTATTAGCATAAAAGTTGTTATTAATAACTTCTTATCTTTATGACATTTCAAAGATCTGTAATTATTTTTCACTACTGTTACTGGCTGTATTTTCTCTTATGTTCTTGATTAGTCTTGCCCCAGGTATAGAAATTTTGTTAATCTTTTCAAAAAGAAAATTTTGGCCTTGTTGATTTCCTTTATTCTGTGTTTGTTTCTATTTTGTTGCTTTCTGCTCTTGTAGTTATGTTCTTTTCTCTCCATTCTTATGTTTTAATATACTATTATTCCTCAAACTTCTTGCAGTAGACAAATGGATAGATGCTGAACTCATGATGTTCAGCCTTTTTCTTTTTCTTTTTCCTTTTCCTCTAGATATCACTTTAGAACAGTGCTTTTCAACTTGGGCAATTTTGCCTCTACGCCAGGGGACATTTGGCAATATCTGTAGACATTTTTGATTGTTAAAACTGAGGAAAGTGCTACTGGCTTTAGTAAGTAGAAGCAAGGAATACTGCTAAATATCCTACAATGCACAGGACAGTTCCCCACAAGAAAGGATTATCCACCCCTACATATCAGTTGTGCTGAGGTTGAGAAAACCTGCTTTACAGAGTTCTATAAGGTTTGAAATGTAACATTTTGTTATAATTCAGTTAAAAATACTTTCTAATTTCCATTTTGACTACTTCTTTAACCATGTGTGATTTATAAACTTTAAGCTTTACTTTATAACCATATGGATTTTTTTTCCTTCTCTTTTGACTGAAGCTTTTAATTTCCTACTTAAATGAATTGTGATCAGAAAACATTCTCTGTATGCTTTCAGCCATTTGTTTCTTGAGACATGCTTTGTGGCCCAGTAAGTGATTAATTGTGCAAATGTTCAGTTCATCTTTGAAAAGAAAATGTTTCTGCAGTTGTTGGGTGACATGCTCTGTATATATTAGATTGATTTGTTTTTTATGTTTACATTACTGGTGTGTATTTTTGTGCGTGTGTGAGAATGATTATCCCTGAGCTAACATTCATTGCCAATCCTCCTCTTTTTGCTAAGGATTCACGCCCATCTTCCTCTACTTTGTGTGGGATGCTGCCACAGCGTGGCTTGACAAGTGCGGTGCATCGGTCCGTGCCCAGGATCCAAACTTTCGAACCCTGGGACGCCAAAGCAGGATGCATGAACTTAACTGCTGTGCCACTGGGCTGGCCCTACATTATTGGTGTTTTTGGTGGATGTTTGAAAAATTATCAGAAAACTGTTTTAAAATCTTCTACTATGATTTTAGAGTTATTTACCTTCTCATTGTATTCCTATCAGATTTTGGGTTATGTATTTTGAAATTGAATTTAGGTATATAAAAATATAGAATTGTTATCCTTTCCTGGTGAATAATCATTAGGAAGAGACCGTGAATAGTGATCTCTTGATCTAGAATAGTTCTTTTTTGCTTTAAAGTTTACTTTGTCTGATATTAATAAAGCTATACAATCTTTCTTTTGTTAAGTGTTTATCTGATGTATCTTTTACCATTGTTTTACTTTAAATCCTTGTGAATCCTTACATTTTAGGTGTCTCTTGTAAATAATGTGTAGGTATACGTGTATGAATAAATCTAGTGTGACAAGCTTTGTCTGTATTCCGTCTAATGTAATTAGTGAAATAGTTGGGTTTACATCTACTATTTTATCTCTGCTTTCTATCGTCACACCTGTTCTATGTTCTTTTTCTTTTTTGGCCTTTTTTTCCCTACTTTTAGATTTGTAATTTTTTATTTTTTCTTTTATTAGTTTTGAAATTAAACACTTTCTTACTCTTTCTTTTAGTAGTTACTTGAGCAAATGCAACCTACATCCTTTACTAATCAACACTTAATTTTAACTTGCTCTTATACTTCACTACAGACAGTAAAAGGACCTTGGAATATTTTAACGCCATGTTCCTTTCTTCTGACTTATATGCTATTATTTTTTGTATATTTTAATTCTTTCTATATTTTATTTTACACATCACCATTTTTGTTACTGTTTATATGATCACATTTTATTTAGTTTTACTGATATATTCACCATTTGGTTTGTTTTTCCTTCTTCCCTACATTTCCTGTCTTCCTACTGAGGATATTTTTTCCTTATGCCTTCTATTTTTTTTTTTTTTTTTTTTTTTTTTTTTGTGAGGAAGGTCAGCCCTGAGCTAACATCCATGTGTCTTGACATGAGTACAGCCATGTTTGGCCACTCCATTGACCTACAGCCACCAGCACAAAAAGAAATATAAAAGCTGCTTTCTGTGTGGTGGGAACTGGCCTTTTCCCGGGAACTGGCCTTTCTCTCACGGAGGGAGTTGCAAGTTGTAACATTTCAAGGCTCTTGGAGCGTCGTAGCACGGGATGGACTGGCCATCTGTGCCGGGCTGGGACGATAACCAAAGAGAACAATGCACGTACACAACTACTGGACCGGGATGTTAGCCAGGGGGCTCAGTGCACGTACGCCACTGATAACCATTTTGTACATGGGAACACTAAATGCTTGCTCTGCAAACTCTGTAATTGCTTACTCTGAAAATTACTGATGGTATAAAAACTGCTGGAAACTGAGACCCGGTGAGAGTTCCACCTGTGGAAGGGACACCTTGCCCAGGACGTGTGATCCTTGCCCAGCCGTGTCGATTGACAGGGCTCTCCCGGCAGTGGGGCGTGGATGTTGTGAGTAACTGATTTGATGTGAAGCAATTGATTTGATATGAAGTAATTGATTTGATGTGTTCTCTTTTCGGTCAACCTGGTGTTTCTCTTTCTGGTTGATTTGTGTCATTTCTCTTCAGCCGATGTGGGTGTTTTCCCTTTCCAGTCGGGCTGATGTTTTTTCCCTCTTAATATTTGACCTATTTGGATCTGTTTGCAGACTGTCACCTTTACTATCCTCTATATAATAAAATATACCTTCAGTCCATTTGTTTGGAGTGGAAAGTGTCTTTTACGTCTCCGATCGAATCCCCGAACCTCTCATAACACCATGCTAATCCTCCTCTTTTTGCTGAGGAAGACCGGCTCTGAGCTAACACCTATTGCCAATCCTCTTCCTTTTTTTTTTTTCTCCCCAAAGCCTCAGTAGATAGTTTTACGTCATAGTTGCACATCCTTCTAGTTGCTGTATGTGGGACGCGGCCTCAGCATGGCCGGAGAAGCAGTGCCTTGGTGCGCGCCCAAGGGCCACACCCGGGCCGCCAGGAGCGGAGCGCGTGCACTTAACTGCTAAGCCATGGGGCCCACCCCATGCCTTCTATTTTTAGTTTTAATTTTTGTAATTTTTCCACCTTATATTTTCACTTTTTCTTCCTTTTCTGTTTTCTTTAGTGTTGTTTGACTGAATTTTAAAAAATTTTACCTGTAATATTGAAGGATATTTTTGCTGGGTTTAAAATTCTTTATTTACAGATTTGGTGGAGGGAGAACATTGATTATTACTCTGCTATTTTCTAGTTTCCATTGTTGTTGTCAATCTAATCACTATTTTTTGGAAGGTAAAATTGTCTTTTATCTCAGCCTGATTTTTATGATTTTTTCTTTATCTTTGAAATTTCTGGAGTTTTGATACGATGTGTCTAAGTGTGGATTTTTTTTCTTTCAATTTATCCTGCTTGTGATCTGTTGGTATTCTTAAATCAGTATATTGGTGTCTTTCATCAGTTTTGAAAAATTCTCAGCTATTATCTTGTTAAGTATTGCTTCTGCCTTATTCTCTTTTTGTTTTCCATCTCATATTCTAATTAAATGTTTACCTTTTCATGGTAACTTCTATGTTGCTCACCCTCTCCTCCATATTTCTCATTCTTTTGTGTCTCTGTACTTCATTCAGAATAATTTCTTTTGGGCTACCTTCCATTTCACTAATTTTATCATCAGCTCTGTCTGGTCTTCTGTTAAAGCCATCCATTGAGTTCCTAAATATTTTTCAATTCTAGAATTTCTATTTAGTTTTTTTTAAACCTCTGTGACATTTTGAATAGTCTCAGTTCTCTGAATTTTCGAACTTGTCTTTCATCTTCTTTGCCTTACTAAGCATAGGTGGTTTAAAGTCTGGATCTGATAGTTCCAGTATCTGAAATATTTGTGTCTGTTTATGTAGTCTTTTGTTTCTGATTCTCATTTATCTTTTAGTTGCCTGCATATCTATAATTTTGAGCTGAATATTGTACTTTATTATCTGCAGAAATGATTTTAGGCTGAAGAAGATATTTTCTTCTTCTGAGAGGATTTTTATAACTTTTTCCAGATACCTGTAAGCAATAGCAATCTGGGATACCCTTAATCCAATTTCAGGGCTTAATATTTTCTGGGCCAACCAAATGACTTAAAACTCAGACTGCAGTCCTTGTAAGAGCTGGTTTTCTTCTAGCTCACCCTCACTTCTAGCATACAGCCTTTCTGTTCTCAATGCAACCATGGAGTAATTTTTCAGAGTCCCCATTTTTTTGGAAGCCCTAGACTTCAACTTTCATTCAGCTAGCTCTAAGAAACTCTTCTAGATGAGCAATCCTCAGGGCAAAATTGACTCCACATATCAGGATCATGTGTACACATTTCCAGTTTCTCCTGAATCTTGGGCTGGTAATTTCTTATTATTTCCTTTAGGAATTTGATGCTTTTGAAGTAATTTGTAAAATAGTTTGTCCAGTATCTGGATTTTCTGCAGCAGAAGAATTGGTTTAAATAAGCTAGTACACCATTACTGGGATTTGAGATATCTAGTCTTCATTTTTTATTTTCTCCTTGCTTTGGGTTTATTCTGCTCTTTTATTCCAGCTTATTATCTCATTAATGTTCAGTCTTTTTATTCTTCATTAATAATTATATGACTATAAATTTCCCTCTACCACTTTGACTGTGTTACATAAGTTTTATTACACAAATATCTGCAATATTTTCATCATTATTAAGTTCTAAATATATTCCAATTCTCATTCACACTTTTCTCTTTGTTCTGGGTCCCTTGAGGTTTAGAAATGTACATGCTTAATTTTCAGACTAATGGAATTTTTTCCAGTTACATTTTTGCCTTTGATTTCTAATTTAATTGCACTATAAACATGGGATGTTTGATGTCAGTATTCTAAAATGTGTTGCAGCCTTCTATATGGCTTAGTTCATGGTCAACTTTTATAAATGTTTCATATGTGCTTTAAAAGAATGTGTATTCCCCAATTGTTGAGTGCACACAAAAGTGTGTCTATGCACACAAAAGCTTTTCTCCTTACATTATATAAGATTTTTCAACTGGGTGTTTCAAATCTATATCCTCAATGAGTGTTTTTCTTTTTGATCTATCACTTACAGAGAGAGTTATACTAAACAATCTCAATATGGTGGTGCATTTTCCAATTTCTTCTAATTTTGTCAATTAAAAACAATTTGAGGCAAACATATTAAATGAATACAACTTTAGAATATTTTTCAATCTTTCCAAAAAATTGAACTTATATCATTTGTCTTGAATGTTTTATTGTTATTTGTCATTATTTCTTATAACTTTTTCATCCTTGTACTTTGAATTTTTCTATGGCTTTATATATTACAAAACAGCAAATAGCTTGATTTGGTGATTTAATCCAATCTAATGATCTTTATCATTAATCTGATTGTTTAATCGATTTACATGGAGTGTGAATATTCATATATTTGCATCTATTCCTACCATCTTATTTGTGCTTTCTATTGGTTTTGCTTATTCTGGTTTTTATTTTTCCTTTTTTTCTTATTTTATTTCCCCTCTTATTATTTTGGAGATTATACTCTCTATATCCATTTTTCAGTGTTTACCGTATATCTTAACGTGTACCCTTAACTAAGACTATTGTTAATATTTTTACCTCATGTTGAAGGATATAAGGAGGGACCTTAGAACATTTTAGACCACCCTTTGCCAACTTAAGTGCTATTGTGTTAAACTATTTAAATTTTATAGTGCTTCTTTTTTACCCCACAAATAATTAATCATCATTATTATTATTTCATACATGAATATTTGCTTAAATTTACTCACTTATTTACTGATTCATTTTTCTACTGTTCCTTCTTGCATTTTAGAATAATCGCAATACTAATTTTCCTTATGCCTGAACTACATACTTTAGATATTTTACTTTAGTGAGGGTCTTCTGCTGTAAGTGGTAAATTCTTAGTTTTATCTTAAAGTGTTTTTATTTCATCATCACATTTGGAAGGTAATTTTGCTGGGTATCTAATTCCAGGTTGATAATTATTTTTCTCAAGATTCTGAAGATAAAATTGCACTTTTTTCTGGTTTCTATGGTTGTTATTGAGAGCTTAGCCATCAGTGTATTTGCTGTTCTCTTTTTTGGTAACTTGTCTTCTTTCTCTGTCTTTTAAAATCTTTTCTTTTTCCTTGATGTTCTGCAGGTTGACTATGTGATGTCTATGTACACATTTCTTTTATTTATCCTGTCTGGAATTCATTGGTCTTTCTAAATATGAAGATTTTTGCCTCTCAACAAATACAGAAAGTTCTCAGCAATTATCTTATCCATATTGCCCCTTCAACATTATAATCTCATTCTGGAATATTTGTTTGACATATATTATCCCTTCTCAGACAGCCTCTGTGCCTCACAACCTCTCATATTTTCCTTCTCTTAGTCTTTCTGTGCTATACTTTTGAAATTTCTTTAAATCTCTCTTCCAATTCATTAATAACTTTTTCATGTTTGCCTTACTTTTTAACCTACTATGAAAATTTAAATTTGATTGTTTCTATTTTTTAAAAGTTCCATTTGATTCATTTTCAAATATGCTTTAAAAAAAAGCCTTTTACTCTTTGCTCATGTTTTCTTGCCTATCTTTGATGCTTTTAAATGTATTCAACATTCTATATTCCCTAATTCCAATATTTCATATTTTATATTCTATATTCCCTAATTCCAATATTCGATGTTCTGCAGGTTTCATTCTGATGTCTGTAGATTTCTTCAGGCACTCACTCACAGTAAAGCCAAAATATTTTGAAATAAGAATAAAAAATTAATCACTCCAGAAGGGATTTCAATGTGCTTTTATCCAGTTGCCTGGGGGCATGACCAATTGGGGACTACTTTAAATTAAATTTTGTACTTGAGGCTTTTTGTATTACACATGTAGCAGGAATTCCAGCCTTCAATTGATATGAGAGTTGACTTGAAAAGTGGATTTCCCAGCAAAATACTGAAGTTAAGCTATCGGCCCTTATGGGACTCCTTTCTTCTAAGGGACTCTTCCAAGGCCTGGACAGGACCTAGCAATGTGCTCGCAGGGATGTATGTTTTATCAGTGTTGTTTTTTTTTTGTGTGTGTGTGTGTGTGAGGAAGATCAGCCCTGAGCTAACATCCAGGCTGATCCTCCTCTTTTTGCTGAGGAAGACTGGCCCTGAGCTAACATCTGTGCTGATCTTCCTCCATTTTATATGGGATGCCGCCACAGCGTGGCCTGACAAGCAGTGCTTCGGTGGGCGCCCGGGATCCGAACCCGGGCCACCAGCAGCGGAGCTCCTGCACTTAACTGCTACACCATGGGGCCAACCCCTATCGGTATTGTTAAAGTATGATATTTAAACTGCAGTTGCTTTGAACCACTGTCTCTTTACATTACATCTCCTCTGTCACACTTCCCTTTGTATTGGGTGGTGTTGGAGTAGCCTTGGGCTTTTTTGGGGGTGAGTTAGAATTGGGTTGGGAATGTGACATTTTTACTGTAATTTGGAAGCACATTTTGGAATGCTTTAATAAAATGGGTCATTAATTTTAGGCTTCTACTTAGATATATTTTGTCATCTTTAAATTTATTTCGTAAAGAACTGAGCAATAATTCAAATTAAAAAATGGAATTTGAAACAAAAGCAATAAAAATGATCAATGAAATCAAGAGAAATTATATTGACAACCAGAAGTAAATTGTAATAAATTTTTTTGTGTGTGTGAGGGAGATCAGCCCTGAGCTAACATCCATGCCAATCCTCCTTGTTTTTTTCCCCTTTTTCTCCCCAAAGCCCCAGTACATAGTTGTATGTCATAGTGGCACATCCTTCTAGTTGTTGTATGTGGGACGCCGCCTCAGCATGGCCGGACAAGTGGTGCGTCGGTGCACGCCTGGGATCTGAACCTGGGCCACCCGTAGCGGAGCACACGCACTTAACTGCTAAGCCACGGGCCGGCCCCTGTAATAAAAATTTTTAATCTATAATATCAGAATCAGTATTTCATTAAAAGGAAGAGATAAATTTCAAATAGAAGTAGTGAATAGAATCTTGGATTGTTTTATAATCCAACTGATGAAAGGAAGTGAGACATATAAACACATTGGAAAAAGATTTAAGTTTTGTGCTATTTTGACAGGACATATTAACATTGCATATGAAAACATAAAACTCATAATATGTCAGTATAATGAGGACATAGATCACAAGCTACTTATTGAATATCATCCGTTCAAAGAGTGTTTGATAGGTCACTGCATAAGAAAATATAAAACACCCTGAAAACTTCCAGCTCACAAATGAAGAAACAACAGAGGTTTTACCATACTTCACAATAATCTTAAAAATATTCATGTTACCACTAACAAATTGTGAAGCAGAAGGAAACTTTCTAAAATATTAAAAACAATTATTTTTGATCAAATATGCTGGAAAAGACTAAGTTATCTTTTTATCCTCTCAAAAGAATTGATATGACAAAACTTTTGTCATATAAAGAGGTGGCCAAGGAATTTGCTGCCAAAAAATGTAGGAAAATACTATTAAAGTGGTGTGTTAGGCGATTATTTAATAGAACATGTTATATTCTTCTGGATTTTCCAATCTTTGTGATATTTATCAGCTTTTTAAAGATTATATTTTGTTGTGATTTCATTTCTTATTCTAACTTAATGTTTTAAATACTTAACCTTATATTTGTAATCTTGTTTTCATTTTGTTAAAGAGGCCTCCTTCCATAACTTGCTGAAACTTTGGACTCCAGAAATTCTGGGTCCATACCTGGCTAGCTTGTTATGAATCCTCAGGGAAGAATTATATTTCTGTGCACACAGGGCCACGATGACACAGGCCATCATCGTTGTTTTCTCCTTTTGTGTTGTAGATTTATTTCTCACTGAGGTAAGCCCTTTGGGATCCCTGCTTATGCCTCTGTCTCCTGTATCATCATCAAACACCAGAACCCCAAGGGTACCAGAATTCTGCAGAACTCAAGTGGACCTGGGTGCTTACTTATACCTCAGATTTCCCAATTTCTTGGTTTTTTTTCATCTATGGATTTCCTTCTTTCTTGCCAGTTCCACAATGCTTTTAGAAAGATTTTTAACACATTTTTTTCCCCAGCATTTTAGTTGCTTTTAGTAAAAGGACCTTTTAGGTATTTAATCCAATATCCTTCCAGAAATGAAAATGCCTGCAAATCTAATGTTCAAAATTATATATTTACCTGATTTTAACCTGAATTAGCAGGAATTTTTTTCTTGATACGTCACAATACCTTTCTCTCTAAGGTTATTATAATTACAACATGCACTATATATTTTCCTTCCTTCTAAGCCAATGTTTAACATCATTTATCATTTATTTCATGACTCTTACGTAATAGTGATCATTGGGCATTGTAATATGCCAGTCATGGCTTTCTATCAGTGCTCAGCCACTGGCAACCTGCTGGAGTTAAATGGGTCAGGCTCTTGATCTAATTTCAGATATGAGTCATTCAAAATATTAAAGATTACAAATAATAATGCCTCTCATGTTCGCATTGAGAAAGGCTTATCAAGCTGATTAGTTCTCACTAGCTATTCCAGAAGGAGACCAAGGCAGGGGAAGCTTCTGTCCCTCTAGCCCCAGCCACCACCCCAGGACTGCGGCAGAGGTTGCTGCAATGATTGTGGCATTTAGGATTACACACATACGCACAGACACACACACACACACACACAAACAGAATATGAAGGCGGATGACAAGAGCCACCCAGATCCAAGGAGGAAGGATTAAGATTCCTTTTGCTTCTGTGTCAAAAACAGGCTGCAAAAAGAATAAAATCTTCTTACTATTTTATAGGTTGGGTCAGGTATTTATATTGTGTTTATATCCAAATCAAAGAATAAAACATTTTTCCTCAAGAGGTTGCATCAATGGTCAGAAAAATCACTGTTTCTACTACTTCATTTTATTGTAATAACGTCTGTGTCATTCAAAGCCTCAACTCTGCTTTTATTTCATGCCCAGTGCAAAGGATCGTGAACACTTGCCTGTCAATTTGCATCCACTCTTTTGCCTTACTCACCTTTTTGTTCATAAATTGTGGGGAATAAGGGTACCAGACAATTTCTGGAATTTGTGTATAGATTTTTCATACTCAGGGGAGGCACTCATTTAACTCCAGGTGGAAATTTACCATCAAGTCTGACAATGAACTGAATTCTTATAACATGCAGTACTGAGAGCTGCTGCCAGAACTGACGTTGAAATCGCCCCAGCAGTCTTCATGATGAATGAAATTTTCATTGTCTCCTTCAACATGTCATAGTCCAGAGGTGCCCGGGAGCCATGCCCGCAAAGCCTGCTGAAAAGGAAGTCTTTCCTTTATGGCCACTGCCAGCCAAACACAGCACTATCACCCTTTCAAAATGGCCTATTGATCGTTGGTTCTACTAACTGTGAACATTAATTTTCTGTTTTAGAGTCTGTGGACATAGAGATGATAGGGCATAATTCCTGCCCTACAAGAGTTTCTAGTCTATTTCTAATAGAAAGAAAAAGGAACTGACATTTAATGAGGGCCCGTCATGTTCTGGCACTTTGTTCATGAGCTAAGAAGATGTTACTTAAATCTCATGGTAACTCTATGAAGTAAATATCATGACTTAGGATTTCAGCATAGTTTTGTCTGATTGCAAGGCTGGTATTCCTGCCACTACCTCCTTGTGCACTGGTCAGTTTCATACTTTGATGGTCAGGTTTCGGCTAAAAAGACAATTTTCTAATCTTCTTTTCTTCTGAGCCATTCAGAAACTTGAAAATGCATATGTATAATATACATTTGTACACGGAGATTACATGCATACGTGTAGTGTATGAATACATTCACATGCAAATATATGGTAATCATGGAGTCCAGTGAAATTATTTGCATCTTCAGTTAATTGTTTGCGATTGTTAGAGCAAAAGACTTAAGGGGTAGAATTCTTTTATTCAACTTATAAATTGATGTTATGTAAAGCTTTTTCTTATGCATGGTAGTTATCTTTTGGGGAAGTATTTTTCTCTGTGTGATTACGGAATCAATGAAGTTGTCAGCTATAGTGGTAAAAGAAAATATCTCTATGGTACTTGAGATATCATAAGAGAAACAAGAGTTTTATGCTTAAATCATCTGCTAACTGACTAAAATGAACCTAAATCATCATGTTTAAATTAACTGCTAAGCCACTAGCTGAAAGCTGTATGTAAGTTTTATATTATTGCCAAATTTGATTGATTGGTAGTAGCTGTTTGGAATAGGGATATTTTAAATTTTATTTTAATTTTTTCAGCAGGAATTTGAAGCCGTGTCTTGCTCAGAGGGAGAAAGTATACTGGAGAATTAGTCAGATATTTGCCCTCACTGATCTTGGTAAAACTACTAGCTAAGAAAATATCTATAAATGTTTCTTTAGAACTTATTAATTATTTAGAAAGAGCAGGTTGACCCATATATCTCTATTTCAAATACTATTACAGAACAAAATATATAAAGCAACAATGACATTCCTGAATCTGAAGAAAGATTGGGATAATAAGAATCTTGTTAATAAAATGTATCCTTATGCTTGAAAAGCCAAATTTTGTATTCATTAATGATAATCTTGCAACAAAAGAACAGTTAAAGCAAATAAATGTCTTTATGTCAGACTTTGATTTAAAAAAATCATCAATATTGCAAAGCATTTTATACTGGTATAAATGCTTTAAAATGCTAAGGTAATAAATTAATTACTGGGTTATTTTTTTACCAGCATATCTCCTCCATGAGCCTTCTTTGTGTATCGATTATGAATGCTTTCAGTTACTAAGAACAAAAAATCTGATTTTTTGGTTGCTTTAATAAACAAAAGTTTAGTGTATTCATGCAATGAGAAGCTAGTAGATAAAGTTTGCTGGAGTTGGTTCAGCTATTCAACAGTGTGCTTAAGAACTCAGCTCTTCCTAGTGTTCTGCTCTGTCATCCTGAATGTGTTGGCTTTTATCTCATTCTTGTCCCTAAATAGCTGTGACAAACCCAGGCATCATGTCCGCATTCCAGTAAATGATAGAAAGTGCAAAAGGCCTTCTCCTGAGAAGACTTAGTCTTTTTATTTGGAATGGGATGTCTCTTCCCAGCAAATTTTTCCTTACATCTCTTTAGCCAGAACTGAGTCCCTCGCCCATCCTGGGCCTATCATTGACAAATAGGAATTATCGGAGCTGGTTTCATCCCCTGGGTCTGGGAGATGCTTCTCTTCCCAGCCATCAAGAGATCTCCACCCACTCTCTCAACATAAAAGTGGTATGGTGGTTGTGAGCAATAGACATCGTCATCCACAAAGGGCAAAATTATTTTAGGGGATTCAGAATAATATCATTTGAATCAGAGCATAATTTTCTTGTTGAAATAGCTTGAGATAAATACTTGCCAAGTTCTTAAAGTTTGAAATACAGATTTTTGTTCTTGCAAACAAAAAGAAATAGGTAAGAATACAACATCTTATCAAGCTATTGTTAGAAAAGATAAATCATCATGTCATTAGCCTGTCTCACCCAAGAAATCCTGAACTAACTCTAAATAAAGCTAAGCGAAAGCTAAATTCAAGATAAAAAATCTTGAATAGATTCTTGGTTATTTTTGATTAGTTATATTTTTCTCATAGTACAAGACACTATTTTAAAATAAGACTATATTTCACTGCAGTGCATAACACAAGGGGAGTTGGCAGTGCTGTGTTTGTGAGATAATGTGCCAGAATGTTCCCTAATGACTTTCTTAGAATTTTGAAAACTGGGTGCTAAGTCTGAAACTGTGAAACATCTGAGATTTTACCCTAATTGCAAACTAACCAGTTACCTTGCCACAGTTTTATATATATATATATTGCAAAAGACACCAGACTCTTGGTCAGTCAGAGACAAAGATGGTTTATCACTCACAGCAAAAACAGCAGCCAGAGCAGCATCTTGGTTGATTCCCTATGCCCTAACACCTGCAAGATGATGTGATAAATGCCAGATGTTTATCTGCACATGCAGAGGTGCTCCACAGGAGAGGAGCCCCAAAATTAGGAGACTCAAAGCTTTTATGGGGCTGCTGACACATATTCTCGTCTTCTCCTTTGGAGAGAAAGATTCCTCATTACCTCGGAACGTAAGCAGATCTCTCCAGGAAGGGAAGAAGAGCAATAAATCTTTTCTATTCTGGGTGTCCCTAAATTTCTCCAGAGGAATGCATTATCTCTAGCTTCCAAGGCTTTTTGCTGCACAAACATGTCCTTTGCTTGGAAGGCTCAGGCCACAAAAGAATATAAGAAACCAGTGGATATTTCTTTAGTAATACTGGGCTGACATTCTGGAATCTCATTCTTAACAGAAATCAGTAACTTCCACAGAATCCTGGGATCTAATATTGGAACCAAATAATAAAAAAGTAAACAATTGTTTAATCACTGTATATAATAAGAGACATCAAATTTTGCACCAAAGTTTTTTCTTAAACTGATAGGGAATTCCCTTCTACTTCTACGCCAGCCCATTTCACAGTAACACTACTGAGAAAAACGTGAAGAGGAGTAGGAGAAGGGAAAGCAAATTATGTAGTTCAGATTTGTCATACACAGTGAGTATTCAACCAATGAATTTTTACTGTAATAGCACTTGAAAAGTTATACTACTAGTTTTAGTCAGTTTGGGCTGCTATAACAAAATACCATAGACTATGTGCCTTAAACAACAAACATTTATTTCTCACAGGTCTAGAGGCTGGAAAGTCCAAGATTAAGGTGCCCATAGATTTGGTGTCTGGTATGGACTCTCTTCATGATCCGCAGACGGCCACCTTCTTGCTGTATCCTCATATGGTGGAGAGATAGAGCTCTGGTCTCTTCCTCTTCTTATAAGAGCACTAATCCCATCATGGGGGCCCCACCTTCAGGGTCTTACCTCAACCTACTCACCTCCCAAAGGCCCCACCTGCAAATACCATCATACTGGGGATCAGGGCTGCAACTAATTTGGGGAGGACACAAACATTCAGTCCACAGCACTACTGGTTGAACAATCACTACTTTTTTTTGGGGGGAGGGTAAATTGTGTTTTACCCAAAACTACCCTAAATAAATATGATAGAGAAATAATATTTCAACATTAGAGATTCTGGCAAACAAAGAAAAATCTCATCAATTTTCTTGATTCAACAGTTTCAACTCAAAAGCTATCAAATGAAACAATTTGAATTATATACTATCTTTGGATGTACCCCGGAGGCTTTGATTTGTAGTTATATGCCAGGCAAGAAGGACGAAGGGGTAGTATCTCTATGCCTCTTCAGGTTCTTGTCCATGAAAGCTATTTCTCCATGTCTCAAAGCTCTCCTGTTTAGCCTACATTTGACCTAAAGGTGATTATCTGTGATAGAACGTTATTTTAAGTGAATTTGAGTTCAAGATAATTATGAGCAAACAAAAAGTTGAAAAATTAATAAAAAGTGTTGCCCAAAAAAGAAAGGATACAGTAAACTTTCATCACAAACAAACAAATGAAACACAAACAACGAGCTTTTCACCTAATGGCAAGCTTATCAGAAATGAATTAAAGTAATTGAGCAGGAAATGGGTTTGTTTATCAGTTTGTGAAACTGGTTCTACGAAATCTCCACCCTCTCCTTCATCTCCACCCAGGTCTGAGAGTGAATGTGAGATGGTTCCCACCTTTAGAGTTATTATTGGATTATCTCTTTAGTGTTTCTCCCTGGGAAAAATTCTTTGATGGTACTGCAGTTGTCCTTTCATCACTGGACATTGTTTTGATGGTGACACCAACGGTAGAGAAGGACCAAGGACCTGAATTAAAATGAAGACTAGAGTTTATTAAAGAAAAGGCTTTTCCATTTCATTTTAGGAAAAATACAGTCACTCATTCAGGTCTAAAAGGAGATATTTGGGATCTCTGGACAGGCTAATAATTTTGATGCCTAATTATCAAACTAACGCTCTTTATTTCCTCAATTTTTTTTAAAGGCTGCAAGAAAAAAAAAGATGGAGAAAAAGGCCCCCTAGTGGCTGCCCTCTTCGTACCTTCTATTGGCCCAAGCCTTTCAGCTATGACCTCCGGCTTGCACTCTCTACTTAGCAAAATAAAAACCCCGCCGTTCCAGACCCACTCTCCCAAGAAGGCAGTTTTGGGCTCATCCATTGTTAACTTAGTCTGACACTGAATGATCTCAGCACTCACCAAAGCCACTTATGCAAGTGTCTCTTCCAATCACACGACGTTCTCCCTGAGAGGATTCTGGTAAATGAGATTTTGTCCATCATATAATGTTTTGAGCATCCTGTATAAATTGGTTCTCCATCCAAGTGCCAAGCTGGCCCACCTTTTAATGTCACTGCAGTCACTCATTCAACAAATTCTTACAAAGCACCAACTCTGAGCATGCGTTGTGATAGGGATTGGGGGGCGTAGCCATGGCCCATCCCCACACAGAATTTACAATCTGGCAAGGTGGTGGACAGTGGAGCAGGTATAGGCTGAAGGCATGTTTAGCGCTATGATGTTCGGGAGCACATGATCTGGTCTGAGGATGACAAGGACAATCTTCCTAGAAAGAGCGAGAACCTGCAGGAGGGGGAGGAGTGGTCCAGTTAAAGAGGCTGGTGAGGGTAAGATTGACTCAGGTGGAGGAAACAGCCTGAGGAAGCACCAGAGGCAAGAGAGAGCCTGGAGAGAGAGTATTCAAGGAACTGAAAAAGTTCCAACGGGTCTAAGGTGTGGGAAGAAATGAGAGTGAAGGGTTATGGAGGGCAAGGTCATAAAGAAACTCATACACCATGTTAAGGTGTCAGGATGTCCCTAAGAACAATGGGACATCCCTGAAAGGTTGGAGGCAGAGCAGTGTCCTGAACAGACTTGCATTTCTGAAGGGCTCCTCTTGTTATAGGGTGAAGAAGGGAACGTGAAGGGTAATGTTAGAGACGTGGAAACCACTTGGGTGACTGTCTCAGGTCTAATTCCCTAGAAGCTGGCTCGAAGGTGAGGATTTTTGTATAAATGATTGATGAAGGAAGTGCTGCCCAAGGAGACCTGGAAGGAAGCGAGGGAAGCAAGACGGGGACGGGGAGGAAGCCACACAGGGTACAGTCTCAGGCAGAGTCCCAGCCACAGCCTGATCCCAGTGGGAGCCCTTGACAGTAAATTGTGCCTCAGCGTTTGACCAGCTGCAAAGCGCAAAGCGAGGCAGCTGGGCCTTCATGCTCTTGCCAGTTGGTCATGTCTACGAATCCTCCCCAGGGAAGTGTAAGCCCCCAGGCCCTGCCAGCTCTCTTCATCTGCGGGTGATGCAGCACTCCAGGGCAGTGCTCTGAAGATAGCTCACAAGCGCAAGCTGCAGAAGCAAAGTGAGCAGAAGCTGGGAGAGGGCACGCCAGTACGGGTAGAAAGGGTTCCAGGGGGTCTGGGTAGGGCGCCAACAGTGTCCCACAGAGGCAGTGTTGGTAATCCAGAATTCAGGAGAGAGAGCCAGAGCCAGAGCGAGAGAGAATGGTGGTTATGTCAGTGGGGAAATAGAAAAATAGACACATTTTAAACATATGAGAAAATATGTGGGACATGGAACAGAGGGATTGTGTTAGTAATTAAATAGTTTATATATTTTCAACTTTTACTAATAAGTATCACATGCTCTTTTCTAAACGGTAATAAGATTATAAAATAAACAATAAACATAGAGCAATTTATGTTTAGATAGTTAAGAGTAATATTTATGAAGAGAGATTGCTGCAGTGAGCAGAACATCTGAGGCTTGTTTCTTTATTAAACTCAAAAGAACATGGGTGGCACTAGCCAGTTTTTTAAAGGGGCTATACAGACAGGATATAAATACTTACCAATTCAAAGAAAGGGAGAAAACCAAGAGTGTACTTAAAGCAAATCAGCGCAAAAGAGATAACCCCTATAAAATGCTGTTTCCCCGACGATTCCATAGGGAACTTAATCAGGCTGCTATTTTTCTGATGAGCCCTGAACAGTGGATTCGGTTGGGTGGTCCAGCAGGATTTAGTGGGAGAGCTGGACTTTTCTTCCACAACACTTTTGGCTAGTCTGTCAGAGTTTGTTTCATAAAAGGAAGACAACTATTAACTTTTCTGAGAGCCTATTTGGTTGGGTGCCCTTGGGAAAAGCAAATAGATGAATGGAGAAATTAGTTTCATTAGCTGATATTAAAATTCTGCTATCTCACTGAGATATTTCATTGGCTTTCGAGTTGATTTCACTAATGGAGAGACTGGCTAGAAAAATGTGTAGGAAAACACAGTGTACTGATATACTTCAATAATGTCCTGTAAAACTCCTTGGAGAAATGCATATCTGGAAAATGGAATTTTTATTTAACATTCTCAAAAGAGCACTCAAATAACTTCGAAAATGGGTTTATCAATGAACTCTTTGCCTAATGTGTATTTCACAAATATGGGTGTCATTGGCATTCTGAAAAAAATTCCTATGTCTTTAGGAATGAGTAACATTTCTCTAGAAAGAGGAAATCAAGTTCCTGGAGGAGCTAGAACAGCGTTTAGGTACAAGGGAGGAAGTTCATGTTGCCTAGAAAAAGACATGCAAAGTTGAATGAGATTAGATCTTTTTCTTATCCATCTATCACACTCAGACATATCATTAATTTCTCTTAGCCTTGACTTCAGTTTTGGGGCAAAAAGCACTAACAAAATCTAACATCAGCTTTGGTTAACGTTCTTTGTAAATGGGAAGACGCCCCCTTCTGGTATATGACATAATCCGGCTGTTTCTTAGAGTTGTGCAGGCTGTTAACAGACCCTGCAAGACTGGCCTCAGGTCTCCTTGATAAACAGTGACTCTGGGTTTAAAACCTTGTGGTTAGCCATTGTCTTGAGCTGGGAAGTGGAGTGGTGGGTGGGGTTTGAGGGGCTGGAAGCCCATTGGAGTAAACTCTATGGTGGGGTGCGAAGTGAGAACAAAGAGGATAGACAATTATTAACAGCAATCTTAGCTCATATCACAGGCTTTCTTTTGTTCTCTTTCCCAGCTTCTGTCTGGCTCTCTGTTATTTAGAGAAGATCCATGAAATAACACATTAATTACTTTAGTTCAGCAGGAAAAAGTGAGGTGTATATGAAGCATCAAAAACAACTGGCTCTGAAGCAAAAATTTGGGGTATCTAATATTTTTGTCTAGTGGACACCAAATACTCAATTTTTTAAAAAAATTAAATAGTCAGTTGTTTGGGTGTCAACTACCATAATAAGCTCAAGGTACTAGTAATGTTATAAAAGGCAGTTTTATCTTAAATTTGTATAAACAACCTTATTGAAAAATTCATGGTCACTTACCTGAACAGAAGTGTCATTGACACCCGTAGATTCCCTATTTATTCTCTTCTAGCTGTTTGTTCCATTTCCCTTAATTATCAACTGACAAAATTTCCTCATTCCTTTAAGCCCCTAATTCAGCCAACACCCATCTTGTGCATTGGGACTTGCTACCGACCATGAGTTGTGATGTGTGACCTCCCTCTCCTTCCTGCTCTGGTGGTACACACTTCTGTATACACGCTTTTCCTTACCTTCTCTCCTCCAGGCTCAGGGATGAGGAGTCTGTCCCTCCTCTTCAAGCCCATCTATGCATCTTCACCCTTCTGCCTATAGGAACTGGAGAATATGCGGTTAGAAAGCCTTACACATCATTTCTACGAAATATTGTAAACTGATCAACTGCCCCACTTTAGGCCAAAAATGTCTCTAAATAAATCAAAACTGACTGATGTCTCCTTGCACAGTACCGGAGACACCTAGAATTATTTTAACTCTCATTTTTCTACGTGTCACATTTCTGCATTGGTCGTTATACAACTCTATTTGCGTCATTTTTTCCATAATGGATTACATTTTCCATGTTTACAAGAGAGGTTTCATTTGCAATATTTAATTTAGCTGTTCCCTGGGGACATGGAAGATAGCAGAGGTCTATTAATCTTATTAACTGTTGAATTTCCTCAGAGTTTAGGACTAGAACGTCTCCTTTCCTCCCCTTTATCTGCTCCCTAGGGCATCCCATTCACACTCACCAACTCAGGAACCGTCTGCAGATTGCCCACAGATTTGTGTCTCTAGCCCAAAACCCTCTTCTGAACTCTTCCTTATATATACAGTGGTTACTTATATTTGCAATGGCTTATTTGATACATGGTTTGTTATCCATAAGTGTTTGTTGAATGAATAAATGAACAAATCAGTTACGTGTTTCTAAATTCCACTGACAGGGAAAACAACACATTATTTTAAGCACATTCTATGTACTTAAAACTCCAGGATCTAGCTCACCTTCTGTCTGAAGTTATACAATTTTTATTTTTATTTCGAGGCTTGTTACTTCCACAGACTCAAGAATATTTTGCCCAAAAGTTGCCTTTAGTCTTTTGCTGTAGATTTTATGTGCTGTGTTATCTACTTTTGACCCCTCTCTGTCATGGAGTGAAACAGAATCTTATTGTGGGTGTAGATTTGCCTTTCCTCCTGCCATAGTTCTTCTAGCACCACTGTCCATGGACTTCCTGAATGCTTATACACTCTCGTGATATTCTGTGATATTCCAAATGAGGAATTGACTTACAGCAAGAGAAGAAAAGCAATGAGCTGATGCACATAAGATTCCCCAGTCTGATCATGCACTCTAATTCCCGTATAGAAAATGTACTCGCAATAGAACGGTGGCATGATTTATTGAAAACTCGGTTACGGCACCAGCTGGGAGACCATACGTTATGAGATTTGGGTGTTGTATTGTAAGATGTGTATGTATGAGTGTCCTATATATTGA
Organism: Diceros bicornis minor; assembly: GCF_020826845.1. Taxonomy (NCBI): domain Eukaryota; kingdom Metazoa; phylum Chordata; class Mammalia; order Perissodactyla; family Rhinocerotidae; genus Diceros; species Diceros bicornis. The sequence goes on from NC_080741.1 coordinate 29,790,532, forward strand.
ATGTGGGGATTTCTTCATAGCATACATATGGGCTCAAGAACCAAGTGATGAGAGGAAGGGATGTGCCCATCACTGTTTTTCCTAGTGAATCAATTGGAAAAAATGTGCTTTCTTTCCTTATGACTCTAGGAGCTGCTGCTTTAGATGTTTTAGCACTCTAGAAATGAAGGCTTCTACATGAAAATGCTTTCCTTGAATTGTAAACTGAGACTGCCACCTGGCTATCTTGGGCTTCTATGGCCTTTGGGTGAACAGGTCCAAGTGGGTTACAGTGTTGGCTTTGATGATTGATACCAACTCTCAAGGAGAAACAAGCTGCTATTATACATTTGGGACAGGGAGGAGTGAGTGGAGCATTCGAGCATTCTCTGTGATGGCCAGAACCCTCCAGACGGAGGCTCAGCCATTTCCCTAAAGAACCCTGATCAGCTGAAGTCATAATAATTGGGACTGAGGCCCAGCAGAAAGAAATCACAAATATCAACTATTGCCAAGTGACTAGTTGCAAAGAGTCCCTTAACCTTATAGTTTCTACCCATACTTCCTTCCTTGCAGTGATTTGCATATATTACTTATGCCAATTTTTAAATTTATACCACTTAATAACTTAATTCTCTTCTCTTTTCCTGTATGCTATTGTGTTACATAGCATGTGTTGGAAATAGTCAACTATCCAGCTGAGTCCAAAGGAGAATATGAAGACAGGATCATGGGAGAACCAGAAATGACTTCATCCAGAGATGCTCAGCTAGATCTGAATGCAGTGGATAATGAGATTTTAAGTTTTCTCCCTTTGGGAAGAGTCCATTTTTAGAAGTGAAGGGTAAATTCATTACACCAACTAGGAGCAATTTCCTAGAGTTTCGTTTGGGAAGTAGGATGTTGAGCAGCTACAAGATAGACTGTGGAGGTCATGTGTACGTTCTGTTTGCTACTCGGCATCCCAACCCCTGCTTCTATGTTTGGTGAGTGCCCTTTTATAAGTCCTGGTAGGAGGCAGATTCCATTTCTACTTAATTTAAAAAAGGCTTGATGCTCAGTTGTACAGCATTCTTGGCAGCCGAGAAGCAAGTACCCAACTTAGGTGCGACTGATCACACTTGCTTGGTCTGGATTTGTGTCTAGTGGTGGAGATGCAAAGCAGCTACAACCAGCAAAGAATACATTTTGCAACAGAGCAGCATCCAATTTTTCCAGGCCACTGTAGCATTCAGTTTTCAGTAGAAGTGCAAGTGCTATCCCTTCTAGACGGGACTGTGCCAAGGGGTGGGGCGGCCACTGTCGACTGCCCTTGTTTTCTGAGCCCAGTTCCCTGGCCCTCATGGTTATTCTGGAAGCTACCTAATATCTTTTCAATAAATTGTCTTTCTGCTCACATCATCCAGAGTCACTTTCTGTTTTTTCCAACTAAGGAGCTTGAGTTATGCACCAAGAACACCCACAGGGAGCACTTCAAACCTCCTTCTCTGAGAGTTGAGCATTCTAAACCCACACACGTGTGGGATGCGGGCTATGTCGCCAAAGGAACCCCAGGACCCAAGTCGCTCAAAAGCCTCCAGAAAGGCCTGCTTGGTTGTGTAAAAGCAGCATCTATATACGGCTGTTTATCCTCGGTAGTGGAAGAGGGAGGTTAATCCTGTGGTCGCCCTGACTACATGATTCACAGAGACTGTCTCAAAGTTCTGAGTCATAGGAAACCTCAGGTGGGCTGTGGAGGCCCAGGAAATGTTTGTGGTATTTTCATCCTGATGTTGCAATAGGAATATCATCTATAAATCCTGACTGCTGGGCTCAAAATGCTGAAAAGGCAGTCGCATAAACTTTTTAAAAAACAAATGAGAGAACAAAAAGGGGGCAAGTTAGAAGGAAGTGGGATTTAATATGTGGTTCTTATTTCATTTACAAAGGTAAAAATGACCGGGGAGTGAGTAGGGTTTTTGATACCTTAGAGTGGAATCAACAAGGAGCTTACTATACAAAAAGGAAGAAAAGGCAAGTTCCGGAATTAGCAATAAATGGCTGAATCCTTCTCTGAGCAGGTGGTGAGACCATTAGCTAATCACAAGCCTTGGCTAAAATGGACAATTTCAGTGATCTAGTTGTTTATTGGAAAAAAGTTAAGTAGAGCATGCTTATCTACTTTTTAATATGAAAAATATGTGGGTGTTCAGAATTCTCATGAATAGGGAAGAACTATTGAAAATGTAACTGTGGAAGGCAAATCAGATCATAGAGGTGAAAAATGGGGAGTGTTTATGATCCTAGGAAGACAAATGAAAACAATTTTAGATCGAATTGAACCTGAAGGGTGCAGAGGTTCAAGCACCAAGAGGGATATTCTGTGGCACAGCCAGAGAGAAAAAGCCAGAATTAAAAATATATATATAAACATATGTTGTGAAGTACTATATAAAGGTAATTGCACTGGAGCAAGACTGTTTTTGGCTGTTGAAGTGCAAGGTAGTTATATGAAAAGTGAAAATAAGGACACATACTACTTTATGCTCATCCATACCACTAGTTTATAATAGTTTATAAAATAGTTTATAGTTTCAAGGATTAAGGTCATGGTAGCATTGAATGAGCAAAGGCTTGAAATTAGCCAGGCCTGGGTTTGAATGCTAGCCCTGTCACTGTATGTTGGCTAGGGCTGCTGTAACAAGGTACCACAGACTGGGGGGCTTAAACAAGAGAAATTTATTTTTCACAGTTCTGCAGGTTAGAAGTCTGAGATCAAAGTGTCAGCAAGGTTGATTCCTTCTGAGAGTCATGGGGGATGGATCTGTTCCAGGCCTCTCTCCTTGCGTTGTAGATGGCTGTCTTCCCCCTGTGTCTTCACATCGTCTTCCCTCAGTACATGTCTGTGTCCAGATTTCCTCTTCTTATAAGGACACCAGTCAGATGGATTAGGGCCCACTCTAATGAACTCATTTTAATTTGATTACTTCTCTAAAGACCTTATATCAAAATACAGTTACATTCTGAGATACTGGGGGTTAGGACTTCAACATATAAATTTTGGAGGAGACACAATTCAGCCTATTATAGTCACTTACCCTGTTTTCTTGGACAAGTCACTTAATTCTTCTGAGACATCTTCCTTATCTTTAAAATAGGGATAAAAGATGGTTGTAAGATGAGAGATAAACCACTCACAACCATGATTGGCGCATAGTACGAACTAAAAAAAGTCAACAAATATTATTGCTATTGTTGCTGTGATAAAATACAGCATGAGTGTTAAAAGCACAGAAAAGGAAACCCTCAAATATTTTAAAAATATATTACCTCAGCACTGTCAGTGAGCTCAGAAAAACCTCTGTACTGCACAGAACTTTTCTCTGACCCTCACCATCAGGGGTGTCTTTGAACAGATGTCCACTCCTTTTCTCCTTTTTCCTGACCCAGTCAGGTCTCTGGGTCAATATCTCTCACTCAGCCAAGAAAATAGGCATCTGGCTAGGGGAAAAAGTCTGATTTTTTGCCCAGATACTGTTCAGGTGAAAAACCAAACAAAAACGAAATAAAAAGGGAGAGTTAGAGTATACTAAATTTCTCAGATACCTGCAAACTACTTTTCTAGTCACGTTTAAACCAAAGCGTTCTGTTGCAGCTTTCAGAGGGCTGAACAAGTTGCAAATGAAGCTGAAATAAGCCAGCAGAGGGCAGCAAAGTGCCAGGCAGTTGGGCCTGCAGAGGGACTGATATACAGGAGGTGTGGGAGCCATCTTGGCAGGTGAGTTTCCCTCAAGGCCAGTGGTTTTCACATTTTGCTGCATGTTGGAACCACCTAGGGAGCTTTAAAAACTCCTGATGTCCTGGTCAAAGTCCAGACAGACTAATTAAATCAGAATTTCCAGGACTGGGAGTCAAGCATCAGTATTCTTTAAAGAGCGCCAGTTGTCTAGTAGGTAGCCATGTTTGGGAGTCACTGCTCTGGGTGGAACTAACAAAGAAAAAGAGATAGAGGTTATACTGCAGGGGATTTGGGGGCATATGTACCAGTCCATTAGAAGCCAAAAGGATCAAGTTTGGGATTTGAGGAAAGTCTGGGACAGAGATGAGTAAAATACAGCCAGGTTCATTCCTCAGATTATAGCCACTGTCCTAGGGGAAAGGACTTTGAAAGTTTCTAAATTGGGACCAAATTGCAAGGTATTAATTGTGCTTTGAACGTAGCTCTTCGAACACATGGGAATTGTTGGAGTTGCTAATAAATGAGATGGTGTTCAGTAGGGCTATTTGATGAGAAATGGCAAATGCAAAATGAAAACAGACCACTTTGGTGAAAGTGTGAAAGAAATGGGGGTGAAAGTTACTCACAAAACAGGCAAAGGCAGGAAGTAGTAAGAAATACCTATCTAGGAACCCTATGTGAGAGGCCAAGGCAATCCTCCCCGCTAATTGGGTCCAGGAACACCTTTGGCATATGAATCACTCTTAGGAAGGAGAAAGGTAATTTGAAGAAGGTTCAGAGAAGTGCTTATGAACTCGGAAGTCTAAAAAATAAACAGAGATTTTTAAAGAGTTTTTGTGGAAGGAGAATTTATAGATCATAGAATTAAAAGATTATGGAGGGAGGAGAAATTCTGACTCTCCTCAGCACACCTTCAGCTCTTGAGAAGAGTCAGAATATGGACTTGGAGAGAGAAATGTATATCAGAGGAAAGACGACTGTGACAGTTATATCTGTTTGTTCAAAGTGTGATCGCTACCTAAGTAGGTGGTTTGAGGTAGAAGTATTAAGAAGCTGTTTGTCACCCATTTGAAGAAAATGAATTTTTTTGTGCTGTGACTCAAATAATGGCATTTTCAAGCATATCTTAGAATTTTAATAAATCATCCATTATGAAGTCCGGAGAGCTGACAGAATACAGATATGTTTCTTTGAAGCACTACATTTCGCAAAATGTAGTGTTTGTCAGGTTTGATAGAACACAGATAGCTGGGCCCCTAGAGTTTCTGATTCAGAGGGGCTGGTGAATTTGCTTTTCTAAGAAGTTCCCAAGTGATGGCAAGGCTGCTGGTCTGGGGACTGCACTTTGAGAAGCACTGCTTTACAGGAAACGTTCTTATTCTGTGAAGAGGATAATTCATGATTGTGGAGGCACATGGAGAGTGCTTACCTTGGTTTAGCTCAGTGATTTCAACTTTGTATATTGGAATCAACTAAGGAGCATTAAAAATAGTGATACCTGGATCCCACCCCCAGAGAGTCTGCTATAATTGACTTGGCAGGTGGCCTGGGCATCAAGATTTTTAAATCTGCAGGTGACTCAGATGTGCAGCCAGGTTGGGAGCCATAAGCTAGCTGGCCAACATCCTGGTTCTAGTTGGTCTTTTTGTATGTCTCTGGATAGCCTTAGAAGTTATGCAGTCAAGATGATGAATAATCTGGTTGACATCTGTCAGATGCTTTTTATGAGTCTGCACAGTTTGAAGCACTTCATATGGATTATCTCATTTAAACTTCACCGTCAGAGATGTATGATCCATTACCCCTAAGGAACAGTGTTTAGGGCCTATGGCTCTGCAACAAATTATAAAAAACATTGAGACTCGGCAAAAATATATTGGCTCCAAAACCCAAAGGAAAACTGAAAAATTGAAATTAATATTAATCATTTTGACAATAAAATGATAAAACTCTTAAATATTTTTAAAGTGATTTCTTATATTTAATAAGGACTGTAAGTGCTTTTTAAAATATGCTTACTATTTTGTAAGGTAAGACTCCCAAAGTGCCAAGTGCCTGTAAATGTCTTCAGGTGGCCCTGCTCCCCATAACTTTACATGATAGATATTATTATTAACTCCACTTTATAGAGGAGAAAGTTGAGGCACAGAGGATTTAAGTAATTTGCTGTAAGTCACACAGAGAAGTAAAAGATAGAGGAAGAATTTTAACTCAGAGACCATGACTTTGTGAGTCAGTGTAATGTAGTGTATCTCCCATACACACGTACAAAGACACAGCCACGCCTTTTGAAAAAAATTCCGCAGGGGAGTTGTAAAGGAATTGCAATTTGAGCCTGTTTTAAACCCTTTCAGAGAATCCATGGGTCACTAGACTATTTGGCCTGAGTTCCACAGGGCAGGGCGGCTGAGCGCAGCTGCCTGGAGGCTCCGCGCAGACTGCGTGGGAACGGCACCCCCGAGACTGGACAGTGTGGCAGCCCTGCATCAGGGCCACTCATTCACGCATCTTGATTAACAGCAAAAGCCTTCTTAAATATTGCCTAAGAAGAAGAAGAAGTTAGAAAAGGATTCAGAAGACGCCCTTGGTTCACTCTAAAATTATAAGCTCTTGAGCATTATGTAGGATTTGATCCCCTCGATTTAAAAAAATGGGAAACTGCAGCCCAGAGAGCCTAGGTGGTGTGCCTCGCCCCCATCCTCCTGCAGATAACAGCAGACCCAGGACTGGAAGGCCCGCTCTGGGGACACTCCCCGGGACTAGTAGGTATGATGACTATTGGGATTTTCCACCAGCCAAATTTCAGTGAAGAGATGTGTCATGTTTCCACTATGGAGGTTTTTGCAAAATGCCCTGAACTCCTGACTTAATGTCGGAGACTGCATATGCCTCACAACAGGTAGAGAGGAGGAAATATTAAGCTGACGGCTTAGCAGACAAATATTTATTTTAAAAATGATCTCCCTTTGGCATGGATGCTGATCATCTCTTCGTTTGGAATTCTTTCTCCTCTCCTGCCATCTGGTGGTGCTTCGGAGACACATTTTCGTTCAACTGTCCCTGATCCCAATAGTCATTTCTACAACTTTTCTTTCGTTTTCAAGGTCATTACTGCCCAAATCATCAAGTCACATTCTTAGGAAACTAGGACATTTTTATTTGATGTTCAGGACAAAGCAATGCCTTATGATTCTTTTTATACACCATTGCATTTCATTTCGGCTAAATATTTAGCTTCTAAAATTTGAGCTAATTAGTGACATTGTTAAATAATATGACAGTGAATATATACAAATCTACACTTTAAATACAATGGAAAATCAAGGCATGCAATGCTGTTAAACTGGATATTTAAATATATGAATCACTAATTGGGTGTGGTATCAGGTCCTGAAAGAAAACAAATGCTGTTTAAAGAAATTTCCTTTTGAAATGAATACTTGGCTGCAGCTATCGCTGCTGATTTTCTAGTATCGTTTGGTAGTTGCTACTATTTACACATGGGATGAATGAAAATCCAGGTTCATTCACATTGTTAAAGATTATCTATTAAATCCATTTCTGGAATAATCCAAGACTTTTCTGCCCTTCTACTGGCAGCAGAAATAAAATTCCAGATCTCCAATTTCTCTGAAGAAATAAGAAAATCCAGCAAACGTTGGCCCACGCCTGCAGTCGCCAACTTCTCTGTAACCTGCTGGATCTATGGGCCTACACCCGAGGGATCCTGAGAGAGGTCATCTCCCTTTCTCTTTAAACTCCAATCTGGCAATTATGCTTACCCCTGGAACCCAGGTCAAGTCTACCTAGCAGTGGAGAAAAAATTCATCATAGAAAAATCAAACACAAAATTGTAGATAATGAATAAAAGGCTGAGAGAGACTCCAAATCATCATAGCAAGATCTTCAAGTGAAACCAACAATTAAAAAAATGAACAACAGAAAAATTAAATGCACACTTTGGAAGAGTTAACTGAATATTTTGATTTGCTGAATGTCAACATGTAATTAATTCTTGTTTTCCTCAACACGCTATGGCAACCAGTACACACAAAAAGACTGAACATGATTCGTTAAGGATACAATAAATACTAAATGCTTGAAAATTAGTTTGAAAATTCTTAGTTGGAAAAATATTTTAAAATATTGATATTGTTAGAAATTTGTTGACATGCTTGAGAATTATTAGTCTGCTAAAATAAAACTGAACATAATTTGTTGATTAAAGAAGACAATAAATACTAAAAGCTTGAAAATTGTTCGTTTGACCTTATATGTACCATTTTTACCTACTCTGAATTTCCAGCTCACTTTCTTAGTCCTGTTTATATAGGTGCAATGAAAAGAATGAAACAGCCTGAAGTCTTTCATGAAATTGAATTAATTAATTGATACCAGTGTGCTCATTGTGCTAATGTACAATCTATTTTCATAATGCCTTGTTTCAATGCTTCTAGGTTCTTAAGCAAAAGATGTTTCTTCATGCTGACAGCCAGGCTACTGTTCTCCTTCTCAAGGTAATATAACTTTAGAACTAGGAACTACCAAAAAAGAAAAAATCTATTTACTCTATGACAAGAGACAGACAGAGAAGGATCTTGATTTGCCCAAGATCAGAGCTAGGAAAAGAGATGACATGAAGGCCCAGGTTCCTGGCCTCTATGTCTGTTGCACTGCCTTGTACAATTTTAAAAGAATTCCAGGCATAATCAAAAATGTAAATTTCATCATTTACATTAAAATATAGTCAACGCTCTAGAATAGTACTTCTAAAATTGGTTGATTTTCTCATGAAGCCCTTGGGTGGGCACATTGTACCGTGATTCGTAAACTGGTTCAGTAATATAACAGCATAGGCAGGGTGGGAAGATGGCAGAATACCACTCCCCATGAATTCTCCTCTGTGAGGGCGATTCCAGGATTGCACACCTTTGACATCTTTGTCAATGAACTGCTAGATCCAGAAATTGCCAGACACCTATCTGAGGAATTCCTAAGGCATTGTAGCCTCTTGGATTGTGTGGAGAAGGCACCAGGCTAGAGGCACATGTTGAGTGCAGCATCCTGGAAACCCAGGGCAAGGAGCCCCAGACAGGGAACGTACATGACTCCTGCATCCCCAGAGACATCAGGAGCTCTGCGGATGAAAGGTGCTATTGTATATGGGTTATTTTTGTATGTTTTTAACTTTTTATTTTAAAGTCGCCTTTTTCATCTTGTGGCCAGAACAATTTCAAGTGAGAATGTTCCAAGGTTCTGGGCTGCGGCTGAGACCAGGGCCAGTGTGAGGCTGTGAGTCATTCTTTCACTAAAGCTTGCTGTGCCCTTGGTTTCCACAAGTATTTTGACACTATGCACAGAAATTATATTTTTAAAAATAAAACATTAAATCAATTCCACTTTCTGATCAGCTTGTTGTTTTTTAGAAGATAACTTTGGCTTTTAGATGTGAATTCAGTGTAACTAAAAGTATAAAGTAATCCTTTAGAAAATTCACACAGCTCCATCAAACACATTTGCTCATAAAAACTTCTGGCTTTTAAATAAGCACTGTACTAGAGATAGGTACATTCTCGGTGCATGTCACTAAAAACACTCATATAAAATCTCCTCTAGCTATTCAAGTTTAGGCCTATGTACAATATAGCTTTTGTTCAGCAGTTTTATTTTAATCTAAAATGTGCAAAGACTTTCAGCAACTGTTCTTTATGGCCTACATGTCACATAATGTTGACAAACCAGCATTTTATTGACGCATAAAAGCCTTTCTAGTCAAATAAGTAGGCAGAGCTATCTATTTTTCCTCTTAATATGAATATGAATCTTGTGCTTCCTGGTTCAGGTACTTTGACACATTATAGAGGGGTGGATTGTCTTGTGCTTTCTAGCAAATGCACCCAGTTTGATGCTGCTGCTTGCCCTCTGCAGAGTCCTGCATTTGATGCAGGAATGCATTTATCCTGATCCCATCCCACCCGCTCCCCACCCCCTTTTTTTAATCAGAGTCATCTCCTGGTTATGGACCATTGCGTTTTATTGCCCTAGAAACTCAGAGGACCATTGTGGGAGCCATCTGCCATGTAAGATGTCCAAGCACACTGAGACCACCACACCAGAGAGGACACGGGTGGGCACTCTGGTTGACAGCCCAGCTCAGCCCCAGCCAATAGCCAGCATCAACTGCCAGCCATGTGAGTGCACCATCTTGGATGTCCAGCTCAGTTGAGTCCTAGGATGACTGCAGCTCCAGCAGCCATCTGGCTACGGTCACATGAGAAATCTCAAGTGAGAATTGCCCAGCTCAGCACTTTTCCCAGAGAGAATTTTGTAGGGCTATTGGGAAGGATACTATTTAAAAAATTGGCAAAGGATCCAAGGAGAGCTGATGTTAGTGGTAGGACTATTTATATCTTATAAACCTATAATAATCTCAAACATAATTCTTATGTTTCTACTTTTCAAGGCAAAGTCAGTGGGACTCTCTTTTCCCTCTGTCTTTTCCCTGTCTCTTTTCCCTTTGCACATAACCTCTACCAAAATGTCTGTTGCTGTTTTGTGACTTTGGCTTTTCTTTGAGGCCTCACTCTCACTGAATTGTCACATGAATGTTTGTGAGAGTGCAGTTTCCCCCTCTGTCTCCAAACAACCTTAGGACTGACAGCACTGTTCCCTCTCTATTTCTCTTTCACTAGCCTCTCACGGCTTGAGTTTGAATCCACCCCAGTTCTCTTTGCTCCTCAATGATCCTTTTTCCCTCCCAATTCTTTGCCAAATTTATTTCTCTTTTCTCCAAATACTACCAATCCTACCCAACCCCCTCTCATTTTAAATTGCATTATAATCAATCATGGACATTCTATTTAGGACAAATTTACAGTATGGTAATTGTGAAGAAAATCTGGAGAAAGAGAAAGAACTTACAAATTATTTAGTCTGGAGAAAGTATTGTTTAGAGAATTTCACATACATGAAATAGAAAAGCAATATGCTGTAGTTACATAATAAGATGGTTGCAGCTAAATAAGAGGTAGAACTTGAGGGATCATTAACCTCCTCCAGCAGGCTAGTTCAGGGTCTCTACAGCTGGCTGGAAGTCTCTTTGTTCTTCACATGTCTTATTTATACTCATCTTTGAAATTTCAATTTAAAGTCATTCTGTCTAAAGTAGACCTTTTTCCATACTTTTTTAATCTCAGCAATCTGTTTCCCTCAGAGCACTGATTTCCATTTGGTAAGTAGTGTAATTTAAAATTTTCTGTGATTTCATAATTACTGTTTTATAATTACTATTGTTTATTTGGTTACTTAAGGGCTCTCTCTCCCACTAGAATGTAAGGTCTTTGGGGAGAGGGGGAAACTCTGCTGTCCTTGTTTGCTGCTGATTCACATAGCTCTAGGCATTCATAGTAGGTGCTCAATAAAAACTTGTCGACTAAATGCTAGTGTCAAGACCATCATAACACCATCTTCATAGCTGAAGTAATGGTACATGCCATTGCTGCAGAAATTGAGGGTGTATTGTGGGAGCTGGAGCACCAGAATGATTTCACTGGTATTATTTAGATAAACAGGGAAAAGATGACCATAGGTAAGTTTATCAAGAACACAAAGCTTGGCTATAGTGATTCACTTGTCATATTTCTTCTTTTTCATTTCTAGATACACCAGGAATATTTGAATTTTAATAAGGACAACTCTTATTAATGTCCTCCCCCTGTCCCCTCCAAAAAGCCTTTGTGATCCCAAGGCATTAGTTGATTTCTTTTCTTTTTTTTTTTTTTTTTTTGTTGCTGAGAAAAATTCGCTCTGAGCTAACATCTGTGGCAATCTTCCCCTATTTTTTAGTGTTTGGGCCGCCAGCACAGCATGGCCGCTAATAGAGCAGTGTAGGTCCATGCCTGGGAACCGAACCCGGGCCACTGAAGCAGAGCACACTGAACTTAACCATTAGGCCACTGGGGCTGGCCCTGGAATTAATAGATTTTGCATGTTGTGTTTAGGATGTCATGACAGGCAGAGAGTGGCAAGGGGTTGGGATGAGCTATTTTGAGGTGGTGAAATTTTCTGGCATCCCTCAACTTGCACTACATTAGATGCTAACTTCTCTGCTAATTCATCTCATCATCTTGAACAATTGCTTTTGGTTTCAAAAGGAGGGAAGTTGAAAAGTGGTTTAGGTAAGCATATCTGATCCCCTTTTTTGGACATTAGGAAGCACCCTCAGCTTATAGGAAGTGGAATCACTTCCATTTCAGTGCCAATCAAGTGCCATTTCAGTGGATTCTAGCAAAGTAGAAGTATGGAGTGGAGAGAATAGGAGAACAGAATGATCTGGAGGTGGTCTGTCTGAGGTTGAATCTCCTTTGTGCCACTTACCAAATCCGTCAGCTCATTCAATCATTTTAAAGCTCGTTTTATCTACTTGTAAATTGGAGATGATAATTGTGATGTTTCAAATAAATTACATATGGAAAATCATACCACATAGTAGGAAGTCAACATATGCCAAGTGCCTGATGAATAATCCAGGGAATCCTGACATTCTAAGATTCTGTGATTGTTATGAACCAAATATAAGCATTTACTCTAAATGTTTACATAGAGTTTGTTAGTTCCCTTAAATTAGGAATCTACAGATAGCCTGATACACAAGAATAGATTAAATCTTCTTTTATTTGATTCACTTTTTGCTTCCTTTCAAGGTGTGGTTTATATACAATAAAAGTACACAAATCTTAAGTTTATAGCTTGATTAATTTTTTTCTAATGTATACACCTATGGAACTACCACTCATATCAAAATATAAGACATTTCCTGTACCACACGTGGCTCCCCCATACCCCCTCCCAGTGAATACTCCCCTTCAAAAGTAACCACTAACATAACATCTATCTCCATCAAATAATTTTATCAAATTTTAAATTTCATATAAATAGAATAATACTGTATGTCCTATTTTGTGTTTAGCTCAACATGCCCATGAAATTTATCTATATTTTTATGTCAGTAATAACATTATTTTAAAGGGCAGTCCTGAACTTGACAAGGAAGGAGTTATTTTCAGAAATTAAAGTATCTCCTCATCCCCCCCTCAAAACTAACCATTTTTTCCCTAAATATGCTCTACATGAATTCCCCATTCTTCATGTCCTTTCTGAATAATCTTATTCTGTTTGTTATATCCTGATCCATCCCTCTTCATTTCTGCCATTTGGACGGCCTGCTCATCCTATCTAATTACATAATTGAATTCTGACTCCATTTTATAGTGTTATCAGATAAATAGTGACGCTTTAGATTTTAGCAGTCAAGCATAAAACAGCCCAGTGAACTGAAATTTTCACAAGTCCAGAGGCAAGGGTGCAAGTGATTCATTTATTTCTGCATTGCTGGTTTCATCATTCAGTTTGATATCTTTAGGGGAACAGTGTTGAATCAGGGTCAGGTTTTGAAGTATTTTTACTTTAATCACTACAGACAAGAAGGAGGAAGTGAGAAAGACTAAAATACAGGAGACAAAAGTTTAACTGCTCCTTAATATGGCAAACATGACTCTTTTATTATATTAAGGACCTGGCACAAATTGACTCTACTTCATTCTGTGGGTATTGGGTTATCAGGGCCTGATGTTATTAAACGTTCTAAGCACATGTCTGATAGTGCTTCTTCTAGTCCCATGCTAAGCAAGAATTTTCTGATTATAGATTGGCAGCTCACCTTTTGAGTTTTACCTTGACAGATATATAGCTCACTGCAAATTAATTAATTGGTATGAAGATTGTATACATCAGCCTTTGTGGGCCTCGTCAAGTTGAGTTGGTATCCTTGGTCAGAACAACTTTGTTGCACTGGAGTTTCCAAGTCTGCTAGGCTGAGGGTCTGTCACCAAGATAAGGGTGTGCGGTTAACTTTTCCCGGGTAATACTCTACTAAGGATGCTGTGCTACACAGCATCAGAACTAAAGGATTTATTCACCCAGCCATTGGGGAGCTTTCAGCTGTCACCTCTCTTTGGAATTGTCTCTGCTGAAGAGCGTCACCTTGCCCAAAGTCATGTCCCAAAGTCAAGCCATGGTCTGTGGACTTAGGCAGCCCACATTCTATGACAATGTAGGAGATAAAGGCCCCATTCTCTTGTCCTAACTGGGGACAATTCTGAAGGGCCGTCCAGTTCCAGAGCTCCCCGTGGGATCAGCTGTGGCCTTTACTGAGACTGCATCACATCCCAACTTTGCCTTCTACACAATCCTGCTTCTCCTTTCCACAGCTGTACTCCCAACTGTACTCCCTAATAAATGTCTTTGCATACCATAGCAGAATCTATTTCCTGAGAATTTTAGCCTTCAATATATCCCCTCTACAATGGACTGCATTGTGTCTCCCAAAAATTCATATGTTGAAACATTAACCCCCAATGTGACTGTTTTTGGAGCTAGGACTTTTAGCAAGTATTAAGGTTAAATGAGGTCATAAGGGTGAAGTTCTAATCCTGTAGGATTGGTGACCTTATCAGAAGAAGAAAAAAGAGATTTTTCTCTCTCTCCCCAAGAGCACACACCCAGGAAAGGCGATGTGAGCACACAACGAGAAGACAGCTGTCTGAAAGCCATGAAAAGAGTTCTCACCAGAACCCAACCATGCTAGTAACCTGATCTCTGACTTCCAGCCTCCAGAAGTATGAGAAAATAAACTTCTGTTGCTTAAACCACCCAGTCTATGGTATTTTGTTATGGCAGCCCAAGCTGACTAATACACTCTTCTGTCTGATTTCATGTCTTCAAACTTTGAGGGCAATTAACAATCCATGCACAGTACTTCATGTCCTCAGAGCTCTTTTACTTTTTAATAAGCAAATTGCTTATTTAAGTTTAATATACACGCAGAAAAGTGTACAAATCATAAAGGTGCACCTCCATGAATTTTTACAAGAGGAGCACAACCATGAAACCAGCACACAGACCGAGAAATACAACCTTCTTTCACTCCTGATATTGGTAATTTGTGTTCTCTTTATTTTTAGGTAAGAGTTTATTAATTTTTGATCTTTCTGAAGAACGAACTTTTGACTTTGTCAATTTCCCCTATTATTTGTCAGTTTTCTATTTCATTAATTCTACTAGTAATTCTAATAGTACTTCTACAATATTCTTTAGCATTTTCTTCCTTCTACCTACTTTAGAATTACTTTGCTCTTCTTTTTTCTAGCTTCTTAAGGTAGAACTTTACATTATTGATTTGAGATCTGTATTCATTTCTAATATAAACATTTACTGCTCTAAAGTTCATTCTAAGCACTGAAATGCATTTCTCATATTTGATACGTTGTATTTTAATTATATTCAAATGGAAATATTTCCAATTTCCCTCATAATTTTTTTCTTTGATCCATGGATTACTCAGAAACATGTAGTTTAATTTTAAAATATTTGGGGCTTTTCTAGATATCTTGTTGTTACTCATTTCTAGTTTAATGTTATTATTGTTAGAGAACATAATCATTATGATTTTAGTCCTTTGAAATTTATTGAGTTGTTTTGGTCGTCTAGAAGATGGTCTATCTTGGTAAATATACCATGTATATTTGTAAATAATGTATGGCTTCTAAAATTTTTGGATGTAGTGTTCTATCAATACCAATTAGGACAAAGTGGTTAGTAATGTTGTTCAGATTGTCTACGTTTTTTCTGATATTTTTGTCTAGTTCTATTAATTTCTGAGAGAGGGTGTTATAATCTCCAATTGTCTATTTCTCACTTTAATTCTGTCAATTTTTCTTCACGGATTTTGAAACTATGCTATTGGGGACGTACATATTTACAATTGTTATGTCTTTCTAATGAATTGACCCTTTAATCATTATTTCTCTTCTTTGTCATGAAGTTTCATTTATCTGATGTTAACATGGTCATTTCAACCTTCTTAAGCTTACTGTTTTCATGGTATATATTTTTCTATCTATTTACTCTCTACCTGTCTTATAGAGGACACGTAGTTGTGTCAGGCTTTTGAAATGTATTTGAAATTTTCTTCCTTTAAATTGGAGTAAACATTTCATTAATGTTTAAAGCTAATTATTGACATGGCTAAATTTAAGTCCACTATTTTATAATTTAATTTTCGTTTATTGCCTCTGTTTTTTATTCCTATTTCTCCTTTTGTGCTTTCATTTGGATTAATTGAACATTTTTATAATTCTCTTTTAATTTAGTCATTGATTTTTTAACTATAACTCTCTGAATTTTATTTTATTGGTTGTTCTAGGGACAGAATAAATATTTTTAACTTGTCACAGTCAACTTAGGGTTGATATTGCACCAGTTTATATAAAATGCTAAAAAACTTGTAGTGATTTATGTCCATTTACTCCTTCCCTCATCATTTATGGTGTAGTTTTCATATGTATCACATCAAATTATGTTAAAAGCCTACTATATAGATAATTTTCACTTTAAACTGCCATATGTATTTAAAGTTATTGAGGAGGAATTGGTTTTATAATTACACATTTGCTATTTCCGGTACTCTTCATTCTTTTCTGAAGATTTACATTTCTATTTGGTGTCATTGGCATTCAGCCTGAGGAACTTGCTTTAGTATTTATTATAGCATAGGTCTGCTGGTGATAAAACCTCTTAGTTTTCTTTCATCTGGAAATATCTTTATTTTACATTCATTCTTGAAGGATATTTTTGCTGGATATAGGATTCTGAATTGACAGTCTATATTTTCTTTTAGCTCCTGAAGATTGTATTTCGCTTTCTTCTGACTTCAATTATTTCTGATGAAAAGGCAGCAATTTTGAATTGTTCCTTGTATGTAATGCCACTTTTCTCTGGCTTGTTTTAAGATTTTATCTTTATCTTTAGAATTTAATGGTTTGACCAAATTATATTTTGGTGTGGTTTTCTTTTTATTTCTCTTGTTTGACCTTGGTAAACTTTTTGAATCCACATATTTATGTGTTTCACCAAATTTGGAAACATTTTGGCCATTATTTCTTCAATTATATTTTTTTCTACTCCATTCTCTCTCTCCTCTCCTCTGGGCTCCAACTACAAGAAACTACATATTTGGTTCATAGTCCTGAAATTTAATTTAAAAAATTTGTTCCTTTATTATAATATTATTTAAGATGTTGACACTTGAATCATTACGCAATTCAGTTTCTTAATTTTCTTACCACGAGTTAATGTTCTCCAGCATTGTAAATTGAGTGACTATAATATCTATTTTTATGCATAGTTTTAATTCTTTTAAGGGATTTCTTGTCTTCTTCACAAACAATTACCTTACTTTTGGACATTTTCCGTGTGATTATAAGATTTGAGTTCTTTTGGGAATCTTCATGTGTAGGCAGATATGTTATCAGAAGTCATTACTGGGAGATTAAACAGGTGTGATCTGAAACCAATAGCAGATTTAGACAATACTTTTGTTGTTTAACTCATTCAGATAACCAAGTGAAAGCTCCTTAGACCAGAGGAAATTCTACTATCTCTTCGTTTAAGGAGTTAGAGTATTTGATATTTCATCTCCTCTTCATAAGATAATGTTATCTTATTTCAATGCAATATTTACATTTCTGATCAAGGATAAACAAATCAACAGCATGTGTGGACTGCAGTACCATGAGGTTTATGGTGGTATTGTTGTATAAAGTGACCACAGAGAGATTCATAGAATTTTGGAACTGTAAGGCATTCCTCTATCATCCTAGTGCTTCAGTATTAAACCATGCAGAAAATTATGGACCTAACTCAGTTTATTGAATTTTTTTAAAGGAAATTTTATTCATCAGTATTTTTTAGGATGTTTCTCTCATGATTTTACAGTTTTTCCTCAGCTGGTTTTTTTTTTTTTTTTTTTACATAAAAACGAAATCTATTTTTCCCCAAAGATGACAAATACCAACTTTCGATGATATGGGAAAGATGTATATGTTTGCAATTTAACATAGGCTTTATTTTTAAACAGATAGTACCCTGGGAAAAAATTAATATTGTTACAAATCAGCAAGAAATAAAAGTTCCATATTTCAGAATACCAATAGTTTGAAACTTCAGAATAATCAACGCCACAAAGTATGCACTATAATTTGGGAATGTGTCTTCTCTTGCACTGTTAAGCAGAGTGCCACTTCTTTTTTTGATGATAGCCCCTCCTAAGACCAGAGCAGAGGCTGACCACATAGAGAAGGCAAGGAAGAGGAATATGGCTAAGTGTTACATTCCTACGGCATCAGAGCTACAGCTCCATCAGGCAATGGGGGAATTAGGTGAGGAAGGAAAAGAGAAAATACTTGGGATTGCATCTCTAACCTATTGCTTGTTCCTTTTTAGTATTTGGGGGAGAGATGAGGTTCATATGGCCAGATAAGAAATGGGCAAGAACATACTATTTTAATATATCGGAACTTTGGGGCAATTTTCTCATCAAGTAATTTATATTTAGTGTATCTTAATTATTACATGCTGTTGATTACTTTTAGTATATACGCATATTAGAATGATAAGTTTACTTTAAATTATTGGATATAACCTTACCTACATTTACATAAAATCTATCGAAGCATGCTTTGACTCATTTTTCAACCGTGATTTTAAATCTTCTATTTCTTTCAGCCCTTACTATGTGAGTATTTGAGAGTTAATTGTGCTGCTTTTGCTCTGTTCTCCCTCAAGCCCAGAGAACGGCTAACTAACCATCACCTTCTGACAAAGAAATAGTTAAGTATTGTCCCTGCCTCAAAGGGTTTGCAATCCAGTTGGATAGATAGATGTAAAGTAAGAAATTAATTACATCACATACAATCATTACACTGTGGGAGGATTGTTTTATTCGACTTGATCCTAAGGAACTCCAAGGCAAGAATAGGCTCTGGTACCTTCAGGATCCCACATGGTCAAGAGCAAGATTTCTTAACCTCAACACTATTAACCTTTTGGGCCAGATGATTCTTTGTTGTGGGGGAGATGTCCTCTGAAGGCTGTTTGGCAGCATCCCTGGCCTCTACCCAGTAGATGCCAATAGAACCCACTCCCAGTTGTGACAACCAAAAATGTTTCCAGATGTCCTCTGGGGGCAAAATTGCTCCCAGTTGAGAACCACCATTCTAAGGGTCCAGCAAATAGCAGACGGAAAACCCTTTGAGTTTTAACCATATGTTAAGATCAAGTAAGTATTTTAATTTTCAAAAGAAAACATTCTTTTCAGTAAAAGGACATATCACAGTTTTGAAATTTCTGAAATCAAGTAATAACCCTTTCAAGAAACCATTTTTTAGGCTCTTGGTGAAACAAACAAATAATATACCATTAAAAGTGAACAGAGTAAAAGGATCTTTCACCTGCCTGTACCCACAAGTATCTGTTTCAGTTTGGCTAACACTTTTGCTCTTCCTCCAAAAGTTTTGGATCATTCACTCAGAAGGTTTAGCCCTTTAATACAATCCAATCCTGTCCTATTCAGGCCAAGATCTATTGCCAGATGAATGTTGCCAGATTGGTAACACTCCAAAAGCCCTTTCTAGTTCTAATGAAATTATACAGTCTTTTAAGAGAATAACAAGTTGCATGTGGCTGTCACAAGAGGAGAATTTTGTAATACAGAACAGAAAACATAGAAGAGACATTTACAACTTACAAAAGTCATCAGCAAAGGGGAGTACAAATATTGGGTAGGGGAGAATGGAGCTATATATCACCAGTATTTCTTAGTATTTGAAGAGGCTTGAATTCCATCATAATTATCTAACTGCATTAATATCATTTAAATAAAATTGCTCATACATAATCGGGGCCAGAAGTGGGTAGTTGGAAGCTTCAACTTTTGATTTTTGGCTGTTTTTTTCCTGTTTCATAGAATTTTCAGTGATATCCCACAGTCTTAAGCAATCTTCTAAGACCGATGAGTCAAATGATCTTTTCAGATCCCTATTTAGCCTATTATTTGCATCAAAGAGGCAATGCCTGATAAGTGGCATAAGGTATTACCCGCCACTAAGGTATTTGTATTAAGCAAAAGCTAAAGTAAAATGTTCTGTACCCAATTGTGAAGTGTTGGGGGCGGGGTGGTTCTCACACCAAGAAGCACTTCTTGACACCAGCTGGAAGTCCCACAATTCAACTCAATTCTGACACTATCTACCCAGAGATAGCGTCAGATCCCACAGGTGAAAGAGTCAGTCCCACAAGACCACCTCCCCTCTCCCCACTTCAGATGACAATCAAAAGCCCAGGTTGTCACCTGTGCATCTGATCAACTGGCTAAAGATTAGAGATTCCAACAACCCCCTTTTTGGGTTCAACTAATTTGCTAGAGGGGCTCGCAGAACTCAGAGAAACATTTTACTTACTAGATTACCAGTTTATTATAAAAGGAACAGCCAAATGCAAGTGATGCATACAGCGAGGTATAGGGAAAGGGCGCAGAGCTTCCATGCCCTCTCCATGGGCACCATTCTCCCCAAATCTTCATGTGTTCATCAACCTGGAAGTTCTCTGAACCTCCTCCCTTTGGGTTTTTATGGAGGCTTCATTACATAGGCATGACTGATTAAACCATTGGCCATTGGAGATTAATTCAACCTCCAGCCCTCTCCCCTCTCTGGAGGTTGAAGAGTGGAACTGAAAATTCCAACTCTCTGATCACATGATTGATTCTCCTGCCAACCAGCCCCCATCCTTGGGTGTGGTCCAGGAGCCACCTCATTAACATAACAAAAGACAGTGTTGTTATTCTCAGAAATGGATGAAGACCAAATATGTATTTCTTATTATAAATCACAATATCACACAAAGGATGAAGAAGGAATTGCGGTTAGGAGGGTCTTCCTGAAAATTAGACCATCTTAGGTACAAGGGAGTATCATAAAGATTCACAAGCATTAGCATGAAAGAAGATGTCTAGAAGAACATAGAGAAGGTTTAAAATTTGTGCAGAATGGAGGAAGGCAGACAGATAACATCTAATGAGCGTTCACATACATCTGAGGCCAGTTCCACATGTAACCATGTTTGTATTAAGCCGAGCCTTAAAGCAGCCACTGCAATTATATGTTCCTGAACATCAAAGAAAGGGAAAGCTAAACATAAAAGGAATTATTGAGAGATCTGGGAGATTGGATCTACACAGGCAAAGTCTCTAGCAAAGAAGGTCAAAATATAGAGTGTTACTAACATTTTCAGACATTTCAGGAAACAGTGGTCTCTTGGTTACCAATAACTCAGACACCCCTTTTGTTGCCTTTCAGTCAAAATGCATGCGCAGTAGGTGCACATACGAATAATGGCTAATCTGTATTGAGTCCTTGCTACTGCCAGAAAGTTATTTAATCTTTGCAACAATACCCTCAGGCAGGTGCTTTTCTTATCTTCATTTTACAGAGGAGGAAAGTGAAGCTTAGAGAGGTAAAGTTACTTGCCAAAGGTCGCACAGCAAGGACTTGCACCTAAGCCTAAGCCTGACAGATTTCAGTGCTTAAGTATTTATCTACTCTATACCATGGTGCTTTGGCGGAAATGAGTTAGATGCTTCCAGCACCAAGTGAGGGGCCAAACCAGCCGGGACCTCCTGTGTGGACCCACTTTTCCCTTTCCTCGTGCACACCCAAGCTCCCAAATAGATTTCTCATGAGATTTGCCTTCAAGGTTTGGAAACCATTGAACTTGATGGCTGCTAAATTTATGCCAGCTGTCTTGTCGAAGCCAGAGTGTGAAAGGAGTTGCACTGGGAGGAGTGGGTATAAGGCAGAGAGGACTTATAACTAACTGTGAATGGTAGAGATTCCTTAGCAATTCTTAGTCAAATATGAGCAGAACCAGCCCATGCTACAAGGATCTTGAGCCATAGTGGAAACAGCCCTAGGCTGCTAGTCAGGGACGGTGGAGAATTCCAGACCTGGCTCCTTTATTCTCCATGTTGTAGCCTCTAAAACCAACTCATTTTCCTTCTCTATGCCCTCTCATAGCATATGAGATGACTGGATATGCATATAATCTCTAAAAACCTCCAAGAAATCCCTGATTCTGTGAAATCTCAAGTAGGATGAAAAGTTACTGAGAGGGCAGCTATGTTATAGTAAGTAAATATTCATGGTTCACTGTCAATGAGTGTCTGTAACATGTTGCTTTTGCAAGTAGGGCAACATACCAGATTCCCTTCTTCATCTCCATCCCATTACATCTTGCATACGGAACTGTATGGATCCAGAGATTGAGTTCTCTTGCTGTGTTCTGACAATTTGCATGGATTAATTTGCTTTTCCATCTTATTCTTTTGCCATGTGGGTGGCAGTGTGTGTAGTGGTTAGAACCCGGCATTTGTAGCCATGATGAACCAAGTTCTAATTCCTGATTCCACCACTTACTAATTGTGTGACCTTGGGAGAGTTCACATAGTAAGAGACAACCCTTATGTGCCAATTGCTAAAGCTTTAAGTCAGAAAGTTAATAACTGCTACCTGAAGATGTTAATTAAATATGATATTGCACATCGTATTCATTAGGACTTTTCAGTTGAAAATGGCAGAAGCTGAACTCACATTGGCTTAAGTAAAAAAGAAATTTTATTGCCTCTTGTAAATTAAAAGTCTAAGACCAGTTTCATGTCAAGCATAGATAGATCCGGGTGTTCAAAGGGGGTTCATCAGAATCTTTCTCCTCCCAGTTTCAGGTCTGCTTCTTCACTCTTAATTCCCAGGCGAGCTCTTCTCATGAGGAGGCACAGGTGGCCAACAGCAGCTCCAGGCTTAGTCAACTCAGTGGAAAGAGGGAGCTCCTTTGCCAGGAGTCTTGGCTAAAATCTCAGGTGGGCTTCTTGATGTCTCACCTTGGGTCTCATTTCCATTCTGAATTGCTCACTGTGGTTAGAAGGATGGGGCTTGACAATTGGCTGGGCGTGCCAGGAGACTCTTAGAAAATTTGGCTTGTAGGCACTCCAAAGAGGATCTTTGGACTCATGCTGTGTAGAAGTTTTTCTTGGGCAGAAATTTAAAGGACTTTTGTTCAAAAACCCCTTTAAGCTATTTCAGAGTTCTGATTGCTCATTTCACTACCTTATGAAAGAACCATTTCATAATTAGAGCTGGGCAGAAAATTTACTCTGAATCATGGTCAAAGATGCTTAAAATACCAGGCTTTGTTCACATGTCACTCCTAGGAGCCTAGAGTAGGGTCTGCCCTATTCAAAGCACACCAATCAACAGTACAAGAGAAATGATTTCATCAAAGGAATACCATTGTGAATTTTCCAGGAGATCAGGGAAATGGATGCTGGGTAGGCAAAAACAAGCTGTACCTGATGCTTAGCATACCACCTGATACACAGAGCGTGATAAATTTTATATCTACACAATGCTCCATAAATATTTTTGAATACCTACAGCAGATAAGTCACTGTCCCAGGTACCGGAGCTAAAATAACAGAGAATCCTCAAGAAGCTTAGGGTTTAGTGGAGGGAGGAGGGAACACAGAAAGTAGACAGGTGATTTTATTTCTATAAGGAGATCTGTAATATAGGGGCAGAAGTTGCTATGGGAACTACAGCAGGGCAGCAACACCAATCTTGGGGCAGGACGTAACTTCCTAGAGGAGACAACATCTACAGTGAGACCTCAGAGGAATGGTAGGAGTTAGATAAAAGGCAGTACTCCTCTAAGTCTGTGTCCACAGGCTGCCTGAGCTTGAAGTTTATCAGTTTATCATCTTGTGAAAGATCAGCAAGGATTAGACATCTTCAGCTCAGCGTGAGGGCTGTTGGATTCCAAAGAGAAAGAGAGCAACTGGCCGAAGCATTCTGTCAAAATTTCAGAATCCTACTCCCAGCAAAGTAGGGAAATGTCCTTGGTATGAGTATTCGCCTTGGGAACACCAAGCAAAGGACATTTTTAAGAAGACTACCATTATAACTTCACTTAATTTTCTTATTACTTAAATGAAATAAAGATTTAAATAAATAAGCAAAGTAAGATATATTTCCAAAGAAGAGGTAAGAAAACATGAGACATCCTTCACAATGGGTTTAACCAAGGCTCTTGCCCATACGGATGGGACCCAATGTGAGTGCTTATGAACCCAGGAGCTGGCTCAAGTAGCAGGTATTTGGGGCAGGGAAAATTCAGGCAGAGGTCAGGTGGGAGCTTGAAGACCATGGACAACTCCCGAGCCTAAGCCAGGGCAGGTGGGAAGTCAGGGAGGGAGGGGTGAATGGCAGGGTTCATCCACACTTCTGTGGACCTTAGCAAATGGAAGCATTAGATTGGCCAAGAGATCTCGAGCCATTGTGCTACAGCATCGCATGCTTCAGAAAAATTCATGTTTCCAAAATTCTATTGCAAGTTATAGAATCTGACTCAAAGTGACTTACAGTAACTTAAACAAGAAAATTGGATTTGTTAGAAGGATGCTGGATAGTTTCAGATTGAGGAACATATTAGAAAACCAGACTTCGTTGAAAGAAAGGATCCAAGGTGGTTCTGGAAGTCAGTAGTTCTCAAAGTGTTGTCCCTAAACCAGCAATATCAATATCACTTTGGGACTTGTTAGAATTGTAAATTCTCATCATCATATCAAACCTACTGAATCAGAAACTCTAAGGAGGGGGTCCAGTGATCTTTGTTATAACAAGCCATGCAGGCGATTCTGATGTAAACTCAAGTTGGAGAAGCACTGCCTGGAATCTTAGAACCAGAACATCCTCAGCCACCACTCTAGGGCTGTCCTTGGATGAGTTATCTCTAACCGATTTCTGTCTCTGGGTGTCTCCATCCAAGAAGCAAATTCTAGAAAGTAGAATGTGATTGGCCACCTTTGATCATGGGCCCACTCCTGTGTCTGGTGGTGCAACTTGGTAATATGCTTAAAAGCCCTCTCCCCCAACCACCACAATCATATGAAATGAGAAAAGGAAATTCCCTGAGGAAAAAGTAGGAAGAGGTGTTTTAAACAAGGAAAGAAATTCTAACTAATCAGCAGATATATCATATGGAGAATTTTGAGGAGTGGCATGTGGGGTGGAACTAGTCTCTTGCCAAAGAGATTCTTCGGTCACGTAACAAGATGAATTATAAAATGAAGAACTCTACAAAGAACAGGGATTTAGTGTTTCTTTTTTCTCTCACTATAAATATTCCATATACTTAAAATGCCTAATTCAATATTTTTGACAATATTATGAGTCAAATTTTCCAAGCATTTTTTTCCAAGTTGAAAAAGAAAATGGCAGAAAGAGCCACTGCCCTTAGACTGAGCTTCTGAAATGTATTTCTCACCATCAAGGATATTTTTGTACTTAGAAGTGAATATCCTAGAACCCTAGGGTGTTAGAGATGGAAAGAAACTAGAAATCACCTAGTCCAGCTATTCTATTTTGGAGATGAGAATGTTGATGCCAAGGGAGTTTGATAGACTTGCTCAAAATCACATGGCTGATTCTGATCTTTATGGGATAGTACGTGTATTTGGTTGGAAGTGAATCTATTTTCCTATCTCTAGCCAACCAAGAGAAAGCTAATCATTGCCTGGCAATGTCTCTTAAAAGACCTTGCTTTGGGCAATCTTGTGGGCAATGCTGTGCTCTTTTTTCTCCCTTCAGTCTCATTCATTGATCCAGTCAGCCAGCCAGCCAGCCAGCGAGCCAAACAGCCAGCATTCACCCATCTATCTGTTTAGTATTAAATAATGCTTCCTCAAAAGAGCTAATCATACAAAGATGAACAAGACATAGACTTGTTCTTTTGCTTGGATCCAGGCCTAGAACCCAAGCTTTCTGACTCCTAGTTTAGAGATTCCATTTCCTACATATTAAAGCAACTAATAGACTACTGACTGTGGAGATGTTATGGAGACAGGGCCAAAAGTCTGACTTTGCGTTGACCTGCCATTCTGCCTCTTGCAGTTTCTGCTTCCGTTTTCATTGTGCCTTGTGCAGTGAGTTAGAGTTTTCTATATTTTGAGTTCGTGGAAGGAAAATTTTTCTGAGGATAGAACCAAAAAAATAATCAAATAAAACTACTTAGAAAAATTCTACAGTCTTGCCGTAGAAAGAAAGACCTGATGGTATTTGGGGAAGGGATGGAAGAGATCTACTTTAGAAATGCAGCTTAATGTTTTCTGCAATAGCTAATGCTCCGTCTTGCATTACGTCTGGAAATTCAACCTGAATGCCTCTATAGATTTTGAGAGATGGGAAGCCATTACAATGTTAGGAGTTCTGTGTGGAAGCAATGACGTTGATTTTGATCATAGAAAAAGGATCAACTCAGTTGTGATCTCTAGAATCTTAGATCTTTGGCTCTTCCACTTCTACTCTTAAGTTCTTCATTCTGATCTTCTTCACCAAATATATAATCTATGGAAGTGGATCCTACACTATGGAGGAAAACAGGACAACCACACTGGCCTTTTGTCCATTCTTTGAAAACATTAAAGTCATAGTTCCCACCTCAGGGACTTTGCATGTGCTGTTGTCTCTGCCTGGTAGTCTCTTAAGTCTTCACGTGGCCATCTCATTCTTAACTCAAAGGTTCCCTACTCAAAGAGGCTTCTCTGACTACTATCCTTAAAGTGACCATAAACTCACTGAGGTAGATTGATTCCAAAATAGAAGCAATTTTGCATCCCTCTCTGTATCCACACCACCAAAGTTTTCAGCTCCTACAGGTGGAATCCTGTAGATTTAATCTGGCTGTTAGAATGAAACTGAAGTGACATGAGAGCAAGCATGTCCTGTTGGAGGATGACAGCCCATGTGCAAGAGAGCCAAGTTGTCTCCACATAGATCAGCTGATCCCTATACATGTAAGAGAATCAAGCCAAGGTCATCAGAGCCATTGAGCCAACACGCAGCTGACCACTGATAAATGAGTGAGACTGGCTGAATTCAGAAGAACTATCTAGCTGGTCTGTATTAATAATAAATGCTTATTCTTTTAAGTCACTGAATTTTGGGATAATTTGTTACACAGTAATAGCTACCTGATATATTCACCACTTTTTAGTTCTTATGACTATCTGAAATTATCTTGTATATTTATTCATTTGTTAGACTCTACCACTACAAAGTAAGTTCTCTGTTGGCCCCAGTAACCCAATACCTAAACCGATACATGATAGTTGCTCAATAAATATTTGTTAACTAGGTAAATAAAAGGGAAGTAACATTCAAACACCACTCTATGTAAGGTAATTTCTCTCTTTCGGTCTTATTTTAATCTTTGCAAGATCCCGCTGAAGAAGGTATTATTGTTATTATTTATTTATTTATTTTTTCTGAGGAAGATTTGCCCTGAGCTAAACTTCATCACCAATGCTCCTCTTTTTGCTTCAGTAAAATTTGCCCTGAGCTAACATCTGTGGCAAATCTTCTTGTATTTTGTATGTGGGCCACCACTACAGCATAGCGACCAACCAGCGGTGTAGATCCACACCTGGGAACTGAACCCGGGCTGCTGAAGCAGAGAGTGCCAAACTTACCCACTAGACCACCAGGCCTGGCCCTGAAGAAGGTATTATTATTCCTAGTTTTCAAATGAAAAGCAAAAAAGTTGAGTCTAATGGTTATAAAATATCAGAGTTTGGGCCGGCCCCGTGGCTTAGCGGTTAAGTGCGTGCGCTCCGATGCTGGCGGCCGGGGTTCGATCCCGGGCACGCACCGACGCACTGCTTCTCTGGCCATGCTGAAGCCGTGTCCCACATACAGCAACTAGAAGGATGTGCAGCTATGACATACAACTATCTACTGGGGCTTTGGGGGAAAAAATAAATAAATAAAAAAAATTAAAAAAAAAAATATATATATATAAAATTAAAATATCAGAGTTTACGATATGTTCATGTAACATCTATGGACTGATCAAACTATTTATTGGCATAGGAAAACATACATTGTTTAGGGACATTATATAGTATTTTCTGTTGCTATTAGTTGTAGTGATATATAAATAAACATCCTGTTCCTAAAGATACTTAAAAACTAAATGCAAACTAAAAAGAAATCATAAATGCAAATTATTTATATGAGCCAACAATTTACATTTACTGACTCAGTTAATAAGTATAAATTGTGACACATCCTTAACTGTGTCCATCGACAAGCAGTGCAACCCACGGGTGGGCCTCAGAGCTGCTGTATTTTTCTGCGGGACCTCCCACTGTCAGAAGACACTGTCACAGGGTGAGGCTATCAGAGTCCTTGTGTCCTGGTCAAGCCTGGAACCTTAGACCCTCTCTGTTTCCAGCTAAATGGAGCTTATTTCCTCTCAGAGATGGAAACCAGAAGGATCAAGGTCTGCAACTGGGTCAAACCCGAGGAGTAAGAATGGTGAGAAAAGGGAATAGTCTTAGTCACACACAAGGACAAATTTGCTCTAGCCCCATGGGGGTTGGGATTGTGTGGGGGTATTTTGGGGACAGAAATGTAGCAGGTTATAAAGAGCCTTTTTTTACGTTGGTGTATAATTTACACACTAAAGGGAAAGCCCAGGAAATGTAGTTGCTAACAACAAGAACAGCAAGCTAGGAACCGAGCTACTGTTGGCCAGGCAGAGTACTGGGTGCTCAATTTGGGGGTTCTCATTAATCTTCATGAGCATCCTGTCAGGTATAATAATACCTTTAACACTGCAGGAAATTCAGCCTCGGAAAGGTTATTTGGCTCAAAGTTACACAACCTTGCCAACGTCAACCTGATAATCCCTTCCTCTCTATCTCAAGGGGGTACTGCAGAATTTGCAACACTGTTTTATACAGCTCTCTCTAAATATTCAAACTCTTTTGACATCATTCTTCATTTCATGGATAGTTTTTGAAAGACACGCCCATCTGCAACAATATAGGCATTTTCACTTTTACGATGGCTACTTAGCCTATGAATAATAGAATCTATACTAATTTTGAGTAGAATCTGTGTCTAGCCATATATAATATGAAATATCATGCTAATAGAATAAATACTCATCAGAAAATACCAGCTTCAGAGGTGTTGGCTACTAGAAAAGTTTCCCTCTTGAGCAAAAATAATGTCCTCATTGCCTCTCATGTGATTCCTCCATTCAAATAAACCTGATTTTGCTATATAGTTTTCGTTTTAAAGTCACTTTACCGTATTTAAAAACATAGCCATTCATTTCTCAGTTTGCATAAGAAGAAATAGAAAGAAGAGACAAATATTAAATCAGTGAAACATTTTTTTTTTGGCCATATGGTTATTTTTATTTTTATTTTTTTTAAATTTTTTGTTTATTGCAGTAACATTGGTTTATAACATTGTAAAAATTTCAAGTGTACATCATTGTACTTCTATTTCTGCATAGATTACATCATGTTCACCACCAAAATACTAATTACAACCCATCACCACACACATGTACCGAATTATCCCTTTCACCCTCCTTCCTCCCCTCTTCCCCTCTGGTAACCACCAATCCAATCTCTGTCCCTATGTGTTTGTTTATTGTTGTTATTATCTACTACTTAATGAAGGAAATCATAAGGATTGTCACCTTCTCCCTCTGACTTATTTCACTTTGCCTTATACCCTCAATGTCCATCCATGTTGTCACCAATGGCTGGATTTCATCGTTTCTTATGGCTGAGCAGTATTCCATTGTGTATATATACCACATCTTCTTTATCCATTCGTCCCTTGATGGGCACTTAGGTTGCTTCCAAGTCTTGGCTATTGTGAATAACGCTGCAATGAACACAGGGGTGCACGTACCTTTGCAAATTGGTGTTTTCAAGTTCTTTGGATAAATACCCAACAGTGGAATAGCTGGATCGTATGGTAGTTCTATCCTTGCTTTTTTGAGGAATCTCCATATTGTTTTCCATAGTGGCTGCACCACTTTGCACTCCCACCAGCAGTGTATGAGAGTTCCCTTCTCTCCACATCCTCTCCAACACATGTTGTTTCCTGTCTTGTTAATTATAGCCATTCTGACGGGCGTGAGGTGATATCTCATTGTAGTTTTGATTTGCATTTCCCTGATAGTGATTTTGAACATCTTTTCATGTGTCTGTTGGCCATCTGTATATCTTCTTTGGAGAAATGTCTGTTCAGGTCTTTTGCCCATTTTTTAATTGAGTTGTTAGTTTTTTTTGGTGTTGAGATGCATGAGTTCTTTATATATTTTGGAGATTAAGCCCTTATCAGATGTATGGTTTGCAAATATCTTCTCCCAATTGTTAGGTTGTCTTTTCGTTTTGTTGATGGTTTCCTTTGCTGTGCAGAAGCTTTTTAGTTTGATGTAGTCCCATTTGTTTATTTTTTCTATTGTTTCTCTTGCCCGGTCAGATGTGGTGTTTGAAAAGATGTTGCTAAGACCGATGTCGAAGAGCGTACTGCCTATGTTTTCTTCTAGAAGTTTCATAGTTTCAGGTCTTACATTCAAGTCTTTAATCCATTTGGAGTTAATTTTTGTGTATGGTGTAAGGTAAGGGTCTACTTTCATTTTTTTGCATGTGGCTATCCAGTTTTCCCAACACCATTTGTTGAAGAGACTTTCTTTTCCCCATTGTATGTTCTTGGCTCTTTTGTCAAAGATTAGCTGTCCATAGATGTCTGGGTTTGTTTATGGGCTTTTGATTCTATTCCATTGATCTGTGTGTTTGTTTTTGTGCCAGTACCATGCTGTTTTGGTTACTATAGCTTTGTAGTATATTTTGAAATCAGAGAGTGTGATACCTCCAGCTTTGTTCTTTTTTCTCAGGATTCCTTTAGCTATTCGGGGTCTTTTGTTGTTCCATATAAATTTTAGGATTCTTTGTTCTATTTCTGTGAAAAATGTTGTTGGAACTTTGATAGGGATTGCATTGAATCTATAGATGGCTTTAGGAAGTATGGACATCTTAACTATGTTAATTCTTCCAACCCAAGAGCACGGAATATCTTTCCGTGTGTGTCTTCTTTGTGTCTTCGTCAATTTCTTTCAGAAATGTTTTATAGTTTTAGTGTACAGATCTTTCTGTACAGTTTTCAGTGTACAGATCTTTCACCTCTTTGGTTAAGTTTATTCCTAGGTATTTTATTCTTTTTGTTGCAATTGTAAATGGGATGGTATTCTTAATTTCTCTTTCTGCTACTTCGTTGTTAGTGTACAGAAATGCAACTGATTTTTGTATGTTGATTTTGTATCCTGCAACTTTACCATATTTGTTTATTACTTCTAAAAGTTTTCTGGTGGATTCTTTAGGGTTTTCTATATATAAAATCATGTCATCTGCAAATAGTGACAGTTTCATTTCTTCCTTTCCAATTTGGATCCCTTTTATTTCTTTCTCTTGCCTGATTGCTCTGGCTAGGACTTCCAGTACTATGTTAAATAGGAGTGGTGAGAGTGGGCATCCTTGTCTGGTTCCTGTTCTTAGAGGGATGGCTTTCAGTTTTTCACCATTGAGGATGATATTAGCTGTGGGTTTCTCATATATGGTCTTTATTATGTTGAGGTACTTTCCTTCTATACCCATTTTATTCAGAGTTTTTATCATAAATGGATGCTGTATCTTATCAAATGCTTTCTCTGCATCTATTGAGATGATCATGTGATTTTTATTCTTCATTTTATTAATGTGGTGTATTATGTTGATTGATTTGCAAATGTTAAACCATCCCTGCATCCCTGGAATAAATCCCACTTGATCATGGTGTATAATCTTTTTAACGTATTGTTGTATGCGATTTGCTAGTATTTTATTGAGGATTTTTGCATCGATGTTCATCAGTGATATTGGCCTGTAATTTTCTTTTTTTTTGTGTTGTCCTTGTCTGGTTTTGGTATCAGGGTAATGTCAGCTTCGTAGAATGAGTTAGGGAGCTTCCCCCCCTCCTCAATTTTTTGGAAGAGTTTGAGAAGGATAGGTATTAAGTCTTCTTTGAATGTTTGGTAGAATTCACCAGGGAAGCCGTCTGGTCCTGGACTTTTATTTTTGGGGAGGTTTGTGATTACTGTTTCGATCTCCTTACTGGTGATTGGTCTATTCAAATTCTCTACTTCTTCTTGATCCAGTTTTGGAAGGTTGTATGATTCTAAGAATTTATCCATTTCTTCCAGATTGTCGAATTGGTTGGCATATAGCTTTTCATAGTATTCTCTTATAATCTTTTGTATTTCTGAGGTGTCTGTTGTAACCTCTCCTCTTTCATTTCTGATTTTACTTATTTGTGCCTTCTCTCTTTTTTTCTTGGTGAGTCTAGCTAAAGGTTTGTCAATTTTGTTGATCTTTTCAAAGAATCAGCTCTTGGTTTTATTAATTTTTTCTATTGTTTTTTTGGTCTCTATTTCCTTAATTTCTGCTCTGATTTTTATTATTTCCCTTCTTCTACTGATTTTGGGCTTTGTTTGTTCTTCTTTTTCCAGTTCCTTCAGGTGCATTGTTAGATTGTTTATTTGAGATTTTTCTTGTTTGTTGAGATAGGCCTGTATCGCTATAAACTTCCCTCTTAGAACTGCTTTTGCTGTATCCCATAAATTCTGGCATGTCGTATTTTCATTTTCATTTGTCTCCAGGTATTTTTTGATTTCTTCTTTGATTTCTTCGTTAACCCAGTCGTTGTTCAGTAGCATTTTGTTTAATCTCCATGTATTTGTGGCTTTTCTGATTTTCTTCCTATAGTTGATTTCTAGTTTCATACCGTTGTGGTCAGAAAAGATGCTTGGTATTATTTCAATCTTCTTAAATTTATGGAGACTTGTTTTGTGGCCTAATATGTGATCAATCCTGGAGAATGTTCCATGTGCATTTGAGAAGAACGTGTATTCTTCGGTTTTTGGATGGAATGCTCTGTATATATCTACTAGGTCCATCTGTTCTAGTGTGTCGTTTAAGGCCAATGTTTCCTTATTGATCTTCTGTTTGGATGATCTATCCGTTGGTGTAAGTGGAGTGTTAAAGTCCCCTACTATTATTGTGTTACTGTCTATTTCTGTTTTTATGTCTGTTAATAATTGCTTTATATATTTAGGTGCACCTACATTGGGTGCGTAGATATTTACAAGTGTTATATCCTCTTGTTGGATTGTTCCCTTGATCATTATGTAATGCCCTTCTTTGTCTCTTTTTATAGTTTTTGTTTTAAAGTCTATTTTGTCTGATATGAGTACTGCTACCCCAGCTTTCTTTTCATTGCCATTTGCGTGGAGTATCTTTTTCCATCCCTTCACTTTCAGTTTGTGAGTGTCTTTAGGTCTGAAGTGTGTCTCTTGTATGCAGCATATATATGGGTCTTGTTTTTTTATCCAGTCAGCCACCCTATGCCTTTTAATTGGAGCATTTAGTCCATTGACGTTTAAAGTAGCTATTGATAAAAATGTACTTACTGCCATTTTTTAACTTTTTTTTTTTTTTCCTCAGTGTTGTAGTAGTCCTTCTCTGTTCCTTGCTTCTTCTATACAGAATTGATGGTCACCTTAGTTTGACCTCTGTCTGAAAGCTGTACTCTTTAACTCCCCTCCTCCCTCCTTTTATGTTTTTATATCATATCTAACCTCTTTTTTGTGCATTTGTATCCATTACGTTCTAATCATGGAAATAGATAATTTTTCCTATTTGTGGTCTTTTCTTTTCCCCTTAAATCAGTCCCTTTAACATTTCTTGTAGCACTGGTTTCTTGGTGACAAACTCCTTTAATTTTTGCTTATCTGGGAAAATTTTGATCTCTCCTTCCATTTTGAATGATAACCTTGCTGGGTAGAGTATTCTTGGCTGTAAGTTTTTTTCTTTTAGCACTTTAAATATATCGTGCCATTCTCTTCTAGCCTGTAAGGTTTCTGCTGAGAAGTCAGCTGATAGCCTTATGGGGTTTCCTTTGTATGTAACTTGACATTGTCTTGCGGCTTTTAGGATTCTCTCTTTATCTTTAATTCTGGACATTTTGATTATGATGTGTCTTGGCGTGGGCCTCTTTGGGTTTATCTTGTTTGGGGCTCTCTGTGCTTCCTGTACCTGGATGTCTGTTTCCTTCCTTAGGTTAGGGAAGTTTTCATCTATTATTTCTTGAAATAGATTCTCTGACCCCTTGTCTCGCTCTTCTCCTTCCGGGACACCTATAACACGGATGTTAGTGCACTTGATGTTGTCCCAGAGGTCCCTTAGACTGTCCTCAGTCTTTTTAATTCTTTTCTCTTTTACCTGTTCACCTTGGGTAATTTCTTCTAGTCTTTCTTCCAGCTCACAGATCCGTTCTTCTGTATCCTCTACTCTGCTTTTG
This sequence comes from Diceros bicornis minor, assembly GCF_020826845.1. Classification (NCBI taxonomy): domain Eukaryota; kingdom Metazoa; phylum Chordata; class Mammalia; order Perissodactyla; family Rhinocerotidae; genus Diceros; species Diceros bicornis. The sequence goes on from NC_080741.1 coordinate 29,824,435, forward strand.
AGTCCCTCTAATGAATTTTTCATTTCCAGTATTGTATTCTTCATTTCTGATTGGTTCTTTTTTATATCTTCCATTTCTTTGTTGACATTCTCACTGAGTTCATCTATTCTTCTCCCCAGATCAGTGAGCATCCTTAACACCCTTAGTTTGAACTCTCTGTCGGGTAGGTTGCTCATTTCTGTTTCACTTAGTTCCTTTTCTGGGGTTTTGTCCTGTTCCCTTACTTGGAATGTATTCTTTGGCCTCCTCATTTTGCCTCTTTCCCTGTGCTTGTGTCTACGTATTAGGTAGGTCAGCTACGTCTCCTGCTCATGGATAGGTGACCTTATGTAAGTGATGCCTTAGGAGGTTTCCAGTGTGCTTCCCTCAGTTCTCAATGTTCCAGGGGTGACCCCTATGTGGGCTATGTGTGTCCTTCTATTGTGGCCTGTTAGCTCTTCCTATAGGCGCCCAGGGAGGCTGAGTTATGCTCCTGGCCAGCTGTTGTAATGCTCAGCTGTTTGTAGTTGTTGTGGGCCCTTCAGTCTCTTTATCAGGTGTGGGGAGCCCCGGCACAGTTGGCTGTAAGTTCTAATACCACATTTGTGTTGCAATATTTCTTTTAAGTGACTAGGCCCCCAGCGCGGCAGGTTGTTAGGCTCAGGGCCTTACAATTTCTGTAAGCCTCTAGCCTATTAGGTCTCTTGTCAGCTCTCTGAGGATTGCAGCTGTGTGGGGCTGGCCTCAGGCACAGGAGCACCCAATTGTTTCAGGCTTTGGAAGGTGGGGCAAACCTCCTATGTGGGTCTTTGAGAAGCACAAGTCTTCTGCAGCTGACAAGCCCTGTTGCCCACAGGTCCACACACACAGTCAACACAGTCCTGCCCTGTGTGAGCGCCCCGACCCACAAGCGGACCCAGTCTCTCCACGGCGGGAGCCCCACACACTCCGGCACTGCCCCACACTCTCCACTTGCTCCTTGTGCACACCCTGCCCCTCTCAAGTCGGCTCAGTTGCCAGGCTGCAGAGAATCCAGTCACCAATCTATGCAGGCCCACACGTTGCCTGAGGGCTTGTTGTTGGGTGGGGCCAGTCTCTAGGGTGGGCTGCCTGCCCTGGCTGAGCTGGATTAAATCGGTGCTCTAGCGGGTGGAGCAGACCCTGGGCTAGCAGGCCTCAGGGAGAACTCCAATGGCGTCTGTGTCAGCACGCCCACACCAGGCCACAACAATGGCCGCCGCCAATGTCCCAGTCCCTGGAGAGGTCTCACCCCTCACCGAGATGCACTCAGGGCCTATTAGGTGAGTCTCTTGTCACCAAAGCACTGTGCACCTTTCTTGTGATTTTAGGATGCTTTCTGGAACGGGTGAGTTTGTGCGCGGGCCCTTTAAGAGCCAGTTTTAGTTTCTTTGTGAACCGGGTTTTCTGGGGGTGCTCCCCAATGCTTTAGCAGCAGGCAAAGTCAGATATTATGCCACTGGTCTCGATTGTGCTGGGTCCACAAAATGCCCACAGCGGGGGCGCTCCCCGGCTCAGGGCCCCGCGTCTCCAGGGAGGGTGCGTACCTGTGAGCTGCTCCCGGCGGCCGTGAAGCTGGCGGCTTGTGAAGGCGGCGTTTTTCCTCTCCAGAAGGGAGTCTCTCCCTCTTCCACCTCAGTTAGGATTGTCCGTTGTTGCAGGAGTTCCTCTCATCCAGTTTTCAGTTCTGTCTCAGGGGTAATCGTTCCACCAGTAGTTGTAAATTGGCTGTGTCCACGGGAGGAGGTGAGTTCCGAGTCTGCCTACGCCGCCATCTTGACTGCGCCCAGCCCATATGGTTATTTTAAACAAATATTTGGTTTGAAGAATGGGTAGCATTTGCATCCACTCCAGTTTTTCCTCTCTTTTCCTCGTCAAGAGAGGAGAATTGGACTTGCCTTCCTCATATTTATCCTCCAGCGCTTGCGATTTCCTGGATTATTTACTGTTTGTGGCTTTGAAGGCATAGTCTGTAGCCTTAGGAGGCCTTGTACCAGAGGAGAGGGCTAGGATTTAAGTCAGTTTAATGTGAGGTTTGATTTTCTCTTATTCAATAAGTCATTAGCAAAGCGTTTTTCTCTGAGTAATTAGCTATTCTTTTGGTTTCTTCTCTCTTAGTGATCACTGTTTTCTAGGGGACAAACATAGACCAGAGAATTATTTTCTCTTAAAACAAATAGGTAAAAAATGAGTGTGTCCACGTGCATCAGCTTCAAGAATGCCCTTTTCATGTCAATGAAATGTGGGTTGGAATAGCTAAAAGATTGAATCCAACTTTTGCCTTAATCCTGATAAAATAGGGCAAACTCTAAACATTTTAAACTAAAGAATTAAGGCAAGATGGGGAGAAACGCACTGTGTGTTTTTGTGAAATCAGGTCACAATGCTGCACTGTTGCAAACAAGGGGAACCAACATGGACAAGTTCGCCTTATATACCTCAATGAGGTTGAAAACATTGGCAATGGGGACCCAGACAAACAGAGCAAGTGGAACTATGGAAACATTTCTGTTCCCAAACAAACTCTGTGCAATTACAAGCCTGAGAACACCCACGGAGCTCTCAAACTGGGTACCAAAAAAGACGAGGCTGCTAACTTCTAAGCAAGTGACAATAGGAAAGGAAAAACCCAGCCGGGATGAGCTTGCCCTTCTCAGCTGGCACCAAAATAACATTGCTTGAAGAAAATAACATGAAGCCTGGCAGTCGCAGAGCCACAAATAAAAGCTGTATTTAGCAAATGCCAGGGAAAAAACATAGTCTTTATTTCTTGAAGAAACTACCACGTTTACAATGTTACTAATGGTATATATCATGTCAAAACCATGTCCTGCTAGCCAATGCAGAAGTAGATGCTATATGGTGCATACATTAAGATGTTCTTTAAAACGCTGAGATTTCTTGGTAGGCTAAGACCTGTGGCTGAGGATTTACGCATAAGTTCAGCTGTGTGAGGTCGTTTCAAGATGTTGCTGACTTCCTGAATCCCAGAGCAGAGCTTCTCAAACTTTCGTGCGCACAATACAATCACCTGAGGTTTTGTTAAAATGTAGGTTCTGATTCAGCAGGTCTGGGGTGAGGCCTGAGATTCTGCATTTCTAACCGTTCCCAGGTGAAGCCCATGTTCCTGGCCCATAAATCACATTTTGAGTTGCAACGTTCTAGAAGATATTATGTCAACTTAATGAGAAATGGGGAGGGCAGGTTTAGAACTAATTAGGTTACATACTCAGGATATGGTAGGATAAAATGATGGACTTTAATTAGCATTTGAATGTGCCTATTGCAATGAAAGATAGAAAAAACTTACTTTTACAAGACTCATTTTTTTCATTGAGCATAGACGTTACAACAGAAGCAGAATCTGGTAATATACTAGTATCTTTGTGTCAGAAGAGACCTCAACAAGGTGAGCCTCCTGACTCCCCACCTAGTGCTGTTTCCACAGTGTCCAAAGGGTCCTCTCTTCACGTTCAGGATCCATGCAGCAAACTTCCTCCCACCATCGTGTATTAGTTTCCCGTGGCTGCTGTAAACAATTATCACAAACGTGGTGGTTTAAAACAACAGAAATATATCCTTTTACAGTTCTGCAGGCCAGAATTCCAAAATCCTCATTACTGGGCCAAAACAAGTTATCCACAGGGTCATGCTCTCTCCAGAGGCTCTAGGGGAGAATCCATTCCTTGCCTCTTCCAGACTCTGGTAGCTGCCAGCATTCTTTTTCTTTTTTTTTTTTTTAACTTTTAAAATGCTTATTTTAAAATAATTATAGATACACAGGAAATTGCAAAATAATGTACATGCAGGCCTCTTGCACCTGTCACCCAGCCCTCCCCCAATGTCAACATCTTGCATCAGTATATTATAATATCAAATCCAGGAAATTGACATTGATGTAATCCATAGAGCTTATTCAGAAGACTCATATTTTTAACTGATTAAATAATAACAAAGGACTTTTTAATTTTTATATTTATTTTAGAAATAAATGGGCCAGATGCCATTATTACAGCCTATTTCAGCACACAATCAAAGATAAAATACATGCTCTGGTTTAGAGGTATAGAAAGCTCTCGCCAGGAGATGGCACCTTAAATGTACATTATGAAACTCATGAACCAGGAAACTGGTGCAGTCACTTCTCATTCCAGCTTCCCAGCATTTCATTTGCTGCAATATAGCTAGTAATGAAATGAATTTAAAGACATGAATCCAACGTTATATTCCACTTAGAGTATGTAGTTGTTTACATGTGTAGTTAGAGCTTTTACGTGACAGGGTTTTGATTTTCATAGTGGAGCTTCATGAATTGTAATGAATTGCAAAGTATTTTTAGGGAAGGTTATTATTTTCTGTGAAAGGGATATTATACTTTGGACGTTAAGGTCTATGCACTCTTCTTTGCTTCACATTTTCCACTTCTGATGTTGTCAGCCTGAGGAGAGGAGAGAGCCTTCAGAAAAAAGTCAAAATAAGGCAGTTGAGAGGGCAACGGCTCTGGATTCAGCAGATTCTCCATAAGGGGTCAGGAACTCGGGGGACTTCTGGTGGCCCAAGATAACGGCAGCTGACTAAATCTAAATCTCTTCAAACATCTTCATAATTATACAGATCAACAAGAAAAATAAGATTATACAAATCCAATGCCTTTGATGGAACAAACTCCTCATTACCTATGTGTAGAAAAATAAATATGGCTTTCCATAGAAACTTTCCCTCAAGCTGGGTCAGAGTGGGGTAGAGGGTGAGGGTCCCACTATGTGAAAGAAAAAGAAGCAGATTGAGCTAAAATCATCATCAGAAGAAGGAAAGACCACAAAAAGTGCAAAAATAATGAAAAGGAGTCTTGGTGGATCAGCATGCTAACCAAAGAGAAGGGGCTCAGAGTGGGCATGGGCCTCAGAAGGCCATCCTGGGAAGGCGACACTTCAAAGAGAGATGCCCTTGGGGGCCTGAGTGGAGATGGGAAAAAAGACAGGTTGTGGGCTGGGGGAAGGACTTAAATCTTGTGAGGCAAAAGAAAACTCCCAAATCAAAAGGACACTGGACCCTTCCCTCAGTTCCCCCAGCCACCAAAGTGGGGGAAAACATCTAGAGGGGAGCTCTGGAGCAGGCGTTACACCTCAGAGTAGTGCCATGAGGAACCATATTGGAACCTGAGGGAAAAAGGAAAAATCAGCAATACTGATCCGGTCTTTACTTAAAAATTTTATATTTTGATCATCATGGATTTTTACATTCACTCTGATTTTTAAAAATACTGCATTGAAATATTATCTTGATTACAGAGTTTTGGTGCCACCTTAAATTGTGTTCCTCCCTCACCTCACTCTTGTCCTGGTCCTGCCTCAGGGGTCTCCTAAGCAGAGGTGAGGTTGCTGAGCTGTCACTGAGGGCTGTCCCAGGGAGACTACATTTCCCGACTTCTAGCTCTCGGCAAATGCTAGTGAAGCAGCTCTAGGAGCCCCCAAAATCCCCTGGGAAAGAACGGTGTGTGCTGGCTGTCGGATGCGAGAGCACACCGAAGGTATGGGAGGAGGTGCCCAAAAATAGTAAAAAGGGATTGATGAGATCTGGGGGCAGCACCACATTATTCACTACAGAGGCCGTTTTTTAGTACTGATCTTCCAAAAGCCCCTCAGCTCATTCTCAGCACCAGCCTCGCTGTCCTCATCCACAATAGTGCTCTTGACTCAGTGACCTGTTATTCTGGTCATAGAGATATACGTGCACCGTTAATACTCACCCAAAGGGTCCCCTGACCAGGAAAGAAAGTCTGTTCACGATGGCTGACTGGAGTAGGGCTGACAGAAGTGACCCTTGGAGAACCCAGCCCTTGTCTAGTCTTTTGCAGACTTCATTACAACCACTGACCTAAATGAGTTATAGATTCCTCTCTCTGTTCTATCTTCATAGAAGGGATCTGACAGGGTCAAGAGGATGAATCAGCACAAATATAAGGCTATTATTGGAAAACACATTCAAAGTAAATAATAGACTGGAAGTAGATAAAAGGCATAATCTTTGCATTTGAAAATTGTCATGCATTTCCTATGTAAACTCTCCCTAGCTCTTCTCTATAGGACAGGAGACTGTGTATCAGTGAAGATAACCAGCAGCAATTTCTCTACCCTATGAACAACCACAGAAATTGAAGAGAAAACTATGTAGATGTTTTTTCTGAAAGTAAGTGGTGTATTAGAATGGCATACGTTTAGAAATGTGTAAAAATTATAAGTGCACAACTCAATATATTTTCACAAAATTAACATACCCGTGTGACCAGCATCTAAATCAAAAACTACCACCAGAAGCCCCATTGTGCCCTCTCCCAGGGAGCAGCCATACCAGATAATCACTCTCCTGACGTCTAATCCTATAGATTGGCCTGGTTTTGCACTTCATAGAAATGAAATTGTGCAATATGTACTCTGTTATGTCTGGCTTCCTTTGCACAAACATTATGTTTATGAGATTCATTCATGCTGTTTGTAACAATAATTTATGTATTGTCATTGCTATAAAATATTCCCTTGTGTGAATATACTCCAGTCTATTTCACTGTTTTACAGTTGATGGACATTTGTGTCTTCTAGTTTTGGGCTGTTATGGACATTCTTGTGTGTGTACATTCTTGCATTCTTGGACATGTCTGGGAATATATAAAGACATTATGCTAGATTATACATAAGAATTAAATTGCTGTGTTTTACAGAGCTTTTTTGAAGTTTGTATGTTTATGAGTAGAATTGGATATGTACAACTCATGGCAGGCAATATGCCTCCTCCCATACATGAGTGCATGGCCATTACTTAATTCAAATTCTGTTTTCAGGAGAGAATTTTCTAACATGGTAACCCCTTCTGCTAGTATAATTATAGCATTTCTATTATATCTAGAATTTATCTTGTTAGGGAACTTTATTATTTCTTCTATATATGGACACATTATGAAACCATTTTCAAAACTGAGGTCAGCAACATAACAGAGTATCTTTAAGCCATTTCTAAGCATATAAGTAATCCCGAAATCTTATCTGTTATACCAGCATTAAGTAAGGTACTAGAAATTGTGCTCACCTACCCAAAACTCTCTACTTTTCATATTTTTAATCCAATGCAAGGTCCGACATGTCACACATCTTTTAACGGTAGTTTTTAAAAATTTTGCCTGATTATAGGACTCACCTGCAAAATTGCTTAAAAATAAATTCCTAGTCCAACCAGATCAGATGCTACAAGGAGGAACCTAGGAATGACTGTTTTTCAAAACTTATTTGTCTGATCAGGCAAGATTTGGAAATAGTGCAAAAGAGTATTACAAATAATTGCATACTTGGTGTGCTCAAACAAATTATACGTGTGGGGTCATGGTTTCCAAGGCTTCCTTTAAAAAAAAGAAGACTTGGACACCCAATAAATGGTGTGTGTGTCTGTGTGTGTGTGTGTGTGTGTGTCTGTGTGTGTGTATGGAATACATTACTAATTCTTCCATTTTATTCAGTTCTTTGATATTACTGGTCATTCACATAGTGTTTTTGTTCATTTAACAGACATTTATTGACTGCCCACAAAGAACAGTATTCTTGAAAAAGTTTCATGTAATTTGACTCCTGCCTGAAACAATTCTAGACATGACACTCACACAAGTAACTAAATCTAGAAGCATGATAATATTGTAGAAGCAAAGTGCTATAGAAGTGTTCAGAGGGGGAAATACTTCCTAACCACTTTTTACCTTTTCTGCTTCAATTCTCCCGCTCCTCCATGCACATCAGAGCAACAATGCTCGAGTTCACTGGAATCCATGTTCACCATTACCGTTTACTAAAAATGTAAAATCCAAATGGTGAGGTTAACATTTTATACAGATCAAATTAGAAAACAGAAAAAAGAATAACAGCATACAATGCCAGTTCATCAGCTTCCCACTTAATTTTAAGCTTCTTCAAGACAAGAAAGTGGTTTATTTGCCCACTGCTCTTTCTCCAACCCCTAGAACAGTGGTAGCTGATCAATAAATATTTTCTGAATGAAGGATGAAAAGATGTAGTGGAAGTTAACTATATCATTAGTAACAAAGTAGATTTATATGATCCTAAAAATGGACCTACTCTTTGATCCTGTAATTCTACCTTTGAAGAAAGAATCTAAAAGAAGAAAATCAGTACTTAGCATGTAGATAATGTGTGGTTATGCAAATATTGTTGATATTCATTAAAAGTTAGTATAACATAGAATTTAACAGTTGGGTGAACTTGGACTCTGGAGTCCGAAATAACTTAGATCATATCTCACCCTACCACTTGTTAACTGAGTGAACTAAGGTTTCAGTTTCCTAACCTGTAAAGTGGGGTTGACAATAATAGTTTCTACCCTCATAGGATTGTTGAGAGAATTATATGAGATAATGTGGGAAAAGATCATTAAACAGAGACTGACACATGGTACAGATCTAGTTAATAGGAGCAGCTCACCATTAGCCCAATCCTGTGAGTTAGATAAAGCTAGGCCTCATTCAAATACTTTCCTGCCCTCTGTTGGAGTACTGGCATAAGAAAAGTATAAATCTATGGTGACTAAAAGTGCAGTAAGGCCTCCAGAATTGTGCCACATTCAACCCCTACAACCATATGTGGCAGCTCTGTGAGCCAGTGTTATCACTGTCATTATTATTATTAATTTTCTTCTATTTCTTAAAATAGTATTTTTAGAAGAAAGTATCCTAAATATTCCAAAAAAACTGGTTAATCTAAATATTCCCAAAAGCTTGTTAATCAGTTAATCTACTGATTTGAGCTTAAGATACGACCATTAATAATTTTTGTTGGGAGAAATTTGACATGGAAATATTTATAAAATAGTGTTATATGTACGAATGAACTCCAAATTGGACTGAAACTAGATTACAACTATTTATATATAAATATATGGCTTGGAAAGTAATTTTTGGAGTGACAACATGGAATTGTAGACAGTTGTTTCTAATTTTAAAACTGTACACTGATTCTTGTTATATTTACGTAATAAACATACACATTTAAATATTTGTATCCATCAGTTATAAAAGAACTTTCAGAGGAACTTCATTAAAAAAATATTAAATTTTTGCAAAAAGACCTTAGAATAAAAGTGGAGGAAGACATGGGGATATGATGAAAGGAAAATGGGAATTTAAGAGGAGTGGAAATGGATGTACCTAATAATGGGGTGTTAAAAAGATGATTCTCTCTCACCCCACGTTTTTCTAAGTTCAATCATCAATTTTTAATAAAAGTTCCAGGAAGGCTAGATGGTTCTATGTACTACATGTGAGCTTAAGGGGATAAAAATAATTCATTTTCAGAAGAGCCTATACCTGTCCCCCCACTGGGATGGTTCCTTCTTTGCACTTGGAGCTGCTTATATTTGCCATCTTGGCATGCTTCCTTCTAGTGATAAGAGAAGACAGGTCTCTTCCTCCATTCCCCAAACAAGCCAGGGTTAGTACTTGATTAATACTGTATTACAATTTTATCTCATTTTTTCCCTTTGCCGCCACATAATAGCATTCCCTGCATTTCAGAACAATTTAGCTTGTTTTACTAACATTTTGAGATCAGCTTGTGACATTTAATGTTCTCAACTAGATCAATTAATTCTTCTCAATCATTAGAGAAGTGTTAATTTGGTTAGCCATGAATGGACTCAGTTGTGTTTCTAAATTAGTAAATTCATTTTCATCCAGATAATGGAAGGCTAGAGGCATCCTGCTTTAAGAGTAGAACCATTGGTTCTAGCAATTTTGGCTTGGAAGTACTGTGGCGATAGGAACCAAGTGACCCTGATCCTCAACTCTTGGTTTGAGCTGTTTGTAAAATTTGTCATTTGAATTGAATTATTCAGGTGGAAGAAGTATAGTGATACAGAAATGTTTGGCCCTGTTCACATTAATGATAAAATAAACAAAGGACAACAGTCCTATGGAGTCCCCAGAGGACTTGTACACATATTATATCCAGGAAGACACCCTCCCCCCATCACCAAGTGCAGTGCAGTTGGCATGTGATCCCCATTTAATGGTGAGAAAAATGAAACTCAGAGGGCCAATTGCCTTTTCCAGGGTCATGGCTCCAGTAAGAGGCAGGAACTGGACTAGAGCCCAGGTTTCCTGATTCTAAGCCTGTCACGCTGAGTTCAGATGCTAAGCAATTGGGAGTTAACAGACATAAATAAACTATATCTTGGTCCATTTGGTTGAGGTCTCGAACCATGACCTAAGGCATTTCCACGTCCCCCTGACCCTCTTTCTTGAGAATGTAAATTAATCTCTGCTAATTTTGCTGAATCAGCGGCCAGACTAAAACTATATCACTGGGAGGAACGTACTTTCTTCATTTATCTTCATGGAGAGTTAATTTTGAGACTTAATTATCAGAAACGCTGTCCCTTTGCGCTTGCAGTAACCTACCCAGAGCTGCAGAACACAATTAGTTGGTGTAATTTTATTCCACACTTGTGTGGATGTAGAATTTGATGCCTGAGGGAGAGAGCTCAGGACAGAAGTTTAGGCATTAACTGTTGCTCTCTGGATATGGGGAACTTCTCTTTTGATGCTTTTCTACATCCAGGGGTTGATCCCCAACTTCTTACCTTCCTGACTATAAGAATAGAATTCTTCCAGACATGCACACATATCCAAGTTGTTTGCTTCCATGTCTCTTCGAAGCCTATCACAGAAACTGTGTGTGTATGTTGAGGTGTGTCACGTTCCTGAAAAATCTTAAATTAAACTTTGACATTTTCTACAAATGAGGATATATAGATAATTTTATGGTATAATAGTTGAAAGTATGCGTTTTAGAGTCAGACTGCCTGCTTTCCAATTTCTGGCTCCACTTGTTAGTACTGTGTGACTTTAGGCAACTTGCACAATCTTCCTGTGACTCAGTGTTCTCATCTGTGTGATAGGGATAATAATAACAAATGCCTTACGGAGTCATTGTGGGTACAATGAGAACACACATTTTAAGTGCTAGAAACAATAAACATTGGCTCTTATTATTTGTGTTATAGTAAAAGTGGTCATTTGTAAATTGTAAGGACTTGAAATATACTGCAACTTTTATAAACCTGATGGGGAGTTTCTTCAAATTTTTTGATGTACTGAAAGCCTCAAGAAATGGAAATATTCCTGCTCTCTCGGTAGAGAAATCCCTTTTTTTATAATTTACTCATAGATTCATGTCTTAGTGTTTGTGATGAACATATGGATCTTCCAAATTAAAATCAAATAACATTCACAACAATGATTTACTCATGAAATAATTCTAGTTATAGGATTTATTCTAATAATCACTTTAACCCCTCTACCATTCGGCCAATGCGTTTTTGTGCAGCCATTGATTTCCAAAGATATTAATCCTAAGGGCCAGTGCCATTACCTCAAAATAATGGTTTTCTTCACCATTCAACTCACGGGGTTTCTTTCCTTCCTCTGAAGACCAACTGAACTCCTATAATTTCCCTATTCTCTTTTGGTGCTTATGTATTTCATTATGTCTTCAGGCTTATGAGTGTGCACATTTCCCCTTCACTAGTTTTAATCTCTTTTAAGGCAAGACCTCTTTTGCAATCCCTGAGTCAGCTCATGCCTTCCTGTGCCTCTGACTCCTGAGCTCCTAAGTATTGTCTCTATTTTACCCCATATCGCTCCAAGTGCAGAGCTCAGATGCTTTTATGATTTCCCTAAGATATCCATTTACAACAAACATTCCGTGAGTTTCAGAAAAATTTACACATCGTTTTGGGGAGGGCTGATTGTGAGTGGTCACATGGCAGAGAATGGACATGCCCCCCACCTCCTCCTCTCTCTGTCTTGCTGCCATCCATGCTGCCCTTATTAGAGTGCCCACACAGAGTTCCAGATTCTCTCTCTAGTATTTTGAGTCTTTTCCATTCTCCTTAGATGTCTGCAGGGGCAGCCAATCCCCAACAAATAATTAAGGTGAAAAACACTTTCTCCAACTTCTTACTGCTCTGGTTTCCCAAAAGCAGCAACTGGCGTTGCTATAATGTGTATGCAGTAGGCACTCAATAAATGTTGCCTGGTGATGCAAAATGCTTGATTATGATAGAAGCAGTTTTGGTAATTGGGGGAAGATGGAGAGAGTTTCTTGGAAAATCTGGGAAGGGCCTCTCTTGGGTATGGACTTATACTCCTTTGCCATAGATTGAACACTTATGTCCTCCCAAAATTCATATGTTGAAATCCTAGCCCTCAAGGTGCTGTTATCAGGAGTTGGGGCCTTTGGGAGGTGATTAGGTCATGAGGATAGAGGCCTCATAAATGGGATTAGTGCCTTTACAAAAGAGACCTCAGAGAGTTCCCTAGCTCCTTCCACCACATGAAGTTACAGTGAGAATAATGGAGATCTATGAGAAAGCGGGCTCTCACCGGACACCGAATCTGCAGGTGCCCTGATCTTGGACTTCCCAGCCTCCAGAACTGTGAGAAATAAATTCCTGTTGTTTATAAGCCACCCAATCTATACTATTCTACTATAGCAGCTGGAATGGACTAAGACACAATAAAAGAGATCTGTTCTTACTAATTTTAAGGAGAGGTTTGTTCTTAAACTATCCACTACCACTTTAACCAATAATCTCGGTTAGAACTAGATTATCACTGAAAAGGTTATTACTCTAATCTCGAGCCTGCTAAATACTTGGAAGATTTTGTTTCTTGTAACTCTCACTTCTTGACTGTGTGGAAAGGTCATGGATAGTAAAAGAATGCTAAACTTTCACTTGTATCCCAGCAGTCTGACGGTACAGCCTTAGGGGTAAACAAAAAAAAGCTAGGTGGTACTTCCTCTGTGTGGTAATTCAGGTCCTGTTTCTCCATCTTTTCCCTTGTGATGGGGCGAAGAGCTGAAGGTTCCCAGAAGCCAGAGGGTGAAGAGAGCCCATGTTCTTCATAAGAACAGCTTATCAGAGTTAAGTACTAGCTGGTTTCTAGGGGAGAGAGCCTTCAAAAGGAGGCTAGAAGTCTTCAAAACAGGAGAGGAGATATTGTCTATTTATGACCCAAGAAATTCAGGAGGTAAAACGCTGTACAGACAAGTGCTGTTGGGCTGGAAAAAGGACTCACATTAGAAACAGGACTTCAAGATCAGGTCTGGGCATGAACTCAGCCTCAGTGTGTTGTAAACAGAATTAAAAGTACATATATAGGCCTTCGGGTTAACCCTTCAGTAAGTTTTCATAAGCAGATAAAAAACCACATCATAAATGTGCAAGGATGGAATAGACCAGTATTACCCAAAATGTGGACTGCAAGAGATTTTAGGTGGTACACAGCTTATCTTTAAATTTTGTATACATTTGTGTTTACTAAAATTTATAGAAAATAAATAATTAGTACATCAAACCCATAATTTCACACACAGGTGGCAATCCACCTCTCCAAATTGCAAGAAATATAGATGATGTGTTCAAGCATGTCTAGAACTGTTTCAAGACTTGGACAACTGAAATTTCCACCAAAACCATCTGTAATATAGATAGTACAGATGATATGGACTGGTAGTGTGGATTTGTGTAAATTGAACTTCCACATTCACCATCACACACTTTTCAGGGATACAGGAAAAGAAGGGGATTGGACTATTTAAGTATTGTGATGGTGGAATGTGAAAAGCCAAATTTAGGACACTAGGTTGGACAACCACTTGGTGGAGATGTTGCAGAAGAGATTCAAGCACTAAGCGGATAAAATGGACTTTGTGGTCCCTTTCCTGCTGGAGAGTGTATAAGCCTTATGGGACCTGATGAGAGGGACTTTAGAAGGAAAGGATAATGTAGCAGTTGTCAAAGGATACAGGACCTCTTTAGCATTCCCGTAATGATGGGTACTGGCACTTAATGGGCTGGGGCCAGTTTTCTTTAGACATCTTGCACTGTGTGGAAGGTCCCCACAATGAACAACTGTGCTGCATCCCGTACACCTTTTGAATGTCCTACTGGGCATTCGTTCAGGTGAAAAACCTCTTGATAATTATCTGAACCTAAAAATTAAGTCTGTTTGATATGTAAAGGGCACTTTTTCCTGCTTTTAATACAGCATATCCATTCTTCTAGGGATGCAACTACTGTGTAATTCACAGGACCATTGTTTTAAGGGTGGAAATCTGTTTTAGTTTATTATACATTACATTTATTTCTATTAAAATTAGGGCATTTTATTAAATTTTACAAAACTATATGCTTATTTGGGTTCTATTATTTATGAATTTTATATCTGGTTCTGTTTGAGGCTTTTCTGAAGTTGTAGCTCCAGGCACACATTCTTTTGTCACTAGTAGGGCTTCTGATTTTCTCCCCCAAAGATCAGGCCCTGTGATCCGGTGAGAGAATTTTATGCAGTACTTGTGTCACAGAAATTCTAAATACTGGGATTTTCAGAAAACTTGTAATTGGAAGTTCCACAACAAACCCTGAAGATCTCTGGATTTCTATACTATTTCGATCCCAAGAGATCTTATCTAGTTTATTAGACAGCAGATTAAAGAAATATCTCTATCCTACAAAAATATTTATTCTATTAGCTTAGTTGTCCTCAGACTTCAGTGTATATTGAATCACCTGGGTCACTTGTAGAAAATGCAAATTCAGGGTCCCATCATTATGAACTTGCATTTTTAAGAAGCATCTTCATATTTGTGATGTAGGTGGTTCATGAGCCATAAGTTTGAGAACACTGCTCGAGATTATATGATTCACACTAGAGTTGAAGAGAAAAACCAGACCTTGGTATCTCACCTGTCAAAATACTCTCTTACAGGCCTCACAAGTATAATAAACTCTGCTATTCCTATGGGGAGAATCAATCAATTTTTTAAAGCCAACTATTCAAATGGTTCCCCTGGCTAAAAAGGAGTTATCCTGCAGAAAATATATCAGGGGGCTGGCCCGGTGGCGTAGCGGTTAAGTTCGCGTGCTCAGCTTCGGCGGCCCAGGATTCACCCCCGATGAGCAAGGCATAGGCATGGACCTATGCACTGCTCATCAAGCCATGTTGTGGCGGTGTCCCATATACAAAATAGAGGAAGATGGGCACAGATGTTAGCTCAGGGCTACTCTTCTTCAGCAAAAAGAGGAAGATTGGCAACGGATGTTAGCTTATAGCCAATCTTCCTTACACACACAAATATATGTATCAGGATGTAGATATAAATGCATTAAAATGAAAAAATAGTGTTTCTATGCTAAATGATGTACTTCACTCGGTCACTTAAGATCAAGGCTATGATATACACCTTAGTTTATGAAATCAGTTAAGAGCAAAACAAATAAAAAGAACTTGGGTTGGTATTTATTTGAATCCCTCAGAAAAGCTGTTCTGAACCTTCTACTTCAAAGGCAATTCAATTTTAGATTATTGGATCTCAGACTTAAGTTTGGCAAAGGATGCATCAATGTTCGTGTGGTACTTCTGCTGCCACCTTTTGTGAAAATCTCCATTTATCTAAACTGTTTGGAAACCTAACATTAGAAAGGCTGAAAATGATTAGTTGAAGTTAGTACAAATGCTGGTTAGTAAGTGCATTAGTCAGGGATCTTCAGAGAAACAAAACCTCTCTGTCTCAATCTCTCCATCTTTCTCTATACATATAAGAGAGAGATTGAGGGAGAGAGAGATTTTTAAGGATTTGGTTCACGTGACTATAGGAGTTGGCCACTCTGAAATCTCCACGGCTAGGCTAGCAGGCTGGAAATTCCAGCAGAAGTTGAAATTTCAGTCTTAACCCCAAAGGCAGTCTAGAGGCAGAATTCTTGCTTTCTCAGGGGACCTCAGTCTTTTCTCTTAAGGCCTTCAACTGATTGGACGAGGCACACCCACAATATGGAGGGTAATCTGCTTTACTCAAAGTCTACTGATTTAAGTGTTCATCACATCTGAAAAAATATCTTCCCAGCAATATCTAGACTGGTGCTTGACTAAACAACTGGGCACCATAGTCTAGCCAAGTTGACACATAAAATTAACCATCACAGTAAGCTAAATAACAAAGAAGCAAAGTTGATCATAATGGAAACCTTAAACTCTAAATGTTAGTGTCATATTTGAAAGCCATGCCACAACATTACCTAACTAAGTGGGTTTTTTTTCCCTCTGTACCATGTTAATGTTGGAAAACACTTGTTTTAGGGGAAATCTTGGCTGTTCTCCATGCCATAATTAATAAATAGGTTGTATTTATAAGGCAATGGGTGAAAGGTTTAAAATCTCTGGAGTCTTAAAATCAGACAGAAGGGTTTTTCTGCATTCCCCCCACTCCCACCTTACATCTTAGTAGAAGTATATAGAGTTTCATCTAATGGTCAAACTCAGTGGACACAAGTGGGCATCGCTTCTCCCCCTCTGGTGAAAAGACCCACTGGCATTGTTTGTGCCGATAATGACTAACCATGATGCCATCCAATTACAAGCTTCCTTTTTTCCTATCTCTTTGTAACATATAAGATTATAATTTAGTTCTTATCACCCTCATCTTATAATGACAAAACCAAATTTCCAGCATCAATTCAGCTGCTCCTTTCAGTATCCTATAGCTTTATGACTGTAATTCTGAACCAAAACATCACTTTTCTAACTACAGGGGTATATTTACAAAGGGAAATATGTGATTTATTCAAAATAAATAAGCAAATAACTCCATCTTGGCCTTTCTACCAGAACATTGATGTGATCCCACGTACAAATTTCTTCTTTGAGGAAGACCTTAGGAAATACTAAATTTCAGCTTTCCGTTGTTCCATCCCCAGCATAGTTGGGTGTCCTAGAATTCCCTTTTTAGTTCTCATCCCACTACCACTCATTTAGCTGTGGCCTTTGAGTAACTGCTCAGAAAGGCTGGAGGAGGGCTTCCTTTTGGTCAAAGCTGAAGCTTCTCTCATTTTTCCATTGCTCTCTTCTTTTAAGAAATGCCAGTCACACTTGAGTTGGGTTCCTTGAGGCTAGTGGCCAACATTTCACCCCTTGTTCCAGAAGGACTCTCTTACCCCAGGCTCTATGACACAAGCTCCTCACCTCTTTGTCCCTGGCCTCTCCCCAGTGCCTCAGGAATGCCTGCTGTTTGCTTTCTCACCTCCACCTGCCAATCAGCAGTGTGAAGAGGGGATGTCTGGTTAGGTCCCAGCTGATACCATTTTGCTGCCAGTCACAAACAAACACATTACTTCTTAAGGAAACAACCTGCAGCTTTGTTTTCACACCCCTAGCTTGCAGAAAGAAATTTAAGGCTAATAGCATTAGATTTGTGTCAAAGGCATTATTTACATGTGAAAACACAATGGCTTATAGAAATGCTGGGGCATTTTGCTATCTCGCTTGCCACTTCATTGCTATCTAGTTAAGTGTTAATCCAACAGTTAGATAGTAATTGATTATTAAAAATATATAATTATGTCTAACGTTCTAATTCATGGAAAGAGACAGACTTTGGTGTTTTTATGAGGCTCTGTGTATTCTTTTTCAAAAAATGGGCTGGTAGATAATGAGCCTACTAAAAACTAATTTATTGAACCAAATTAAAACTCACTATATTTCACTGAGAAATGACGTTCATGTTTTTAGCATCTAAGATTAATTTTCTAAGAAAATCGTAAGAAAGATTCACAAATGTGCAGAGAACGCAAAACCACATTGATTTTTTTCATTCAATAGCTATCACTAAATTAAATTATTTCTTTATTCCAGGTATATTTATTGAGGGCCAACTAACTACCAGGCACTGTGGTAGGCTTTATAAATAGTGGGAAATAAGCATGCAAGGTCCTAATTATCACAGAACTTCAATAACCATGTGTGGGGCAGGTGGGGGTAAGAAATATTGAACAAATGAACCAATAAATAAATAAATAAATAAATGTATATACATGAATACTTTCAAATAATTATAAAGAAGAATATAAAGGAGAAGAACAGGGTAGTATGAGAGAAAATGAAGGAGGTCGTTGTCATGGGCCTACTGTGAGTTTGCCAGACACTGCAATAACAGAGGTGCCATTCAAGATTGAGACACCAGATTTTCAGTCTAACTGGGGAAACAACAGATGAATTAATGAGTTACCATCCAGTTTGGTAGCTTCTGTGCTAACCCTCATGCATGAGGTCTCCTCAGGGCCTAAGAAGCCTAAATCTTTTTGGAAGACTCAGAGAAGGCCTCTTGGAGGAGGTAACGTTATCAACTTGAAAGAATTTAATTATTTCATTCATGAGCACCATACACTAAGCACTTTTCCAGAGGTATAAATGACTTCCCTACACTAGCTGTGAAAGGGAATGAAGACCACATGGGTCCCAGATGAGGGAAAAGAGTTAAAGGGTGTCTGAATATAGAGGTGAAGGCTTTTTGTTTCATTGCTTGTCCTAGAGCTAGTGTTAGTTGAAGATTTCTTTGACTTTACAGGAGGAAAGGTAATTACGTTAGAAAACGGCCATTTACCTAAGGTGTAAATCAAGGGAAAAAAGTCTTTTTCACTACAGCCACTGTTAGTGCACTTGGGGCCTTCTGATTTACACACCGCAGCTCAATCTGTCTTTGCACATGTTGTTCATTCTTCTTCATACTACAGCCCCTCCTGTCTTTTCTCTACTTCACTTTGATAACTTCTGCCTGACTTTTGGGAATGTCCTTAAATGTCCTCAGAGCAATCCTTCCTGATTCTTCAAGAATGAGTGAGCTTCTCTCTCAAGCAAGAACTCCCACAATTTCCTCTATGTAATTCCTTGTCATAATTTTTTGCCACGCTGTCTTTGATTGTCTGTTTATTTGTTTGTCTCCGCCAGTACACTAGATGAGATCTTTTAAGGGACTATGTACACCTGACTTGTATTCTCCCCTTACCTATTGCAGAGTCTAGGATCCAGCAGATGCTTAGTAAATATTTGACGAATTAAAAGATGGATGAAGGAATAAATGAATGAATCATCAGTAGACTCATGGCCTTCTGAGAACATTCACAATGTCTGGACTAACCAGTCTCTCAAAGATAAGAGTGGCTTGAAGGTAGATTCTTCCTGGATTACCCCAACCCAATCCATTGTAGATGTATTATTTATCTATTGATACGTAACAACTCCGTAACTTAGTGGCTTAAAACAACAGAAACAATTCATTATCTTGCAGTTTCTGTGAGTCAGGAATTTATGAGTCACTTGGTTGGGCAGGTCTAGCTCAGGTTTCTCATGAGGTTGCAGTCAGATGTTTACTGAGGCTGCTGTCATCTGAAGGTTTGACTGTGGCTGGCAGGATACATTTCCCAGGTGGCTCACTCATGTTGCTGGCAAGTTGGTGGTGGTAAGTTGGTTCCTCTCCACTTGGGCCTCTTCCTGGGGCTTCTTGACTATCCTAACCACATGGTACCTGACTTCCCCCTGAGTGAGCAATCCAAGAGACGAAAGTGGAAACTGCAATGCCTTCTATAACCTAGCCTTGGAAGTCACCTACTTTTGCCATATTCTGTTGGGTAAATAAGCTAGCTATGATTCAGCGTGGGAGGGAAAACACGAGGGAGAGAATACAGGGAGGTGAGGGTCAATGGGGCCATCTTGGAGGCCGGTTATCACACCAGGCTATGTGAATCCTCTCCTTATTCTTTGAGACGGGAACCAGAGAGTCTTTTTCACTTGGCTGTACCCCAGATGGGTGTTTGGGAAGGTCATAAAGAGAAAGTTAAACCCGGGGGAACTACATGTGAGCTATAAATGAGATGTTGGCAGGCAAAGAGTCTTTGACTCATCTTCAACCTTTCACCTATGGTCCCCCATGCCCTTTGGTAACATAAATAAATTTCCACAACATCCCTCTTTGGTGGGTGTTATTTTCCTTATTACAGATGATAAGTTACGGTAAAAACACAGTCAGGGGAATTGCCCAAGGGTACACCATATATCACTGTCAGAAGAGGGATTACAACTCAAAGTATCTGAATTCCATGCTGATGTTTAGACTGGACCACCTCCGGTGCATAATGAGTTGTGGCATGTGCTAACTTCCCAGAATTTCCTTTTAACTCTACCTAACCCCTGCTGAATTCATCCCCCTACCACCACTATACACACCACCACCCCCAATCACATACACACACTTCAACACAGCACACACAAACACATACAGACATACTACACACAAGCACACACACACATCTCACCCATCCCCCATAACTTCTGAAAACCCAAACAGCCCCTTCATGACAGCCTCTCTCTTGTGCCAATAGGAGGCCCCTAGGGGGTGCTTTTAGAGTAAGAGCCGAGGCTCCCAGGTTCAAAATGAGAAAGCTATAATTTTCATATTGTATCTCCTTGCCGATTGTAAATCAGTCATTTTAAGGATGCTTCCCATTCTTGTTTCCCTTCAGGCAGCTCTTATTCCTCTCCGGAAAAAGAAAAGATTTGCTTTATAGCTAACTGCAGGACTGAAATGACATATAAAATAGCAACAGCAGGGAACAAATGTGTCCCTAAAGTGGCAATATGGTGCCTTTTTGTGTGTTTTAAAGCTTTGGAGTGAGAGGCAATTTTTCTTTCCAGGCTTCTATTTGAATAGGTGTTGAAAATTTAGAAAACAATATTAGGTATGTTCAGTAATGGGGCCTGACCTGAGTTGTTCTCCACTATCAGTGGTAGGGATATATATATTTTTTAATACATTCCAGTATTACTCCGGCCAGCTGCTCTGATGATATTTGCAGGGCAAAGCTATCAAGTTAATAACAAAGATTGTTCCATTATTAGGTGTGGGGTTTTTTGTTTATCGTGTAATACTTTTCCTACCAAAATCATTGGTGTTCTATTTCATTAATTGAAAAACCATAAAATAAAAACCTATTTTATTCCCTCCTTCATCTTTCTTTTTCCTTCCTCTCAATGTAAGAAATAACCATTCTGACTGCCAAGCCTATTTTCTTTTTTTTTTCCTTTTATTTTTGTCAAATAGGACAATTCAAATATTTCTTTTGAAACCGAGTCCAAAAGCCAAAGTAATGTCTATATTTCTCCAAACTCCCTATAGTATCAATAAATCCAAAGGGCTGACAGCATGGGGGAAAGTTCTACGCTGAGAAAAAGAGCAAATTGGATCAACAGTGTTGTTCATTATCCTCCATATTAGAAAACAATGCTGCTGAAGGTTATTTCCTGGAGGGAAGACCCCTGTGTGACCTGCCTTCCTCACCACACTGGCTGTACGAGGTCTCTCTCACAGCCGAGACTTGCATGCATTGTTTCAAGCAAGGAAAGGACTGCCTGTTCTTTTTTCTTTCCCTCTGTCCCCCTTCTCCCTCCTTAGTTCACACTGCTAAATCAGGGTCTTCTGTCCCTTTCAACATTCAATACATGTAAGGTTACAGAATGACAGTCCCCAAAGGTCACCATTCTGCAGCAACCATTGGAAGAAGAGGGATGGCCACACCCTGAGACATGCTCCATCCCCACACATGAAGTAGGAGAATTTCCCACAATGCCTAGCAGCATGTCTTGGTGGGGAGGGGCAACTGCCTGGATTCCCATTCTTCATTTGCCACTGACAACCTGGGCAACCTTGGACTTCTCTGCTTAGTCTTATCTGTAAGATGATCTCCTAGTTCCTTTCCATTTCTAAAAGCTTTTCTGACTCTAGGATGCCAGGCCCGTGGATGGAATTTCTAGATTGTAGGCTCGAGGAGTGGAGCTTCTTGGGATTGGTGATAACCCATGTGCACCATGGAAGTGGGATTGGAGAAGAGGCAAAATGAAGCTTTACAACTGGCCTGTGTTGTGGTGTAAGGGAACTATTAATCACGCACTTGCCTCTTATAGATTCTAAACCGAGTGAGAAATAGATGCAGGAGCCAGGGATCAAATGGTCAACCTAATTATGAGAACATTGGACTGGAAAACCTGGCTTGGACCTGAGGTTCAAATGGGTTTCCTACTCCTTCCCTCCCAGATTGTTCCCCCATCCCAAGTTAATGATATCTAATGCTTAGCACCTAGTATGTGTTCTAAGTCCTTGAGTGTAGTCCTCTAAGTCCTAGAAACTCACTTAATTCTCACAGCAAGACTTTGAGGTAGATACTGTTATGATCCTAATTTTATTTTCTTTTGCTGAGGCACAGATAGGCTGAGTAGGGTACCCAAGATCGTACAGCGCTTACATGGCGGAATCGGCATTTGCAGCCAGTGTTACCCCTACCCTGGTCTCAAGCAGGCAGAGCAGCTGGTGAGGAAAAGCTCCCTCCACAACTGAGCTGGTTGAGGGATGCTGAGCAGAGAAGCAATTGTGTTAGGCTCTGGATGGGGGCCCGTGCAGGTACTTGAAGACCCTTCTCTAATCTCACCAATTAGACAAGTTGCTCCTCCTCTCTGGGGAGAAATGAATGAGCCAGTGGGAGCATTCTTCCAAGAGGACAGATATTTTTATTCTATGAGGAAGGCAGGAACACAGGGAAAGAGGGAAGAAGTAGTTCATCCTCCAGGGGCAGCACCCCTTCTTCAGAATCGTAAGAAAAGCCAATGCCACATTCCACACTAGCGGCCAAGAGGTAAGGATCTGATTGCCTTTTGGGGAAGTCCAGCCTCAGACTGGTGGCAAGCAGGACAGACTGCATGATTTGTGGGGCCCCCTGCTCAAAATTATTGAGAATTTCAAGATGGTGACAAAAGAGCATTAAACCAAGTACATGGCTAGCCCTCATGGTAAATCTAGAACTCTGAGATCTAGGATATGATGAAGATGGAGATTTCTCCTGGAGTCAAAGACAGCAGGATCATTATACCACTTTGATTAATGCAAAGCAGTAGCCTGGCTTACAGCTGCCCAGTAGAATCACAGGGGAGCTCTTAAAAAATACTGATGCCATGCGTGACCTATCTTAAACTAATTGAATGGAATCTCTGGGGGTAGTGTCCAGGAACTGGTGCTTTTAAAAGCTCCCCAGGTGGTTCCAGTGTGCAGCAGAGTGAGAAACAATGGTTTATTTCATTTCTAATCAGCTCAAGGGTCCTCAGGAAGACATCTTGGTTGTGGTTCTAGAATGCTCCTTTTGGAGATCTTCGAGTCTGAGGTGCTGCATGGGAAGTACCTACACTTGGGCCTGGCAGGTAACACATGAGTGAAGAGTGCTGGGAATAGGGAAAATGGATCCTCAGCATCTGTCTTGGGAGGCAGCGGGGGGCAACAGAGACTGTTGCAAACTCGAGAGCCCAGGGGACATTTAAAGAGGGTGACGGCTCCTCAGTCCTTGACCCGTTGTTGCTGTGAGATAAGTGTCCCTGGGTGGACAGATGTTGTTATTCATCAAGAGAAGTTGGATGTCCAGATTACTAAATGAGGCATCTCAATTTTTACATGTGCTGACAAATTCGAATAATAAAACGGAACAAGAAAGCAAAAAATAGAGTCATCCAATTCTGGCCCCACAAAATAGCGGAGGTGGCTCACAGACTGCCAGTTAGCAGCTGAATGAAAGAGTCACCAAATCAGAGACTCGTATGCGTTTGAACTGGGAAACACCTTCTTTTCATGGGTGAAGAAACTGAGGCTCAGAGAAGAGGAGGGGACCCACCCACCCATGCTGTGAGCTTGTGGCAAGGCCGGGTGTGGTCCACAGGGCTTCTGATCTGACTCCTGTATCCTCTCTCTTGCGCCACATCTTCTTTGGAGAAGAAATGCAGACAGATGCAAAATTCAATGATTCCTCACAGATCGTTGGCGACTTACCGGGTTAGCTAGAAGTTCATTCACATTAAATTCATTGTCCTCCTGATCATTTAAATAACTAGACAGGGTTCGAATTCACGCAGTGCTGTTTGGTTAACAGCTGTATCCTCGGCACCTAGAGCACATGCTGTCTCATAGCAGATCCTCAACAGATATTAATTGAATGAATGAATGAATGAACAAATGAGTGAATGTCACATTGATACAGACTCTCTGGGTGTTTGTGCTTTTTTTTTTTAACCTGGGAATTCCCTAATAATCCTAACTACATTATTAGGTCACATTTTAAGCTGCTCAGTTGAATTCACTAAGAAAATAAATCAGTGCTATTCTTCCTGAATAGAAAGGAATCACTCATTGCAGAAATAGAACTACTGCTCTAATTTAAAAGTAGTCAATAGGCTCTTGTTTCTTTTTTCTTTTTCCTGGAAGTTTCACAATGCCAAAAAACATAGCAACAGAAAGGCTACCTGGATGAGACAGGGCATCCTCACCTCTAGTCTTGTCTCTCACCCTCAGAACCTGGGTAGCACCTGGAACCTACCGAATGTGCATTGCCCTGTCTTCTAGTCCTGTCTCAATGCTCACTTGCTTCACACGTTCAGGACTTTTAAATTGGTATGCTCAAAATGAATTAGGTCTCAAAGCTAATTTGGATCAAGTGAATAAGGGCACAGATTTTGCTAATAGCTTATTTACTTGCCCCAGGTGTGGGTAATAAACTTTTGCAGGGCAATTGACAGTTTTTCGAAACGTTTTGCATATTAGATCGGATTTGAACCTCATCGCAGTTCTGGAGGGAGGAGACTACAGCATGTATCATTATTCCAGTTTCTCAGACAGGAGTCCTGAGGCTCCCAGGGATTCTCAGTTAAGTGAGGGTCACCATGCTGAAAAGTAGTGGAGTCGATTCCTGGAGTCCAGGTTGTGGCTTTGAGAATGACTCTAAACACCAGGTTGTGATGGAGACAGAATTTGTACAAACCCTATACCCTGATCGACTTGTGGAACTCTGGAAGGAATTATCCTAGCAAAGTAAGACTGGCTTCTCGTGAACTTTCGGAGACAGAGAGTGGGTGGCACATGCCAGGGATGGTTTGTGTTTGGAGGAAGGGGCTTGCCTGCTGAGGTGTTTCTTCGCCTGTGGCTCTTTGATTCTCTGAAAGGACTGTGATAACAGAAGGGAAAGATGATAGCCAGGAGAGCTGGCTTGGGGGAAGTCTTGTGGAATGAAGTGGGTCTTAGGGAAATCCAGGCTCATTCAGTCCATGGCTAATACAAAAGGAACTTATGAAAGAGGAACATAAAAACAAACAAATAATTAAAAAATAACAAACTTTTACTGACTTATCCTGACTTCCCTGGTCTGGTTAGCCACAGGGCTTCTTTGGATTATTTTATTAGCTCAGAAACAGTCAAATATTGACCTACGAAAATAGCAATTTCATGGTTCCTTCGTAATATTTTTAGCACACTATGAATTTCATTATAGAGAACATACATTTTTTTTTTGATCTACTCTCTGGGAAAAAGTAGTGAAAGGATTTATACGTTTTCGGGGGACTAAGCAGTGGCTGGGGATGAGGGGCCAGCAACCTTTTCCCTGTAGGTAAGATCCTGAGAAAGGAAGCCCTATTTGTACGAACTTAAAACTTCTTTACTCTATGCTGCATTCCCCAAACTGAGTAAATAAACACACTGACTGCTGGGGGCCTCTCTGAAAGACCTCAACAATATTTACAGTAACAGTAATTACAGTGTATATGGAGCCCATACAGAGTGCCAGACACTCTACTAAGAATGGCACATACGTGATCTCATTTGTTCCTTACAGAAGCCCCGTAAAGTGGTTTTTATCCTCATTTTACATACAAAGCAGGCTCCGAGGGGTTCAGTAACTTGCCCAACATCACACAGCTAGTATGTAGAAGGGTGGTATCTGTCTGCGTGCAGAGACCTGCTCTTTACCGTTATACTGTACAGACATCCAAAGCAGCCTTCACTCAGTAAACACTAAATGACCTCCTCTGTGGACCAAACACTGCGTTAGATGCTGGAATGAGGCTATCATATTGATTTCAACCACTTGACGTTGGTTTTTCATTCTGTCAGTTAGTTAGTAAATGTTCCTTAGGTGGTGTACATCCTGCTGTGTGATTTTCCCCATGGCATTACACAGCAGGTAAATTTAGGCTTTTCAGCTCAAACCGGGGAAACAGTGGTTTGGGAACAAGGCTTGTAGAGAAATGGAGAATGTGAAAGAAGGAGGTCAGAAGATTGTGTTTTCCTGGAGTCACCTTGAAACTAATGCTTCTCCTGGGAGGAGAGCTTTGACGAGGTCCCCTGGCCACCCTCCCCATTAGAGGATGTTGAAGGGGTCAGATGGATGGGGCACATGTGCAAATCATTAAGACCACAGGCACAAGACCTGAGGCCTTTTCCAGAGTTGGATGTGGATTGGGAAATTAGCAGGGCTTCTTAATAATTGAGCCATTTAATCCCCAGTGAAGTTCAATGTCAGTGTCATTTTCGGACTTATGAGTGTCATAAGGCTGGTTTCCTTTTGATGATAATGATAATGAGTAAACATTAGATCACATTCCATTACTGAATCTCTGGTAGTCATAATAACAGCCAGCGTTTACTGAGTATCCACTATGTTCTAAGTCCTTTAGTTTTATGTCCCCATGCCCCTGCCTGAAAAGTGTCATTATCCCTTTTTTAACTTGAAAAAATGAAATCACAGAGGTTTGAGAAAATTGTTTGCTCAAGGTTACTCAGGGGCAAGGTCAGCATTTGAACCCAAGTCTGCCCCACTCTCAGGCCTGTGCTATTTGCCCTACCAGGCCTCTGTGAAGGACCAGAGGGGATTGAAACAACAAAATATCACATACAACTTGTTCTCAAGATGTTAATGGAAGTATCAGGGAAAATACATGTATAGCTGAGTGTTCATGTGCTGCTTCTGGAATGTGACATTATAAATGATGAATTTGGCCAAGTTACTTAGCTTCCCTAAGTCTCAGTTTCCTTATCTGTAAAATAGACATAATAAAATTACCTACTTGCTAGGAGAGTAGTAAGTACTGAGTGAGAAATCCCTTTAAGGACTCTATTGCAGAAGAATAAACACCAAGAAGCCTCACTGGGGCACACTCCAGCTCCTGCCCACATCTCCACTTACCCCAATACCCTGTGTGTTCTAGCCGCTCCAGCCCTTCAGTTCTTTGAATGAGCCCTGCTCCCTCTAGCCTCAGAGCCTTTGCATCCATGATTTCATCTGCCTGCAACATTCTTTCTCTTTCCCCTCGTATATCGCACTTTCAGGAAAATCTTCCTTTCCTGATATCCAGGTTGGATAAATCCCCTAAGCTCTAGTATCTCCCTGTCATTTCTCTTCATAGCCGTTATCATAGTTTTTATACACTTGTAAGATGATTGAATGCACATTTTTTCCCAACTAGACTAAACTTATAATGGCTGGGCCTCTGTTTTTCTCATGACTGCATCCCTAACATGTAACACAGTGTGTAGTACATAGCAGTGTAAGATGTGTGTCCAATGAATGAATAAATAAAAAACACTCACTGTGTCTAGCACATAGAAAGCATTCAATAAATATAAAGTATTGTTGCCACTATTATGTAAAGTGCCAAGAATCAATTCAAGAGTTATATAAAAATGCTGATTGACAATAGAGTGACAGCATGAGGCAGTGTATCAGTTATTTATTGCCACAGTAATGGTGAGAAACAAACAGCTGCAAAACTCAGTGGCTCAAAACAATATGCATTTATTTAAACCTGCAGGCCAGCTGAGTGGGTCTTCTGTTCCCATTCAGGTACTCGTTGGCTAGTGGTTTTGTTGATCTTGGCTCACATGTAGGGGACTCAGCTGTCAGGGATGGCCTAGGGTGAGACGACTGGGACAACTCAACCCTGCTCCATGTGTTCATCCTCCAGCTTCCTGGCCTGGGTGTGTTCTCATGTGAAACCAAACTGCCCTCTGCTCCAGCTCTTGAACCCATCGCATTGACTTTAGGGAAAGGCTAGTGCAAGGGAGGAAGAGCAAATCAGGTTGGAAACAGTAGCTTTCTTCTCTCATATTCGTGTTTTAGGACTGTGTTCCAGCTTCCACTAATTGCAAGCTAGCAACGATAAATGGTAGAGTAAATTCTGATATCCTAGAGGTGTGAAAGCCTATTCTCTGATTTTCCTGGAAGTATTTTTCCTTTGGGCAGCAACCCTCCCTTGAATTACCTGAGCTGGAGAGCAGAAACAGTGCTTTTTGAGCTTCTGACACAGTCTGAGACATGATGGATACTTGGCTTTTAATGAAAATACAGAGGGTCAAATCATCAGGCCTATGTCAATGGGCAGTGGCCTCTTGGAGTCCACACTCAAGGTCAGCTATCGTGTAGCCCTTGACAGATTGCAAGCTCTTTGATGGCTGGTCGTCGATTCACTTTGAAGTCTCCTCTTGCTGTCTTTCTGCCCGGCTTCTCTTCCTTTTCCTTCCTCTCTGTTTTTCTTTCTTTTTCCTCCTTCAAATAATCATTCCTCAGACAATGGTTAAGAAGTTTCTGTTCTATTTATTGCTCAGACTGTGGGTATTATTTGCCCGTCTGCTCTCGGCACAAAGTTCTTTCCCCACAGGATTGCATAATGAATCTTCATGTTCTGGGAACATATACTCCACAGCTTTGGACTTATTTCACTAAGGCAAGGTGGAGAATCATCAATCCTTGTATACCAGTTAATGACCCAAAGCTGGTTACTGTGGGATTAAATGTTAAATGGAACAATCTGTTGTATTTCTTGTCGAACCTCTATTCCCATATCTAAATATTTGACAGATTCTTACTTCCAAAAATTATAACAAAATTTATTAAATATCAGACTTCAAAGAACTCTGATTTTTATAAATGAGGAAATTGAAGTTCCAAAGGATAGTAGGTGGTTAAAATGAATAAAAGATTTATGTAATTCACAAATGTATTTCAATTCCATACCAGGGATCCAGGCTCAGCCAAGACTTTCATGTTTTTGACACTTCTGACTGAGGTTAGTCAGTTTCAGGGACAGTAATAATGAAAGTAATCAGTCTTCTTCCTGACTCATGCTGGGTAGTGGCTGGTGATGGCTAGAAAATATGACATCTTATTTCAGCCATCTCAGTGACTTCTTTTCCCACAGCAAACTCTGGCTACATCACTGAGCAAATATGCAAAACACTGATGTTTTTAACCCTTGGAAAAGCAAGTAGACAGAGACACCCACATTACATCACAGAAATATCTGGGTTGACAAACTCCATTGGAAGAATATGTTATAGACTCAGTGATGAAAAATCTAGTTGCTACAGAAAACACTAATTTAAATGTATAAGTTTAAGCTTGCATAAACCTCTTTTGAGCTACTTATTTTAAATTGTGAATATCATTCCTAAATTAGACTTTGCAGAACTCTCCAAAAATGTAGGGTAGTCTCACCCAGAAAGTAAATTATACTTCTTAATGAGGCTTTAGAGACTATGAGTCCATTAACCAAAGATTTATTTTCTGGCAACTATCCAAAGTAGTATTCCCTACAAAGTAAAGTTTACATTTATTTTGAAACTTATAGAAATACAGTTACCACAATAACATCAATCAACCAAGAGATAATTCTTGAGTGATTGGATTAAGCCAGGCATTTCTGATTTATGAATATTGAGGAAACACCTCTCTTCACAAAGTTCACAATAAATTTTTTGTAAAGTCCCAGCTCATCTGCTCTCAAAGACCCCACAATAACCAAATATGGTGATTATATTTATTGCATCTTTATTGCACTGACTATTACTATTTTTTGTATTAATTAGATTCATTATAATTAACATAATAGTTAGATGGGCAAAGATTTATTAAATCACCAAATGAATGAGCAATTAAGCTGTTAAGACAACTAAAATAAGTAGCCTGATTCTTTACGTAAGTTCAGCTGACTGATTCCACTCAGCCAAATAGCCCACCCCAAAAACACCTAGATCAGACATTGGGGAAAAGGGAACATGCTCTGATACAGACCCCCAGCTTTGAACTGTAGGCCATGACCCATTCCTTGAGCACCAGTATGTAATTCTTACTCCTCCAAAACCCAATCATATTTTTTCTTCTACATTCATCAATTTTTTTCTTTGTGGAACAGAGAAGATTTCCTTGGCTCCTTTCTGGAACCTTCTTCTTCCCTGCCCCAGCTTCCTCAGGCCTGTCCCCTGCAATAATGCACATCATTGTCCAACCCAGTCCATAGGACTGTCACACATGTAGTTTATCTCTTTCTTGTGGTTTCCTCATCCTTTTACCCAGGGACTGTAGCACTAATTGAGACCTTCATACCTACAATAATCTGTAGCAATGGCAACTAGTCAAGAGCCTGGAGCTGCAATTACGTCCCTCTCTTAGGTTCCTCAGCACTGTCTAGGTGTTGAAACAGTCTGCTATTTCTCTCTGAACTCTTGGAAGACACTATTTTCAATTATCATCTAATGGACAGTACTGAATTTCCTACTCCTCATGACTGATCTGTCTGAATACTTTCTTCTATCTCTTCCAGCCAGGCCTTCATCCAGTGTCTCTCCTGTCCTAATTACAGAACAAGGTGAGCTCTCATTTTGCTCATTTGACTATAGCTAACAGGCTCTTTCCAGGACATTTTATGGATCATGCTAGAAAAGGCCATGTATTAGAGAATTGCAAATATCCTTTAAAGTGCTATGATTAAATGGTAAACACGTTTGTTGTTAATTACGCCGATCTAACTTTTACCGTTTGGAAAGCAATCAAGTACCCATGACATAGCTGTTATGTCAACAGACATTCCAATAGTGTTTATCCTGTGATTGAATTCAATCTGGATGGTTGCTCAATTTCTTAAATTAATGTTGAGTTGATCTGGTAATTTATTGACATCACAATTTAATGATGTTTTAAGTTAGTTCATGAATATGTGGATATGAAGGAAAAATTGGTGGATAATATGTTATTGTAAAAATTATCCTAGTGAATATCTTTTTTGAGCTATACAATATGATCATAAAAGAACTGTAAGACCCAAATAAGATCACAGGTTAGTGCATATCCAATCTCAAAATGAGATTTTGAGAAATTAAATTTCTAGGGTCTTATACTTTATATCAGTTGCAGAGCTGGGATCAGACCATAACAGCTATTTGACAATGGACTGTAAATAAATTTCAAATTTGATTAACTTGCTAATAATCTTTGCTATTTAAGAGACATTAACCTGATTGACCTAATAAAGATATACTTTCCAGAGTATATTAGATGAGAGTAAAAGTCAGCAGTACCTATGGTAAAACCAGAAATGCAGGTGAATGCCAAGGTGTAGGGCAAACTCATTATTTGCCAATGTCATCACAGAATGCTTCTGTGCAGGACAGAGGCAAAATTTTAGATCTCTTGTCCTCTAGTATAATCTTTTGAAATAAAAAAATGCATTTTAAGGGGGGATGCTTAAAGCATTGCTTTGCTTTATTTTCAAAAAGATAAATTAATAACTCATACCGCCACCCAACAAGATACACGCACAATGATTTGATATGCATGTACCTCTATCCCACCCGTTTACATAAAGAATCAGCCACACATTAAGTTACACCTGTCATCTGTCCATTAGTGAAGCATCACTGCATTCAGAAGCTTTCAATACCCAATCTTTCTAATGTTGTTAGACAACCTTGACCTTCAGTTTCTTGCAATGTGAATAATATTGCATCATATCTACGCAGAACAGTGTAATCATCTTTTCTATTCGTGGCACTAAGACAGTCAACAGTATTTGATACAATCAGCATGTGTCTTGATACGGAAGGCACATGGTGACAAGCCTAACTGAATGTAGTTATTCGGCTGTCATGAAATGCACCTTATGGTGATAAACTTCTGCCATAAAATTGGAAGACTATCACATAAACATGTTTCACGAAGAAATACACTCGCAGAATTCACTGCCGGGTTATTGTTGGAAAACAGTGTTCTATTTATTGTGCTGTGATTTTTACAGTATGTGTCAGTGTTTGGATGCTCATTACGTTTTACAATGAAGTAATTACTGGGTGGTGATTTCTTTATTCTGGGCAACAATTCTATCTAATTAGTGAACGATAAATTGAAGTGTTTATATTAGGGAAATCTGAATGGACATAGCAGGACAGGCTGATTTTCAGTGCGTAAAAGCATTGAGTTGTTTAAATTTAGGCTCCCACACTATGTGCATTTTTTTTTAATTCATGGTAAATTATTTTTTCCTATTCACCAGCTCTTCTTTTACCTCAGTCTCTGCTTTCTCTCTGTCCCTCTGTTCTTCTCTTTTTCTAATATCATTGCATTATTAATTAATAAAATAACATATTAATGATGTCAATGAAGTATCTGAGATACACGTAGAGGCTAGGACTAGAATAACCAAATGTACTTACACAGCCCCTAAACTGATAATATACAACTTATTTAGACATTTATCCCTAAATTTTATTATGACCCTGGGAATAACACTCATATTCCAGTGCCTGCTCTCCAGCTATGAAGAACGGAAGAAGGAGCTGCTCGTAGAATCTGCATTCTAGGAAACCAGCCTCAGTGGTTTTGCTGAGGAAGGGTCTTAAGATCGAATACCCCCTTCACAGAGCTAGAAACTGTCTGTGATTATCTGTCAAAACATTTATCACATATCTGGATGTCTCGTCTATATGTTTTGTAGATTCGTGCCGTAAAAAATAGCCACAGCCACCTCAAAGTCCATGCATAGTAACGACAAATAAATGTTTTTTAAAGAGAAAACTATAGCCAAATACAAATGAAGACAAATAACTTGGGCGGCTATAGGAATCAGACCCAGCCTTACCCCTGGGGCCTGACCGTGCTGCCTGCGGGCAGTGTCACTGGGTCTTCAGAACTCCCAGTGACCTCTCAGATGGTAGCTCAAGATGCTGATGTAAGATCTGTTTCTTTAGCTATGAGGGGGCAGGTGAAGATTTTCACAACTGCTAGTGGGAGGAGTAAGGCTGGGATGAAGGTGAGGGGTAAGGAAAATAAGAGAACGGAAAAGAACATAGCAGGCAAATAACAATCAAAAGAACACCAGTGTAGCAATGCTAATTCAGACAAAAATAGATTTTAAAGCAAAACAATAGCTAGAAACAAAAAGGGACACTAAATCATAATAAAAAAAGCAATCCACCAAGAGTGTATTACAGTCATGTATATGAACCTAACAACACAGCCTCAACATACGTAAAACAAACACTGACATGGTTATATGGAGAAAATGAAAAAATTTGCAATCATTGTAGGAGATTTTTAACACTTGCCTATTCAAAACAGGGTAGAAAGAGTTTGTAAGGATATAGACAAACCGTAGAGATTTTTTAACTCTTGAGCGTTAATTTAAAGGGGCAACACTGTGCAGTTTCAGAGTCTGGTTGCCAGAAGCAAATGCAGGTCCAGTGTTGCTAGAACATCAGATCTTTCAAGAGAAATTTAGAGTCGAGATTTTTAGGTAAGATCGTCTTACTGAAAGTGTGACAGTTTAAGACTCCATCATCATAATGACACATGCAGTCCGCACCAGCCAGGTCCTCAGGCAGGGTCAGTATCTGAGTGACCTAATGTCTGCCCTCCTCTTTATACTGTACATTTCTTGAGGTCAGAATCTTTGTCTGTTTCTCCATGACTATGTCTTCAATGGTGTTTGAGGATTAAATTAGAAAAAACATTTGATGAAAGTTTAGGAAGACACAAATTAAGAATTTATTCTTGCAAATTATCTCACTGAATACTTTATACATATGCATATGGTAGAAGTTTCTGGTAGTGCAGGGGAGAAAGTGATAATGTATATTTTTTCTCTCCCCTACCAGTTCCAGCCCTTCCTAAAATATGGAGTGAATCTCATCCTTTTCTGTTTCTCCAATGCCTAGCTCATTAATACGTGGATGATGAATGAGAAAAGAAATAAATGGAATGACTATGTTTTTCATTCTTCTTCATAATTATCATAATTCTATTGACAAACATTCATCCAGCATTTACCATGTATCAGGCACTATGCTTGCTTTTTACAAGTAATTTATTAACTCCCACAACTACAGTTATGCCCATTTTACAGATGAGTAAATCTAGTCTTAGAATAAGAGAAAGGTTGAACAAGTTGTTGAAGCTCCCACACTTGTAAGTGGTAAAGCCAGGATGGGACCCTCGCTCATAAAAGCCTTATAATACATCATATATTTCATAAAGACTTTTCCAGTTCATGAGAAGAGAAATGCTGACTGCAGCAAACATGAAAATTATAATCCTCTCGTGGCAATCTCAACTACTTAACTGACGCTTTCAGTAAGACTTACTCATTCACTCAAAATTCAGCAAATATTTATTGAGCATGGACTGTAAGTCTGGCACTGTGCTAGGCACTGGGGATCTAGCAGTGAACAAGACAGAAAATTCCTGCCTTGTGGAGTTCATATTCTAGGGGGAGAAACAATAAACAAATATGAATAATAAATATGAAACAAATATGAAAATAAACAAATACACATATAATTTTAAGTACTTATAAGAGCTGTGAATAATATAATCCAAGGTCAAAGAATAGAGAATGATGGGGTGATTTTTCAGCCAGGATAGTAAAGGAAGTCTTTCCCGGGAGTAAGTGATTCTTGGGAATGTCAGGAGAAAGAGAGTTCCAGAGAGAGAGAAGAGCAGATACAAAAGCATAAGAAGGAGCCTGCTTATTGGTTCAAGAATTAGGAAGCTGGAATCAGTGAGCAATGAAGAGAATGGGAGGAGATGGAGTCGGGAAGTGGGCAGGGGCCAGATCCTGTAGGTTCTTTTAGGCCAGACAAAGGATTTAGGAGTTGTGTTTCAGTGTGACGGTAAGCCACTGGAGGGTTGAGGGCAGGGAAATGATATGATCTGACACACATTTTGAAATAATCACTCTGGTCGCTATGTGGAAATATGGCTAGGGGGCTAACATGGGGTTCTTTGCAGTTTGCGCTCATTTATATGGGTCTGTTTTTTCTTTACCTATCAGTAAATTTGGGGAAAGACTAGAATCCAGAACATTAATATGAAGTCTTGGATAAATCCCATAAACTATCTAAACTTCAGTTTCCTTATAAATAACATGGAAATAATACCTGCTCAGCCTTCTCCACAATATTGTTGGTGGGATTAAATGAGATAATATAAATTGAACTGATCATACAGTGTATAGGGGTAAGAGGTAATGGTTATTATTAAGATCAGTAGTCCTAATGATTATAATAGCAAAAAAGATAAAAATCTAACATTAAAGGAGACCACATTTGGTTTGGTGTGTACCCCATTTAGCTGAATAGAATGAACACTGCAGTTAATAATAGTAACTCACCTTATGTGAGTGAACAGTACTTTTGTTATTACATTAACCCACAATTGCCCTGCTTGGATTTTGTTGGCATAGTCCAAATACATCAGACAAAGTTTTTTAAAAAAACCTCTGTCCCTAAACTCTGAACACTCAGGAAAATACTCGTTGGGACACCTACATTGTTTTTTCTGCCAGCGGCCAACTGCTG
Source organism: Diceros bicornis minor (assembly GCF_020826845.1). Taxonomy (NCBI): domain Eukaryota; kingdom Metazoa; phylum Chordata; class Mammalia; order Perissodactyla; family Rhinocerotidae; genus Diceros; species Diceros bicornis. The sequence goes on from NC_080741.1 coordinate 29,859,804, forward strand.
TTTTAACAGACATCTTTTCTGAACTCACCCAGCATCAGGTAGACAAAAGCAGAGGCTCCAGTAAATGATGAATCAGTGTCGTGGCTGCTCTCTCCGTACATGGCCAGTTTTTACTTTGAGATGCTATTTCCCACTAGAAACTTAGAATGTGGGTCTGACTTTGCCTAAGGAGGCAAGGTGGTGTAGCAGAATATGCCCAGACTTGGGAGCCAGATAGGACAAACTTGAAACCCAAAAAAAATTTGAGTTTAAATTCAAAATCAGTTCTGCTAGTTTTGTGACCTTGGACAAATTTTTTTTGAGTCTCAGTTTGCTTATATGTAAAATGGAGATGATAATCCTTGCACACCTGTTGGCCTGAGGCTTAAATAAAATCAGTATACAGAGAACCTGGCATATAGCAGGCACACAATGAGTGATAACTACTGCTATTCTCTTTAGGAGGCAAATCTATCTCTCATAGTGGTGGGCTGGGATCAGGGTGGGAGGGCACTTTGTTATTAGGGTTGGTTCTAGAATTTTAGGAACAAGGATTGCAAGCCTGCCCAAATTGTCTCCCTCACTAGCCTGTTTGAATTTACTTTTCCATCTTTCAAATGTCCATCCTCATCCCTTTCGAAGCTTTAACATTTAAGGCTAGAGATTTATTTCTAGAACATTGTTGAAATGAACACAGTCTTTCTGAGGGTAGACCTCTTTCATTAACATAGAAATATGAATTGACTTTCATAGCAGCATGTTAGGGGCACAGAGTGCAGTCTTTTGAAGACACCACACTGTGGCTTGTGAAATCCTGGAATATTGCAATTAATGGACTTGCAAGAGATCATCTCTTATCCGTGACTCCTCAACCTGTTAGGGTGAAAAACACTTGAGACAATCTGTAAAGATCAATACATTTTCATATGAAAGTACTGCTGTACACTTACACACAATGTAATTCATGTGTAATTTCAGGTTGTCCGGAGTCCTCAGGTCCATTTGTGGGCCTCATATTAAGAAGCTACAACTTTCTTAGAGTTTGTCTGTTTTCTGATCAGGAGAGGAAACTGAGACCCAGATTCATAGACGAATGTAGTTGGATATATAATTGCTGAATGGATTTCTCAGGAAGGAGACTTTGAAGTGGAGACTAGTGAGCAGGATGTTTATCAAGGAGTGCTCTTGGGATCAACACCTATGTGAGGGAGAGAAAGGAAGCAGAATTGGGCAAAGGGAGAAGTTGAGCTGCGATGCAGTCTTTTTTATTGCTGAAGATTCACCATGAGCTAACATCTACTGCCCGTCTTCCTTTTTTGTATATGAGCCACTGCCACAGCATGGCTACTGACAGACGAGTGGTGAAAGTCCATGCCCAGGAACCAAATCCGGGCCGCTGGAGCAGAGCGCACCAAACTTAACCACTAGGCCACTGGGGCTGGCCACAATGCATTCTTAATCAAGGCCTCAGCTGACCCCATGGGGACCTCTGGAGGTAAAATGGCCTTTCTTAGTTGTTCCAAGTTGGGGCAAGAGGGCCAGCCAGGCTTGTTCATTGACCAGTCTTTGGATGTGGACTTCCCTGAGTAAAGCAGAGCTCTTCAACTGTGGCAGTCCTTGAAAGAGTTGACAGCTGAGGCTATCTGCCAGGATTACCCCCAGCAGCTGCAGGAATGAGTCCTTCAATCCTGGAGGGAGAATCTGGGTAGCACATCACAGCATCTACCACATAAAGTGACTTGCCCAAGGTCACATATTTGGCAGAACAGCTGGGACTTGGACCCAGTCTCCAGACTTCTAGTTCAGTGCTCTTTCCATTCCCACTTTGCCTCTTTGTCCATTGCTCCTAGTACATTTCATCCCACTGTCAAAATTTAAAGCCCTTTTACTATTCTCCTATGGAACAACTCTACCCCAGAGTGCTAGAAAGGAACATTTCCTTGGATATTGTCTAAGCCTCTCTGTGTGGGTTGTTAAATGTCCTGCTACTCTTGTGCAAGACCAGATAACACCTGTAATTGGAAAAAAAGAACCTAATATTAAACTCCATTACTCAGCTCAGTAGCACAACAGACACAGAAAAGGTTCAAAAAGGGGCAATGAAAAATAATTGTCATTCCAGAAGTATATGGAGTAATGAGTTTAATTTCCGAAATTCTCAATTTCTACCCCCAGTTCCAAGCATGTTTCTTTTTATGCAATTTAGCCATAATTTCATGGTAGCATTATAGTGTATTGACTAAGAACTAATTAGTGTATTCAAGTCTTTAATGTGTCTGATTTGTGAATTGCAACTTTTGGAGCTTTTTCTTTTTCTAATTTGACCAAAGCTAAACCATCTTTTAAAATGCCACCCTTGAGGATAAAGTCCTTTGCTGCCAAGGGAGGTCCCACAGATTGCTGATGGCAGCCAAGAAGCAAAAGGAATGCATCTCCCTCCCTGTTTCTTTGTCTACAAGTTTCGTTTCTCAAGAAGAGCCCTGCTGTCTAGCTGGGATGGAGATTGGACCACACGATGCTCATGCCCTTCTTATCAGCATCTGGTCTACTTTCCTACCTGGTTTTCTTTGGCACCCTGAAGAAGGGTTCCTCCACATCAAAATCAGAGATATCACAAATAATAGTCTGTGTACTACAAAGGCTGTACTATCATAAATAGTCGGTTTGCATTTGCTGCTCAAGACTGCAGTAGACATTACTGGGGTTCCCCAATATCTGGCTCCCTTCTTCTTCTCAGCGTCCTTGTACATGGATGGGACCATGTAACTATTTCTGACCATAAAATATTAGCAGAAGTGATGCATCTCATTTCCAGGCTGAGTCAGCAACAATCCCATATATTATTCTCATCTCATCTTTCCCCTGCTCTGGTAATGATAAAGAAGGTCTTGGGTTGGGATAATGAAACTCCCTTCCTACCTGCAAAAAAAAGAAGCTGCCTTGATCCTTGAGTCATCTTTTGGAGAACGGCTTTCCTAGAGAGTCATCCAGACCTAACCCATAGTGGACTTTGAATTAGTAAAAAATAAATCTTCACCTTATAAAGCCACTAAGATTTTTGTTGTTATTGCAGCATAGCCTAGCATATACTAACTAATATAAGTGCTTCCTCTTTTGCCTCATCTTATCCCAGCACTGAATACTTACCTAAGAAGTCTGCATATACCTAAACTTTTTCCCTGGTCTCTAACAGCCCAACAAACTGTGCCATTGTGTTCTCAGAGTTCAGACTTGGATTAAAGTCTTCCTTGCACTACTGGCTTCCCTCACTAGTGGGCAGGAAGTAGGAGAATATTTCCTCGCCTTTGTAGCCTCTGAACTTAGTATAAGCCTAGGCTATTGTTAGCATTCAATAAATGTTTATTGGACAGTGAATTGATGACTGGATATCTCTTTTGGGGATAGTATGCACGTGTTTTGCACTCAGGCATTTTCCAGTTCTTTTTCTAATCCACCACCAGTTCTCATTCACCCTTCTTTGAGTCTTTTGCAGAGAGGGCAAGAGAGGATGTGAGCATATCTCAGAGAAAATGAGGCACAAGCTTCAGAATCTTCATTCTCTCTTCATCATTTATTACCTCCGTGACCTTGGGAAAGTTACTGAGCCTTCCTAAACCTCATTTTTCTCATCTGGAAAAATGGGAGCTAATAGGGCCTGCTTCACAGGGTTGATATAAAGATTACAGGAGACAATGCATATAGACAGCTTAGCATGATGCCTTGCACAAAATATATGGCATATAACAAATACAATCTATTGAATCTATTTGATACCTTTCTTTCTCTTTAGGTTTCTTTCTCTACTGTTTCTCTGACCCTGACTTCCAACTACCACCTGGTGTCCCCTCACTATCCAGCGATTGTCTCACTATCTGGTGACGTCTCATCTAATCCTATCTTCTTCTGACAGTGGCCTGTGCAACAAGTCTACTTTCTTCCCTTTAAAAACTGTAGATAGTTGTTGGGTTAAATGGGCCTAATAATCTAATTACTACTACTAATTAACTTAGCATGTCAAGAACTAATCTGATACTGCTTTAGGAGTGCATGAATTTTAAGAAGGGATACCCAGAAATCCAGGGCATCTGAAACAAAGATGGTTCTATAATGGCAGAATCCCAAACTAGAGTGACTGGCTTTGGGGAAGATTGGGGACAGTTGGCACCAGAGATTCTCACTCCTTATTGAGTCCCACCATGTAGGTGGTCATTGATTTTGTTCACGGCTAGAGCTGGTCCTGAGATCAGCAGTCCTCACCATAACCATATCTAGATGTATATGAGGTAGAGGGGCTATTGTTTTTGCATGTATTTTCATATTTTATTTTCATAATTGGCATATAGACTGATACTGTCCATTCTCAGATAATTGTCAAATTAAGCATTTATTATTGCTACTTTTCAGCGTGTCATTTTTAAAAAATTCGTTTGCAGCATCTACATAGTGTCATTGATCCAGATTCTCAAAACCTTAATAGAACCTAAAGCAGAGAAGGTGTAAGTCACTAGAGTCCTTGGGATCAGTAAATCTTTATTACACTATATATGTACCCAATAAAAGTGACGTCCCTTCCTTCAACAGAAACAAAAGAAATTTCACTGTTCCAATGTCACTTCAATCCTCCATGTAACCCTAAGGTGAATGTCTTCTGTGTGCCCCGTGAAGCCAATCTCTGCCTCCTCCATCCTGCATTATGGCCTGCGAGGCTGATCCACATGGATAGAACCGATGGATTCCCTTGCCTTCTGGCTGCAAGTTCAGTCAATGGGAAAAACAGGCAGGGTTTTGGAGGATGAAGAGAGAGTGAGGCTAGAACATTTATTTCCCTAACTGCCTCCTTGATGAGTGGCTGTGGAATGATTTTGTCCTTCAGTGGAAAGCCATAGCTCCTGTTAGATGGTTGGCTCCATTTAACCACCTGTCTGGGTTTCTGTAACCACTCCCTTTCCTTACCCTTTCAAGTCTGAGATGCTAATGGCTCCCCTACTGTAGGTAGACCCACAGTACTACACCATCCAACTTGGTTTCCCTAAATCCTATGTATGTCTTTGTAAATTGTAAATTTTAGCTAAATTATTCTCAAATATCCCATTGTCTCCCACCAGGACACTGATATACATCCACCAATCTGTTTTCTATTTGGGTCCTGGTGCTGCATTGCCCAGAGAAACCTCTCAGATGGACATAATCCTTTCCTTCTGATATCATGGCAATACCTCCACATTTAAAATTCCTGGACAAAATTGGGTGATTTTTCCTTATTTTAAGACATTGTACTGTCTTTTTTCTTTTTCCCATAAGAAAGTGTTATCAGTAGAAGAGCTTTCAGCTTATCCCAGGTCCAGGGGTGGAGGCGGGCTTCCAGAAAGTATGACAAATGCACAAGCATGTCAAGTTGTGACAGTCTCAACGGGCTGAGATTTCAAAAATCTTATGAAAGGGAGACTTTGAAGTGCCTTATTCAAAGGCAGCCAAAGCTTTTATCATCAGAGAAAAAGATTCTAATGTGGCCTGATAATTAGCATAGAGTGGGGGTCTTCACCCCTCTGAGGAATGAGATGTCATAGCTGGAATGTTCCCTGAACCCAAATGTGGTTGCACAAAGAGGCTGGGTCTCATTCCTGAAATTTATAACCTTATCAACCATAGTTTTATGAGATACGGCATCATTTTTTAAAAAGGCTTGAACCCTTATAGAGCTATTCAAATAACTGTTGAGTCATTTGAACTGAAATAGGAGTTAGTTCAAAGTGGCAGTTCATAAATTTGAGGTGCTGTTGTTTCAAGGAGAGGGCATAAATGCCAAGCAAAGAGTGTGAGGCACTAGTTTGCTAACTTACATGCTCATGACCATAGAGGAGTGGGGGACGAGTCATATAGAATTTGACTTTCAATTTGACTTTAGAGTGTAATTCGAGGCCATCAGCCATCAGCCACACAGAACACACTTCATGTACATATTTGTTTATTCATTCAACGTATATTTTTTTTAGTTCAAACTGTATACCAGCAGAAAAGTGAGTAAATAACAAGGCAGGCCTTTAAGGAATTTCTAATTTAATGTGGAAGGCCTGAAAATACTGGATTATGATATAGTATGCTAACTGCTTTGTGGCAGAAGGAGCAGGGAACCATGGAGCACAGAGGAAAAGGTCGTGGCTGTGGGCCTAGGGAGTGTGGCTGGGGCAAAATCAGGGAAGACTTTGTCCGAGGAAGGGATGCGTGAGCTATCCCTTCAAGGATGAGTTGTAGTGTCTCACATGGGCGAGGTCAGGGAGGAACTACTGCCCAGCAGAGAGTGCAAGGATCTTTGCTGCTTGAGGAAGCGGGAACAATCCAGAGAACTTCAGGTGATCCCACAGGGCTGGAACGTGATGTTTGTGGAGTGGGGTGGCATGGCAGAAGGTAGTGCCTGGATGTGGGGGGCATTGAAGGTTAAGGGATCTGGCTTTACTCCAAAGGCTAACAGCCTCATGCTTTCTCTAGGCATTCTCACCTGGGGAAATGGTGGAAGTACAGCTTACTGGGCCCTACTCTTTGACATTTGGATTCAGTAGACCTGGGATGGGATTAGGAAGCTGCATTTTAAAAAGCAACCTAGGGACCATGTTTTGAGAAATACTGCCCCAGGAGTTGGAAGACCCTGGAAGGGAGTTAAATGGAGGGAGCACCAAATAGCATATCTACACAGACAATCATTTGCCCTCCTTTGCACTCTTCTCTACTATTCTTCTGATTTGACCCTCCTTCTGTGAGAATCAAGACAAGTTGAAGGGTGTTACTGAAATGATCTGTTGTTGAGGTGTTGCAGTGGATATATGACCCTCTCCAGTTGGTCACCCGAGAGCTATTTCATGTTGCCGTTTATACAGTTGATGTAGATCCCAAGCAACTCCAAAGTGTAATTGAATAGATTAGCAATATAAAGTAAGTATGCAATGGGACAATAAAATGGTTTACATAAAGAATAAAAACCAGCTGAAAGGGAGTAGCTGTTACCTGGAGACCTGGATGCCTGGTTAAGAAAGACGAGATTTGAGCAGCTTGAAATTTCCTGGTAACATAGCAAAAAATAGAAAATATGTTGAATTATTCATTTTGCATTGTTTAATAAAAAGAGCATTCCTTTGTTGGAGACAAATATTTTCCTCTCTTAGTTTCAAGGAAGCCTTTGTGTAAATGGTCAAGGTCAATTACAGTTCTGTAGAAAGTAGAAACCCTGTCCCTGTTATAAGAAAGTGACTTAGTTTTTTAAACTTTGAATGCCTGAGTGGGGAAGGATCAGGAAGTTTGTAATTGCACCTAAATAATTTTTGGTGGTGGCACAAAATTGAGCCTGGACAAAGTACGGTGTTTTGGTTTCTATTTAGGATTGCACACACACAGGGCTTTCCATTTGTTCTTAGAAATAAGGTTATATCTTTGTTGTTATTATAAGTGGAGTTACTCTGTTCAAAACCTTGCTTCTAAAAAACAACTGAGGCAGTTGATAGTAGTAAAGATCAAAGACGTCCGGATATCTTTGGCCTAATAAAATTTAATGTCTAACACATAATACAAGTGACCCATAAAAGCAAGGGAAATGGGCATATAATAAAAAGCACAAATTTTGGAATGCAAAAGGAACAAAAAAAAATGCATTGAAGAAAGTAGAGAGACAAAGAGAAAAAGATGTAGAGAATTTTTTATAAGTGTAAAATTCTTGTATTATGATGAGCAAGCATTGAACAACTGCAGAGAGAGATCTGTGAGCCCCTGTAACAGAGAATGAGATGAATGTGTAGGATCTTGACCTGGGAATTTAGGGAACCGGGTTGGTATTTGTGTTGCCTTTGCTGTGGATGAACATAGTTTGAACTCTGTATGTATCAGTTTAATCACTCATAAAATAAAGAAATTAGTTACAATAGGTCAGAGATCAGCAACTCCATCCCAGGAGCTAAATACAGTCTGATACCTATTTTTATGAATAAAATTTTACTGGGATACAGCCATACTGCTCATTCATTTACATAATGTCTACAGCTGCTTTCATGCTGCAATGACAAAGTTGAGTAGTTGCAACAGAGAATATGTGGCTCACAAAGCCTGAAATATTTATTATCTGGTCATTTACAGATAATGGTTGACACTCCCTGCAATGGACGATTATATGAATTAGTGAGAATATCAGTTTGGTTTCTGTAAAAGTGGAGCCCAAATTAACAATGGCTAAAAAAAACGCAGGCATACCTTGGAGATACTGTGAGTTCGGTTCCAGATCACCACAATAAAGCAAATATTGCAATAAAACAAGTCACACAAATTTTTTGGTTTCCCAGGGCATATAAAAGTTATGTTTACACTATACTGCAGTCTATTAAGTGTGCAATAGCATTATGTCTGGAAAAACAATGTACATTTCTTAATTAAAAAATACTTTATTGCTAAAAAATGCTAACCATCATCTGAGCCTTCAGCGAGTCATAATCTTTTTGCTGGTGGAGAGTCTTGCCTCAATGTAGATGGCTGCTGACTGATCAGGGTGGTGGTTGCTGAAGATTGGAGTGGCTGCGGTAATTTCTTAAAACAAGACAATAATGAAGTTTGCCTCATCAACTGACTCTTCCTTTCACCAATGATTTCTCTGTAGCATGAGATGCTGTTTGATAGCACTTTACCCGCAGTGGAACTTCTTTCAAAATTGGAGTCAATCCTCTCAAACTCTGCTGCTGCTTTATCAACTAAATTTGTGTCATATTCTAAACCCTTCATTATCATTTCAATGATCTTCATAGCATCTTTACCAGGAGTAGATTCTATCTCAAGAAACCACTTTCTTTGCTCATCCATAAGAAGTAACTCCTCATCTGCTAAAGTTTTATCATGAGATTGCAGCAATTCAGTCACATCTTCAGGTTCCACTTCTAATTTCCAGTTCTCTTGCTATTTCCACCACATCTGCAGTTGCTTCCTCCACTGCAGTGTTGAACCCTTTGAAGTCATCCATGAGGGTTGGAATCAACTTCTCCAAACTCCTCTGAGTGTTGCATTTGGCCTCTTCTCATGAATGACAAACGTTATTAATGGTATCTAGAATGGTAAATCCTTTCCAGAAGGTTTTCAGTTGAATTTGTCCAGATCCATCAGAAGAATCACTACCTATGGCAGCTATAACCTTATGAAATGTATTTCTTAAATAATAAGACTTGAAAGTCAAAATGACTCCTTGATTCATGGGCTGCAGAACGGCTGTTGTGTTAGCAGGCATGAAAACAACATCCATCTCATTGTACATCTCTATCAGAGCCCTTGGGTGACCAGGTACATGGTTAGTGAGCAGTGATATTTTGAAAGGAATCTTTTTTTTTTTTTTTTTTTTGAGCAGTAGGTATCAACAATGGTCTTAAAATATTCAGTACACCATGTTGTAAACAGGTGTGCTGTCATCCAGGCTTTGCTTTTTCATTTATAGAGCACAGGCAGAGTAGACTTAGCATAATTATTGAGAGCCCTACAATTTCTACAATGGTAAATGAGCTTTGGCTTCAACTTAGCCACTAGCTGCATTAGCCTCTAACAAAAGAGTCAGCCTGTCCGTTAAAGCTTTGGAACAGGCATTGACTTCTCCTCACTAGCTATGAAAGTCCTAGATGTCATCTTCTTCCAATATAAGGTTATTTCATCCACATTGAAAATATGTTGTTTAGTGTAGCCACCTTCATTATTTACCTTAGCTAGATCTTCCAGATAACTTACTGCAGCTTCTACATAAGCACTTGCTGCTTCACCTTGTACTTTTATGTTATAGAGATGGCTTCTTTCCTTAAACCTCATGAACCAACATTTGCTAGCTTCAAACTTTTATTCCGTGGCTTCCTCACTTCTCTCAGCCTTCATAGAATTGAAGAGAGTTAGGGCCTTGCTCTGGATTAGGCTTTGGCTTAAGGGAAAGTTGTGGCTAGTTTGATCTTCTATCTAGATCACTAAAACTTTCTCTATATCAGCAATAAGGCTCTTGCACTTTCTTATCATTTGTGTGTTCATCGGAGTAGCCCTTTTAATTTTCTTCAAAAACTTTTTCTTTGATAATTCTTTTTGTGGGTCAGTGTTTGGAATTTTCCAAAGAATCCATTTTGTAAATGATCTTTAGAAATATAGTTGTGCTGTAAAGAGTAGGACATGAAAAGGGTATGAGAAGAGGCTTAACATCAGATAATCAGGGTTTGAATCTCAAGTTGCATTTGAGCAAATTAGTTGACCAGTCCAAGTCCTGGTTTTATCATCTGTGCAACAGGGATAGTAACAGTACTCATGACAGAGTTTTTTTTTGTGTGTGTGTGTGTGTGAGGAAGATCAGCCCTGAGCTAACATCCATGCTAATCCTCCTCTTTTTGCTGAGGAAGACCAGCTCTGAGCTAACATCTATTGCCAATCCTCCTCCTTTTTTTTTTCCCCAAAGCCCCAGTAGATAGTTGTATGTCATAGTTGCACATCCTTCTAGTTGCTGTATGTGGGATGCGGCCTCAGCATGGCTGGAGAAGTGGTGTGTCGGTGTGCGCCCGGATCCGATCCCGGGCCGCCAGTAGCGGAGCACACGCACTTAACCGCTAAGCCACGGGGCCGGCCCTCATGACAGAGTTTTAAGGATTCAACGAGATAATGTACCTAAAGCACTCAGCACAGAGCCTAACAACATAATAAACACCCTATAAATGTAGCTCTTATTATTTTTACCCATTGAAGATTTATATTATAATACTGATAAGAGCACTGAGCTCTCTTAAACCCAGAACCCACGTAACTTAAACTTATCTTAAATTGTATCCTTCATCTCCTATGAGTCCTACACCCAGCATCTGGCAAAGCAGGGTCCAAAGGGTAAGAGATGTGGCTGACAAGAGTGTCTGATGATAACACTTCCCGTGACTGACGAGAAAGAGTGGGAGAACATTGTATAGAATGGATATACATAAATCGATTATTAATAACCAGTAAACACTGCCCAGACCAGTGTTTATCAATATTTTTTTCATTACTACCTTCCCCTAAGGAGCCTTTTTAGACATTTTTTTCTAATTGTTCCCCCATGAAATTTTAATATCTCAGATATACTACATGTCTGGTTATATGCTGTATATATATCCATGCTTTCTATATTAAAAGAGTAAAATTTTTTTTTCATCCCCATCAAAACTAATTTTCATCCCCTTGGGGGCAATATTGCCTCCATTGAAAGTTCATGGCATAGGCTATGCAACCTCAGAAAACCCCTAAAATTCATTTTGCCAAATAACAAAAGACTTTATTCACTGTCTTTATGAAGAATGTCTCAAACAATGTGGGTACGAAGAATATGTATAAGATTAACCTACTAGGCAATGCTCATTGTTGTCTTCATTATAAATAAAATTAATTAAATAATTCATCATATAATTATTGTCTAATATCTTTCTTACTCAATTGTAAGCCCTGTAGTGGCAGGAACATGTATATCTGAGTCATTGTTGGACCGAATCTGACACAAAATAGACAATCAATATATCTTGAATATATTAATAAGAATTTTAATGTCTGATAGGGAAATGAGGATAAGACATGTAAAAATGAAAGTATTCATGACCTTATTTAGAGTTGTGTATGAGGAGCAGCAAGAGATAGGAGGAACTGAGACAGCCAAGGTCATTTTCCTTTACTTAGTAGAGATTTAATGCTTCCCTTGAGGAGCTTTCTAGTCAAAAGCTTGAGGATGCAACCTTGTCTTGTTCATTATTAAATGCCACAGAGGTCTTAACACAATGCCTTCTAAATGGTAGTTGAATATTGTTTGAATTTTGAGTTAATAGTTAAGATAGAAAGTAAGTCTTGAAAGAGAGGTATAAATCTGCTTACTTTTTTCTTTTCTTATTCATTTATTTAAAGATATATTGAGAATTATCTATATTTAGATCTTTTAAGAGAAGCTTTTCAAAAAGATACATTTTATTTTAATACATTAGGTTCATATCTTTCTTTTCTCCCTTCAGTTCATCTAACACATTACAATTCTTTTCCTTTTTTTTTTTTTTTTAAATAAAATAGATTCTAAAAACCCAATTATAACTATCTTAAAAGATAAAAGGACTGTAGGGAGATTTTAAAAAAAAAAACCTAAAATGAGTTGGATATAGCAGTTCTCTTTTTTGCTACATTTTTGTGGCTGCTGTGGGAAGACTATAAAAACTTCAAGTCTGATTTTGGTGGATAAATTTCCAACAACCTCCGCCCTCAAGGAGTGATCAGTATTATGGACAGAAGGGGAGTATTTCTTCAATATGTCCATTTGATTTTATTTTGTGAGGCAACCACCTTTGTAAACCTCACTAACATGTCAGAAATATGAAACTGTCTTCAGTTCACTGCCCTGTAAAAGATGAGTGGCAAAAAAATAAATAAATAAAGCCAGGAATGCCTGAGTAAGTCATTTTATTTTTTATGATTCAAGCCCCAAAAGGTCTTGAACTGTCAGATTTATTGTCTATCCAATTTTATGACTTTTAGTTGTATTTATTCTTTGATGTTTACCATCAACTGTGCCTACGTGCACCGTGGTCTGTGGGATTTCATATTGCTAAATCATTTTTTAAGCTTTAGTTGTAGCTTCTATTTAGCATCAATCCCCCGAGACATGCCATTAACATGAATCATTTTTGAAAGTGTTTGGTGCAATATGAACTCCTTGTTGAGTCGATCACTCATCGTGATGGAAAGAAACGATGACCTTCTCAGAAATACCCATCACAGTTAAATAACCAAGGACGGGACCTAACGGTCAGAGACTTCTGATTGGGGTGCTCCCATCAACTTAATCACCATCCCCAAAGTGGAAGATGGGAGGTCAGTGCAGCTTCAGGAGAGAAATAGGAAAAGAGGAGGACAAGGGGCAGGAAAAATGCTGACCCACACCACAGCTATGTTATCAAAGGGTGGTTTTTTCCTTCTTCCATGAAGGTTATTTTCACAGCAGCAACTTCAATGGCTGTCATGAACACTATCTGAGTGCGTTCTTCTCTAACACTCTATTTTAAACTTCCAATTTTGTTTTGTTTTTCAAGAAAACTTAGGTTACTTTCTCTGATTTCTCTTCTCTGCTATGCCCCCGAATCCCTCATATTTTTTCTGACTTCCGTCTCTGTATTCAGCTGCTCAGCTAATAGAGATCTGGCAGTTTCGTTACTGACTAAAAAGTTTGTCAAGGAGTTAAGTATAATTACCACCGGAAATAAGTGTTCTCCTTGGTTTATACCAAGTGTTTAGATATTTTCAAGCTATAGGCCAGTGTAATAACTTATAGATTATTCTGGTAGGTTGACATTCTTTCTCTGCTTCTGTTTGGTTAAGTTTGGCCTTGAGATCCTCCCCTCCCCTCAGATTTTCTAGCTCCTTCTTCAGATAAATACAAACACACTATATACTATGATTAGGGGACAATATAGACGTATATTCTGAAGCAGAGGTCAGGAAACTGCAGCCCACAGGCCAAATATGGCCTTCTGACTGTTTTTGTAAATAATATTTTATTGGAACATTGCCACACCCATTCATTTATGCGTTGTCTATGGCTGCTTTCACTGCACAGCAACAGTGGGTAGTTGCAATAGAGACTTTATGGTCCTCAAAGACTAAAACATTTAGTATCTGGCCACTTGCAGAAAAATATGGTATTCTAAGTTGTAGTTATTCAAACATAATCCTATTTACTAAATAAACAACAATAATTATTTTATTTTATTGGGATTTTCTCAAACTAGAAGGCCAAATTGTTGAGAAAAATGCCAGCATATTTTAGGAGAAAACTTCCGCTTTACTTTGAATATTTGGCTCTATGCTTTCAGGCATCTTTTAAGCTGTTATTATTTTTTTCTATTTAAATAGGTTCTCTCCAGTTTGAAAAATATGAAATTTTCTTATATACATATTTTAACTTTTGGGGACAATCCCAATCTAAGCTTTTGTCTAATTGTTCCTGTATAAACTGACAACTTTTAGTATTATCTAATTAAAATTTGCCAATTTGTTAGGGAAAATATAGTCTGTTTGTTTTTTTTTTTTTCTTTTTTTTTTTTTTTTTTGTGAGGAAGATCAGCCCTGAGCTAACATCCATGCTAATCCTCCTCTTTTTGCAGAGTAAGACCGGCTCTGAGCTAACATCTATTGCCAATCCTCCTCCTTTTTTTTTTCCCTCCAAAGCCCCAGTAGATGGTTGTATGTCATAGATGCATAGTCTGTTTGGTTTTATTCTGCATTTTTTTTATAAATTGTGAGGTTGAACACCTTTTCCTGTGTTCATTTGTTGTGTGTACTCATCCTTTGTGAATTCTCTTCACATTCCTTCATTTATTTTTCCAAATAGGTTTTGCTGAAATTCTTCACTAAATTGGTTATACCTTTTATTTGTGTTATCCTAGTATGAATATTCCAATCAGAATTTATACTCCCACCAGTGCAGCCTCTCATGTAAGAGGACGTGCAGAATGCCCTGAGCATATGGCATAGTATCTTCTATGTGTTTTATGATTTTAAAATATAATGGAGCACCTATGACAGCGGAAATCACAAAACAAAGAGTAAATAAACATTTTTAGGAAAGAGAAACTTATATTAAGAATTAAGATTTTCTTGTCATAAAGGCAAATGTTTCTAATTCTCTGAGATTATAGCAAATTTTATCGACTTTCAACCAAACAAGGAATTTAAAGTTACTTACAGTATTGCACATGGTTTGAGCTTTTCTTCTTTTTTCTTAAGCTCAAACATGCTTTAGGGTTCATGTGATTTTTATTTGGCACGATATAGTATAATCGAATGAGACACTTACTTCCAAATGATAGATGCCTATGATTGAGAAGAAAGTACTTTCTTTAAATTGTAACTGACTTATGAAGATGAATGGCTTGTTAGTGTAAGTAGCTTTATGGCTAGACAATTCCGAAAAAGAGACTGAGATTGAAATATCTAGCAATTCTAGAATATTTGCATAGTGAGTGTGTGAGTCTGTGTGTATGTGGCATGGGAGAAAGGAAGGACCATGTGTGTAAACACGTGTGTACACACACACACTATATAGAATGCACTGCTCCAAGATAAAAAGGCATACAGATATCCTACTGATATAAGGGTGAGTTTTATTTTTAATAACCAAAAATTAAACCGATTGGTGAAGGGAAAGCTCATTTTCTTTGCTAGGGAAAAACAATAGTCAGTAGTTTTCATTTATGGAGGTCACAGAGAGAATTATTCTATATTGTTGTGTGTCTGAGAACAGGGATACAATTCCAAAGTAAAGTGTATGTGGAAATTAGTTTCCAGTGATGGCTGCCACCGATTCTTTCCTTCCCTGTATGTGCACGCTGCTTTTCCCCTTGAATCTAGGCTGGCCTTAGTGATTTGCTTGACCAGTCAAATGAAGTAGGAGTGATATTCTGGGACTTCCCAGGCTACATCGTAATAAGCCTGTTAGCTTACCCGTGGGTCCCTTGGAAAGTCGATCCTTGGAATACTTCCTCTCAGAACCCAGTCACCAATCTGTGAGAAACCCAAGTAACATAGAAAAGCCACAAGTCAGTCTCCTCCCTGGTTGATAATCTCAGTCAATAGCCGACATCAACTGCCAGGCATGTGAGGGAGCCATAATGGATGTCTAGTCTAGTTCAGCCCTATACTCCTGCTCAGCCTCCATCCGATTGGAATTTCATGAGAGCTTCCTAGCTGAGACAAGTCAACACATAGAATTGTAATAGTTAGTAATAAATTGTTATTTTAAACCACTATGTGTTGTGGTGGTTTGTAAAGCAGCAAAAGATAACTGATATAGTATAAAACATTTGTGAAAAGCATCAAGGTACTGATTTTATAGAAGATATATCAATAGGATGAGTAGGTTTAAAATATCCAGAAAGAAAATTTTTCTGCCTTCTCAACCTCCACCAAAAAGTTCCTCCCAGATCCAAGGAACATCCTCCTAACTCTCTCAACCAGAGAGGTCGGGATCAGACCTTGTAAGCTGGAGTTCAGAGCCTGGACTTCAGTTCCTCCCTAGGTGTGCATTACTAGTCAAGTTAGTAGATACTAAATGGAATATAAGCTCACAGGGTGATAGAGACATTTGAGGACAACAGCATTATAAAAGAGCAATAAGCACAAAAGATAAAACAAGGAACAGACAGAACAAGAATTTAAAACAAATATAATAATTAACCTCAAAAAATATGAGAGGATATTGGAAACATAAAACAAAAATTGGCCAGTAGAGAAGAACCAAGTGAAGACATGAAATAATAATCCCAATAGATAAGGTAAATTGTAAAAGTACAGACAGAGAAAGCATTATTGAACTGAAAGATCAAGTCAAAAACTCATTCAGAGCAAAGTAAATAAGAGAACAATAAAATGCCAAATTGACTATAATAGAGATCCCCAAAATAGAGAAAAGAAATAAAGAGGGAGAAATACATGAAAAAAAATTATTGAAAATTTCCAAAAAGTAAAGAAAGATGCTGGGTAGAAATTAACAGAACTGAAAGGAACAATTGAAAAACAAACAAAATGATGAGACCTATTGTAGTGTTACTAAAGAATAACCAAAAAGAAAAAAATAGAAAGAGAAAATAACATCTACAAGAAACAAGTGTTAGGCTAATACAGGGTTCTGTGCAGCACTACTGGATGAAAAAAGACAATAGGATAAAATTACCAGAAGGACAAAGGAGGAATATTTTATCTTAGAGTTTATGACCAGATGATTTATCATTTAGATGCAAAGTCAAAATAAAGATATACTTATTTGTAAAATGCCTCATAGGACTTTCCACACAAAGACCGCCATTGAAGTGCTCTTGAAGGAAGCTTTCCAGAAAATACAGAAAAAGATTCAGGCAGATACTGTAAAATATATGCAAAGTAAGAATAAGAAAATAATTCAGTAAAGTTTACTGTTTTCTAAAGAGTAAGCAACCCAACAAAGGTATATCCAAAACAATGTAGAATAAAAGTCTAGATCAGCATTGTCCAATTGCAGATTTCTATTGGCAAGATGATGGAAATGCTCTACATCTGTGCCACATGCAGCTATTGAACACTCGAAGAGTGATTAGTGTGACTGGAAACTGAAATTTTTACTCATTAAATCGCCACATGTGGCTAGTGGCTACTGTATTAGTGCAGTTCTCAGATGATATCAGCTTGATGAGGTTGGGATGAATAGAAAGGGTCAGGGTATAAGAGACCAGAGGGAGCTGAGAGCACACGAATGTACTTAACTGGTTTAGAAAAAAAATTGGAATCTAATAAGATTAAGAAATTGATAGGAAAGAATAATATGTAAGTGCATATCTTAATAATTAGGGGTAAACAGATGAAGACTAAACATAGAATGTATAACTTTCAAACCAGCAGATGGAAGTTCAATCAACTTATATAGAAGGTAAAAAGGAAGAGGAAGAAATAAGAAAGCATGGTAAACAGAAAAAATTAAGTAGACTGTCAAAAAAGTCCCACAATATTAAATTACTATGAATATAATAAATTATTATGAATATAAAGTTTAAACCCACCATTTGAAGAGAGAAATTTTTAGACTACATTAAAAAAATTCCCCAATATGTTGCTGACAAGAGACATTTAAAACAGTAACATTCAGAAGGTTTGAAAATAAAGTGATAGAGAATGCCAGATGGATAAATACAAATCTAAAGTAACTTGGCATGGCAATTTTAATATCAGACAATATAGAATTTAAGATTAAAATAATATAAGTAAAAAAGGGATATTAAGAGAAAAAAACCCCAGCAGATCAAAATGTTACAACTGGTGGCAATAATTATAATGGAAAAAAGATAATCTCTTCAACAAATGGTGCTGGGAAAACTGGACAGCCACAAGCAAAAGAAGAAGACTGAACCCTTACCTTAAAAACCATACGTAAAAATCAACTCAAAATGGTTTAAGACTTAAACACAAGACCAGAAACTAAAACTCCTAGAAGAAAACATAGGGGAAAAGCTTCATACCATTGGTCTTGATAACGAATTAATGGCTTAACGCCAAAAGCACAGGCAGCAAAAGCAAAAATAGACAAATGGGACTACAGCAAACCAAAAAAACCTCTGCCCAGCAAAGAAAATAATCAACAGAGTGAAAGGCAACCTACAGAATGGGAGAAAATATTTGCAAACCTTTTCTCAGAGAGGGGGTTAATTCCCAAAATAGAAAGTCCTACAACTCAAAAGCAAAAATACTAACAACCTGATTATTTCAATGGGCAAAGGACTTGAAATATGCAAGATGAGCCTGGAGCATCTTGTAGTGCCAGAAATTAAGAAAGTTCAAAAAAAAAAAAAAAATCCTCCAAACAAACAAAGAAACAAAAAATCCACCCACATTGATGTGGGTTTGTCGAGGGGCCCAGGAGCCACCTGAAAGAGCATACAATGGCCAATGCTGAAACAGCTTCAGCAGCAAAAATAAAGTAATATTGGATTATTATGAAAGGTATAAAATTAATATCCATGAGTCCACACTGATATAAATAAATAATTGAATAAATTAGTAAAAGAAGAAGAAACACATCTTCTATGCAGAACAATTCCACATAATTTATGTAGAAATTCTGCCTTAAAGGAGGGACAGCATAACTCCCCACTCCCTAAGTGAGAGCTGCACATAGTGACTTTCTTCCAAAGAATGTGGTAAGGGAAGAGGAGGGAAAAAGAGTAACTCTACAGTGGAGAAACCTGACAAACACTGCTCCAGCCAGGGAATCGAGGTCAATATCAACTGTCATGAATCATGTTGATATGATGTGATGAAAATGTCACTTTACTCTGTGATCTTCCTCCAAAAAACTCATAACCCCTGACTAATGAGGCAAATTCCAGTAGAGGGACACCCTACAATACACCTAACCATTTACTCCTCAAAACTGTCAATCTTTTCAAAAACAAGGAAAGTCTGAGAAACTGTCACAGTCCAGAGGAGCCTAAGGAGACATGAGAAGAAATGTAATGGGGTATCCTGGATGGGATCCTGGAACAGAAAACAAGACATTAGGTAAAAATGAAGGAAAGCTGAATACACTATTTGGTTAATAATAATGTATCAATATTGGTTCATTAATTGTAACAACATACTAATGTAAGATAATAATAGGGGAAACCATGTGTAGCAGTATGTGGGAGTTCTCTGTACTATCTTCTCAAGTTTTCTGTAAATCTAAAGCTGTTGCTAAAACTTAAAGTGTGTTAGAGAAAGCAACAAATGACAGGATTAATGGGAGAAGCAAATAAGTCAAAAATTTACTCTGGAAATTTTAACACATTCAAGGAACTGATAGATCAAGCTGACAGATATTGTCAAGCTGACAACACACCTATGTACAATAAAAAGAGAACGTGCATTCTTTTTTGAGCACACGTTGACTATCTATTAAAAAATGTGGCCGTATGCTGGGCCACACAGGATCAATCTCTAAAAGCTGGCATAGCTCAGGACTCACCTCCAGTCCAGCTGCTCTTCTGTGTATATTCCTCTCCCATGTGACTTCATCCAGTTCTGCTTGTCTTTAAACTCCAGCCATGTCCTGTGAAGCTGGGGTCTCTCTCCTAAACTCCAGACTTGTATATAGCTGTCCCTCCGTATCCATGAGGGATTGGTTCGTGGACCACACTCAGATACAAAAATCCTTGGAAGTTCAAGTAACTTATATAAAAAGGTGTACTATTTGCATATAACCTATGCACATCCTCCTGTATACTTTGTCATCTCTAGATTACTTATAATACCTAATACAACGTAAATACTGTGTAAATAGTTATCATCCTGTATTGTTGAAGTAGTAATGACAAGAAAAAAAGTCTGTACACGTTCAGTACAAATGCAACCATGGGAGGCCTTTTGATCCGAGGTTGGTTGAATCTGTGGGTATTGAATCTGTGGATACAGAAGGCTGACTGTATTTGCAGCCCATTTAATATCTGCACTTATTTTTCTAATGAACATCTTGAACTTGGTGTGTCCCAAAATTAAACATCTACTTTTCCCCACAAGCCTATAAATGACAACACCATCCTTCTAGTTGCTCAGGCAAAAAGCAAAACAAAATAAAACAGAGAAACAAACAAAAAATGAAAACCTCTTTACCCTACGTGCATCATGCAATGCTGCCGGCCTCGACTTCAAATTATCAATGACACACCTGGGTTTGACAATCAAAGTGGATTTTTTTTTTCTTTTCAACAACCCCTCATCTACGTGGCAAAATTGCTTTCAGTGACAGTTATGAAGTAAAAAGATAATAATAATAATGTAGCAAAAAGAATAATAATAATGGCCAGAAAAGAAATGCAAGCAGTGATTTTTTTCTTTCCTTAAACTTCATACATAAAATTATGCCAGAAAAATAAATATCACAAGTCGTAAAATAAAAATTACAGTACAAAAAAGGAAAAAAGTAATGGATTAATCCTACTTGATTTACTATTTTTATTAAAAAAGACAAAGAACTTATGCCTATATATTTGTTTTTTGCATTAATGAAGTTCTTGAGTCTCAACTTCTGCAAACTTGTCAATGACTTCAACAAAATTGATTTCCTTCATGTATTTGTGTTTGATAGAGTAGAGCCAGATCTGTCAATCTTCTTTCATAGTTGGTTTGAAGAACACTTTATAAACTTAAATTACGTGAATTAATAAATACACAAATGGTCACGGGCCAACCCCAGTGGCCCAGTGGCTAGGTTCATTGCACTCCACTTGGGCAGCCTGGGTTCAGTTCCTGGGAGCGGTCCTGCACCACTTGTCTATCAGTGGCCATGCTGTGACAGTGGCTCACATACAAAATAGAGGAAGAATGGTAACAGATATTAGCTTAGGGCGAATCTTCCTCAGCAAAAAAAAAATAATAACATAAAAATAAATAAATACACAAATGGTCACAAAAGTCTTAAAGATAAAATCCTATTCCACAATAAAATGCAGAAATTTTAAATGCAAAAACTTCCTGTGGTCACATTGAATGACAGAACTGAAGTAATTCAAGTTCTGTTTCTTCATCTTTACAATCACTGAGCTATTGTTCATTTTGAATCTGTTTACCTGCAGGGATAGCTGGTTACCCACCTCTGCCCCCCATCTCGGCCTGGAGACAGGAAGTGCTCCTAAGTGAGCACAGGCGATTCCCAAACACTGCACAAACGTTCTCTCAAACCCAGTGCAGGCAGCTGAGTCCATCCACGTGTGTCGAAGGCCAACTGTGTAGCGAGGGTTCTCTGAAATAACTTCCATCTGGCATACAATGTTTATTAAAGGATAAGAAATAAAAATATGCTCAATTGAGGCTCACTTGTATATTATTAAAACTCCACAGGAAATATGGCAATTCTTTAGAACTTAGAAGAATAAAAGATTCTCTTCTCAGAGGAGTATTTTATCACTGGCATTGTTTAAAATTGCAGGTTCACGGTGACAATAAAAAGCAGACCAACTTTTGTCAGTTTTAATGTTGTTTTTGAATTCTCTACAGACAATTCCCCACCTGATTGCCTGTACCTGGAGCAGACGGCTTCACCACACCACTCTTGGGATGCCAGTACAAAGTATATCCAGAATCCAACTTTTCTGCACCCCTACTGCTGCCAGCTTGGCCCAGGAAACTATCATTTCTTACCTGGATTATTGCAATTGCCTCATAATGTTATAAATGGACTTGCTGCTTAAGCCTTCTCCATCTCCCTCATCTATTCTTAGCACAGCAGCTGGAGTGATCTTTTAAATGGAAGTAGATCAGTCACCCTCTACTCACACCCTCAAATGGCATTCTGATTCAGAGTTAAAAATTCAGTGAAAAGACAAGCCACAAACTAGGAGAAAATATTTGCAAATCACATATCAGAGAAAGGACTTTTTTACGGAATATAGAAGAATTCTCAGAATTTAATCATAAAACAACCCAGTAAGAAAGAGGCAAAAGGCTTGAACAGGCAGTTCACCAAAGAAGATATACGGATAGCAAATAAGCACATGAAAAGATGCTCAACATCATTAGTCATTACAGAAATGAGAATTAAAACTGCAATGATGTGATACCCCTCAATACCCATTAGAATCGAGGTGACCATCCCCAGTGTCAGCGAGGATGTGGAACGACTGGTACTCTTATACACGGCTGGTGGGGATGTAAACTGGCACAGCCACTTTGGAAAATAGTTTGGCAGTTTGTCAATGGTTGCCTGGCTGTAGGGCAGAGCTCCCATGCAGATCTTCTCTCTCCTGGGTCTACAGCACCTGCCAAACCACTGCCACTTCTATTGCTATCATTGTTGCCACCAATCTGGGCCCAACCGACTCTTGGGCCCCTGCCATACCCTGAACTACCCCAAGCAAACTGCTATGTGTGTGCCATAGACATGGGCCTGAGTGAACACTTGTGTGGGCTGCTGCTGGACCACAAATAAATGCCTCTACTGTTGTTGGGTGTATCTCCTCTGCTCACATGCGTGCTCACATCTGACTTGCAAAACACAAGTTCACAGATATAATTATTAAGAATTTCAAGATAACAACAGGAGATCATTAAATCAAGTGTACAGCTCTTCTCTACTGCTGAAGTTACACACCCATGAAGCTATTCTGGGTTTTGTGGTGTGAGGAAAATAGACTCATCATGCATTCTTGTGGAAGAATCAACTAGTGCACACATCCTGGAGAGGGCCTGGGATTATCTAGTCAGGTGTGGAGATTCAACAACCCAACAATTCCACTCTGCGTGTATAACCCAGAAAATATGGTCTCCAGGCTCATAAAAGAACATGTTTGAGGATGCTTATTAAAACACTGCATATAGTAATAGTGAACAGGAAGAAAGTGAGGCATCTACCACTAAGAATGAATGAATGAATGAATGAATGAATGAATGAATGACAGTGGAGGCATGCTATGGAGCAATTAGAAGCAATGAACTAGGTCAGTGATTCTCAGCCTGGCTGCTCACCTGAGGAACTTTTAAAAATTCTTCATGCCTAAGCTCCTGTACCTGAATTAATTGGTCTAGGGTGGGGATTGATATTATTTAAAAGCTCCCCGGGTGATTTCAGAGTTGAAGACCGTGAGTAAGATGAACATACAACAATGTGCATACATATTTTAAAAATTAAAATATATCATATCTTCTACATTCTTTAAAAATGTAACAGAGTATATATAAATCAAGGACACACATACACACACAAATATATATATATACACAAAGTGTGTGTTTCTAAAAAATATACATATCCAAAAACATATATTAAACAGGGTAGAGTTATTGTCAGAGAGGAGTGGTGAATGATAAGGAGGTGTTGAGCATCAAAGGAGGGAGTCAATGAGAAAGTAGATTTATCCATATTGATGATGATGGAGTTTAATTCTCTGAACGTAGGTATAAAATAAGTAATAATAGTTACTAAGAACTGGCTGTGTTAAAGACGTTCTTATTTCTAAGTGCTTTAATTGCATTATTTCATTTAATCTTCACATGACTCTGTGAAGTAGGTACTATTATTATCTCCATCTTACAGATGAGGAAATGGAAGGCCAGAGGAGTTCAGTGTTCATCCAAGATCACATTGTGGCTTCGCGGCAGAGCTGTTTGACCCCAGGCAGAGGGCGCTAGAGCTTTGCTCTTAATCACTGTGATAAACGGCTTCTCCAAAGGTGGGGAAAAGAAGAGAGGAAAGAGATACAGAATGTCAGAGACAGACGTTGACGCAGAGAAAGCAGGAAGAAAGAGAGAGACAGACATCCTGAGGCTGAGGGTCTACACAATAGCTATTTTAAGTTATTTTTCCTAACTTATAACTGAATTGGCACTAGTCATAGATGATC
Source organism: Diceros bicornis minor (assembly GCF_020826845.1). NCBI lineage: Eukaryota > Metazoa > Chordata > Mammalia > Perissodactyla > Rhinocerotidae > Diceros > Diceros bicornis. The sequence goes on from NC_080741.1 coordinate 29,883,662, forward strand.
ATTAAAAACAGAGCGTTTCTTAAACCTTACCTTTTATTTACTATCAAGAACAGGAAGTCTTGGACAACCCTAGGTTAAGAAAGTTAGAAAGTATGTGTTCAAGACGAAAGAAAAATTCTTTTTCTATGAGAAAAAATGTCTATGAGACATTTTCTATGAGAAAATGTCAATAATATGGGCATAAAATTATGGGTTAGAAAGACTAAAAATTTCCCAAGAATCAATGAAGGAAAAAAAGGACACAGATTCGTTTGACAAGAATATCACAGAGATGGTGTGCTCTTCCCAGCGCATCATAGAAGGAAACGCATGATGTCAGTATATTTTATTGTTGGTGATGGGAGCCTTCATCATTAGGATTAAAGTAGTGTGTGCTGGGTTTCTCCATTGTAAAGTTCCTATTTTTCCCTTTGTCATTAATAACTATTCTGGGGAAGATAATGTTGAGATTATGGAAATACCCTGTTTCTGCTCAAATGTTCACCCACTTATTTTGACATTCACTAGTGGATCTCGTCTATAACAATTATGGCTGTGATGTTCTAATATTTTCTGTTTTTCTCATTCCTTCTAAGCTTATGAATTGGAATTCTTCTGTAAAGAAGAGCTATTTTATTTATTAATTTACTTACTTATTTATTTCCTTCCTTCCTTCCTTCTCTCCTCCTTTTCTTCCTTCCTTCCTTCCTTCCATCAGTATGGCCTCATGAATATTTATTTTATTCTATAGGTTATATTACAATACTATCATTATTAATTTTTTCTTCAAATTGGTCAAGCTTTGGCCTTTGGGAGTTCTTCTCAGCTTTTTCCTGAGCCCTTTCTACATGTGCTATCCTTTTGTGAGCGCTTCTTTAATTTCTGACACCACAAGATGCACCAGGTTCACCTAGTATTTTCTGAGCCCTAGACTTGGAATCAAGCACATGCTGAGGTGCCTTGGATCCTTTTATTTAGAAACCAAGATCTGGAGCTGGATACGTTCACTACTACTAAGGTATAGCTGCTTCTAGATACTCTCAGTGGACAGAACTAGAATATATATATATATATATATATTACATATTAGTATACATATATATACTAACACAGTACTAATATAGTGTGTATATACTAATCCACAAATACACACATGTATATAATTTCAGTACCTATCTGCATATACAATAATAATAATAAACAAGAATTCAGATTGATACTGCCTATTTGGATCCAACAACATAGAGCTAATTTTAGATTTTCCCCATTTCTAATTTTAACTTCTAACAGTGAAAAACTTTCAGTATGTTGAGTTATTTGTTCAACTCTGATATATTCATAAAACAGTTTCAGAATTCCCAACTCATACCCCTGTCAGAAAAAAAACTACTACCTCAAATACAGTAATTGTATCCAGTTCTTTTTGTATTTTACCTTACGCCATCTTTCACTTCTTTCACTTAGTCAAATGTATTCAAGATTCATCCAGGTTATTTCGTATATCAGTAATTAATTACCTCTTATGGCTGGGTAGTATTCCATTGTATGGATGTACCATTCTGTTTATCCATTTGTGTGTTGAAGGATCTGGGTCATTTCTGCTCTACGGCAATTATGAATAAAGCTGCCACAAACAATCACGTGTAGGTTTCTATGTGAATGTACATTTCTATTTCTGTTGGGGAAATTCCTAGGAGTGAGTTTGCTGGACCATGTGGTAAGTATATGTTTAACTTTTTGAGAGATCACCAAACTGTTTCCCAAATGGCTGTACCATTTTGCTTTCCCATCAGCAGTGCTTCAGAGTTTGAGTTGTTCTAGATCCTCACTAGCACTTGGTATTATAGTTTTAAAATTCTAGATATTTTGAACAATGTTAAAATATATTAAAATAATATAATATTTTATTTAAAGTTATACTAATTAAATTAAATTAATTGATATAATTTTATATTTTATCATATTTAGTAATTTGATATAATTTTAATTACATTAAAATCTCATTGTGATTTTGATTTGCACTCCCCTAACATGAGTAATGATATTGAAGAATCTTTTCATGTGTTTATATGCTATTTGTATTGCTTCTTTGCTGGAGTCTGTCCAGATCTTTTGCCCATTTTTAAATGAGTTGCTTGATTTCTTACTGTTCAGTTTTGAGAGTTTTAAAAAATATATTCTAGATACAAGTTCTTTGTCAGACACATGGTTTGGTTTGCAAATATGTTCTCCGTGTCCATGGCTTATCTCTTCATTCTCTTTATAGTGCCTCTTGCTGAGGAAAAACTTTTAATATTAGTAGGTACAATTTATCAGGCTTTTAAAAACTTTCAATTCATGCTTTTGATACTGTATCTAAAGAACTCTGCTTAATCAATGTCACAACTATTTTCTTCTATTTTCTTTGAGAAGTTTTTATAATTTTACATTTAGACCTATGCTCTATTTTGAGTTGATGTTTATTAAGATACAAAGTATGGATTGAGGTCCATTTATTTCCATATGTATATCCAATTGTTCCAATAACATTTGTTGAAAAGATCATCTTCTCTCCAATGAATTTTCACTTCTGTGAAAAACCAGTTGACTATATTTGTGTGGATCTACTTCTGGGCTCTCTGTTCTGTTCTATTGATCTTGTGTCTATCCCCCTGCCAATACCACATTGTCTTGATTATGGTAGATTTACAGTAAGTCTTGAAATCAGATAGTGTGAGTCCTCCAAATTTGTTTTTCTTTTTCAGAATTGTTCTGACTATTCTAGTTCCTTTTCTCCCTTTCCACACAGATTTTAGAATTGACTTTTCAATATTTACAAAAACTTGTTAGGTTTAGATTAGGATTGTGTTGAATCTATACACCAATTTGGGTAGAATTAACATTTTAACACTATTGAGTCTTCTAATCCACAGACATAGTGGCCAACCATGTCATCTGTAAATAGAGACAGTTTTATTATTTCTTTTCTTGTTTTTATGCCTTTTATTTCTTTGTCTTATCTTACCGCACTGGCTAGGTCTTCCAGTAAGATGTTGAATAAAGTAGTGAGACAGGATATCCTCGCCTTCTTACCAATTTCAGGGAGAAAGCCTTCAGTTTTTCACTGAGTAATATTAGCTACAGGTTTTGTGTAGCTGCCTTTTATCAGGTTAAGAAAGTTCCCTTCTGTTCCGAGTTTGCTGAAAGTTTTTACTCTGAATTCATGTTGAAATTTATCAAATGCTATTTCTGTATCTACTGCAGTAATCATTTGTATTTTCTTCTTTAGTCTGTTAATATGGTAAATTACATTGATTTTTGAATGTGGAAGTAGCTTTGCATTCCCAGGATAAACTCACTTGTTGGTCATATATTATTCTTTTTATATTTTGCTGGGTTTGATTAGCTAATATTTTGTAGGAGATAGTTGTATGTTTGTTCATGAGGAATATTCTTCATTGGTTTTCTTTTCTTGTAATGACTGTCTAGTTTTAGTATTACGGTAATGCTGACCTCATAAGATGAGTTTGGAAGTGTTCCCTCCTCTGCTATTCTCTGGAAGAGATTTCATAGAATTGGATCATTTCTTTCTTAAAGGTTTGGTAGAACTCACTTGTGAAATCATCTGGGCCAAGAGTTTTCTTTGTGGGAAGATTTTACACTATGAATTTAATTTTTTTATAGATACGGACCATTTCAGTTATCTACTTATTTCTTGGGCAAGTACCGGCATTTTGTGTCTTTCAAGGAATTAGTTCATTTCATTTGTTTTTGAATTTATGGGCATAGAGTTGTTTATAGATTTCCCTTATTATTCTTTTAATATCTATGTCAGATATATATAACATCCCTTCCGTCTTTCATTTCTGATATTAGTAATTTGTTTCTTCTACCTTTGTTTTTTGGTTAGTATGGCTAGAGGTTTATTAATTTTATTGATTTTTTTTAAAAGACATAGCTTTTAGTTTCACTGGTTTTCTCTATCACTTTTCTATCTTCATTTTCACTGATCTCTGGTTTTATTGTTTTTTTCCTTTTACTCACTTTGGGTTTAATTTGATCTTTTCTAGTGTCTTGAAGAGGAAGCTTAGATTATTAATTTATGATGTTTCTTCTTTTTTAATCCAAAAATTTCATGCTATATAGTTCTCTCTAAGCATTGCTTTAGCTTTGTTCAACAAACTTTGATATGTTTAGTTTTTATTTTTATTGAGTTAAAAATATTTTAAATTTTCCCTGAAATATCCTCTTTGACCTATGAAGATAGGTCCAAGCTCTTAACCTATGAGTTAAGAACTATCTTTGGTAAATTGACAAATAGTTAGGGATTTTCCAGAAAGCTTTCTGTTATTGATTCCTAAAATAATTCCATTATTGTCAAAGAACTTAATTTTGTATGATTTCTATTCTTTTAAATTTGTTAAAGCTTGTTTATGACACAAAATGTGGTCTATCTTGATGAATGTTTCTTGTACACTTGAAAATAATGTATCTTCTGCTATTGTTGGCTGGAGTTTCTATAAATATCAAGTAGATCAAACTGGTTTTTAGTGTCGTTCAGCTCTTCTATGTCTTATTGATTTCCTGTCTACTTGTTTCATCAATTACTAAGAGAATAGTGTTACAGTACTTAATTATTATTGTGAGTATTTCTACTGTCAAATCCAAGAATTTTTGCTTCATGCATTTTGAAACTCTATTGTTACATACATGCACTAATATAGAATGTTTCATGGAGAAATGACCTTTTCATAATTCTGTAATGTTTGTCCCAGATAATATTCCTTGTTCTGGAGTCTACTTCATCTCATATTAACATAGCCACTCCAGCTTTCTTTTGGTTAGTGTTTGCGTGATTTATTTTTTCCCACCTTTTGACTTTTAACCTATCTGTATCTTTATATTCAAGGTATTCTTCTTGTAGACAGTATGTAGTTGGAACTTGCTCTTTTACCTAATCTGGCAATCTCTTTTATTTAATTTGTACATTTAAACCATTCACATTTAATGTACTCATTGATATGATTAGTTTAACATCTACCCTCTTGTTATCTGTTATTGATTTGTTCCATCTGTTCTTTGTTTCTGTTTTTCCTGTTTTCCTGCCTTCTCTTGGATTAGTTTGGCATTTATTGTTGTTCTATTTTATCCCATCTTGATTTATTATTTATATTTCTTGTTAAATTTTTTAGGAGTGGCTGTATGATTTATAATATATAATTTTAACTAATCAGAGTCCACCTTCAAATACTATTATACTACTTATTATTTAGTCAAGGACTTTAAAAATCTTCAACCGGTTAATTCCCAATTCCTCCCTCCCAAACTTTGTGCTATTGATGTCATACACTTTGGATTTATCTTTGCTATAAACAAACAATGCATTGCTATCGTGTTTGTTTTAAACATTGAGTTATCTTTTAGAGCCATTAAAATAATAAAAAATTAATTTTATTTTACTTTCACTTATGCTATCTCTAGTGCTATTTATTTCTTTATTTCTTTATGTAGATTCAAGTTTCTATGTGATATCATATTCTTTCTGCCTGAAGAACTTCCTTTACCATTTGTTTTAGTGTAGGTTTGCTAACAATGAATTCTCATATTTTCTTTATCTGAGAAAGTATTTCTCTTTCCTTTTTTTCTACTTTGTATTTGCAAAATATTTTCACTGGATGTAGATTCTGGGTACTTTTTTTTTTTTTTTACAAGTAAATCATTCTTTCAGTATTTAAAAAATGTCCCTCTATTATGTTCTGGGTTGTCCAGTTTCTGGAAAGAAGATAGCTCAAATTCTTATCTGTGCTCCTATATATGTTATGTTTTTTTCCCTTTGGCTGCTTCAAGATCTTCTCTTTGTCTTTTGTCTTCAGTATTTTGACTAATATTCCTATGTGTGATTTTTCGATATTTATCTTACTTGTATTCTCTGATCCTCTTTGATCTGTGGTTTAATGTTAGTAATTAAATTCAAAGTCATTATTTTTTCAAGTATTTCTCTTGCTCCATTTTTTCTGTCTTACCTTTGTTGGACTATTGGACTGTTTGATATATTTGCACAGTTCTTGAATGCTTTTTTCTGTTTTATTTTCATACTTTTTTTTTGGTTTCAGTTTGGATAATTTCTAATGACTTGTCTTCCACTTTACTGCTTCTTTCTTAGTCTATGTCAAGTCTACTTATGACCCTGTTGATGTTCTTTTTCATCTCTGTTACTGTGCTTTTAAATTCCTGTATTTTCATTTAATTATTCCTTATAGTTTTTGAATCTCTGCTGAAATTTCCCATCTTATCATGCATGTCCTCCCTCTGTTCCATTAGAGCCTTTAACATATTAATCATAATTAATCTAACTAATACACATCATATTATTTGACATATTAATTATAACATTTAAATTACCTCTCAGTTGCAACATCAGTGTCATATCTAAGTCTGGTTCTGTTGATCTCTGTCTCTTGGCAGTGTGTTGTTTGGTCTTGCTTTTTATGTCTCAACGATAATTTTGCTGAAAATGAGACATCTGTGCTGGACAAGAGAGACTGAGGTAAACAGCTTTTATGCCTTCAAAGAGGCATGATGACTTTTCTTCAGCTAGACCTTTTTTTCCCCCTGCTAGTCCTTTAATGTGCGTGTTTAAGTTAATCCAGCCAGCGGTTGGAATGTATTTTAGGTTTGTTGCCACTGTGGTCACCATCAGTGCTCCACAGGCTTCCAATTCTTCTGATGATAACTTGTATTTTGGATAGGGGCTGGTTTGCCAGTAGGTTTTACTTAATATCTGCTTTATCCTCAGCTTTAGGTCTTCTCTTTGCACTGTGCCTCAGAGGGTATCTGTTTTCATACTCTTTCAAATATTCTAGAAGTATTCTATTGTTACTTTTTCAATTTAAGCTTGTTAGCCCAGTGTTCTGGTTCAGCCTCAGTCATAAACAGGCACTGTGCCTGTTGGTCTCAGGTGTAACCTTCCAATACTTCTCTCCATCCCTCAGCTGTAGTTTTAATTCCAGGACATGTTCCTGATCTTTCCCCAAGAGTAGAGGTTTATATTTTCTGTTCCCTTCCCAGGCTACAATGGGTTTTCACCATTGACCTCCAAGTGAGAGTGTTGGTTGTCCTTCACCTCACAGATTATAGCTTTTTTCCCACAGAAGAGACAGGTGAGAAGGTTCAGGTTGGACATGTTCTGTTCTTCTCCCACAGGGGATGCTGTTTCCCTCTCCTAGCCCTGCACCATGAGGCACACTTTCTTGAAATTCTTACCAGCCATTATTGTGAGAGCACGATGGAGTCTGTGGAGGAAAACTTGAAAAGGGTAAGGAACTCTTCTATATCTTTATCTTCTGTGACCCCACAATCTCCCACCATCCCCTACTCAGCCTCCACCAATCCATTAACTGTTTTAGCTGAATTCTTACCAGCGTCCAGCTGCATCTGCCCCAGGTAAGCAGGTACTCAAGTCCCATCTCTCTCTGTATGCATCTGTCTCTCATTAGATTTCAGCTGACTAGTTTCTAGCAACATCAGCTTTCTGATGTGTTCAAGAAGTCATGAACTTGCAGTTTGTTTGGCTTTTTAAAATTGTGGTTATTTTAAGCTTGGGACCACAGCTCTTTCCAGAGTTCTGCATCCCAAATGGAAACTAGAAGTTTCTTGACTCTTTTGAGATAATTTCTACAATTAGATTCAGACTGGGATAGGTAGGGCCACTGGGAAGATAGCATTTTCAACTACAGAAGAATTAGGTTCTACAGAGCTAGAAGACTAGGGCTACTGCCCTACTTAAAAATATATGATAAAGTTCTTCCACAGGCAAGTGTTCTTCCTTTATCCTCAAATATAAAAGGTTATAATACATATCCCACTGTATCATGAAAAGAGGAGAAAGTAAGACTAATCAACACTTTTACTTAGCACAGGAAAGCAGAGAAAAAGTCCTTGAAGAAGCGAATTCCTTTCTTTATTTAAAAAAGATGTCAAATGTTGAAATTCTGGTTTTTCCTTGCTCCCGCTATTATTTACATTCTCTTTGGATGATCCAATCACATCAGAATTATTATTGAGTAGTGTAAAATTTAATGTTGATTTCATAGGGGAGAAAGAGAGGGTTTTCATTACACATTACAATTACATTTACATTACATTGTTCATGGTCTTCACAAATAACATTAGACAGCTGTCTTTCATGATCTCTCTTGTTTCCGGCGTTTTCTTTAAACAATGCTTGAGATCCTGTCTTTTAGGTGGAACTATTCTGCTCTGCTCTCATATGGGTGATCCCCACCAACCACAATGCTTAACAATCAAAATGTCCCTTAGTTATAAGAACCCCCCCCCCACTTCTTAGAAGACATCTTGTTGACCATATATTGCCTCCAGTACGCCTTTTCTCAACCTTAGGTGACCTCATAAAGGATCTTTTCCAAATACACACAGTATTTTCCCTGAGAGGAATTCTGGGAAATAATTTTATCCATATTATTACAAATATATGCAAAAAAAATAGAGATTTTAGAAGAAAGAAATTTGGCTTCTTTTATTATCCCATGGGATCTGGCTTACACAAATAAAGTGAAGGAAATATCCTTTCTCACACGGTATGCATATAGTGACAGCTGGCTCAATATTAAGGTCATCTTCGGCGAATATACGGACCTGTTCTTTCTGTGAGGGTTTGATGAGTGTCACAGATTCATCCATGAAGTGTGGCATCTGACAGATGGGACAGTCTAGTTTAAAATTTGTCCTCATTGTCAGCATCATAGGGGATGATTTGCTTTCAGAAACTTTTACATTGATGTACCACTGCCCCTCTCATCCCACGTTCTTTCAACAGTTTGGCATATTGGGGTTCCTTTGTACTCTTTTGTACAAAGTCCTTTGTGCTCCTTAGAAGAAAAATGTTACAAATACACAAGATAAAAATAGCCTCGTGTAAAAAGAGTAAAAGGTAACGATTGACATTCAAGGTTTAATAGCCTTTCCTTCCTCTAATATCTCACAAAAGATGTGACACTGCATCACTGGCCCAATGACATGCCCCAAAGCATTTGAATTTTTTAAAGAAGGTTTTGGGATAAAAGAAAGTCATTCTGCATCATCACTTGGGATTGTGGTATTTAAAGGTCATCAGAATAGCATCTTTGTGACACATAACATCAATGGCAACCTCTTGGCATATGAGCTGATGATAATATGTTGTTAAAAGCATTGTGTGACAAATGGAAATAAGAACGTCTGTCGTCAAATATTTTCTGCCATTTGTACAAATAGAAAAGATAAGGTTCATAGTATTTATTCTTCTGTCTCCTAGTATATGTGAACATTCCTATCAGAGTTTTATCTTTATAGAAGTATCTCTTGTAGAGACAGAATAACCTTGAGTGGAGTTTTTAACTGCTGGTAAGGTAAATTTTAGTGTTTGTGGCCAATGTCAGAAATGATAATGAAATATACTTCTGGCACTAGAGTGACAAAGAAAAAATTTTTAAATTAAAAAGAAATAGTTACATGGGTTAATATGTAATTATGTCTTCCCATGGGGCCTCGGATGATATGGCATTGGCTTTATAAACTCATCTGTAAGCAGTTTTATTTTTGTGAAATGATAAATGATAGAAACTTTTAGATGATCTTTAAATATGAATCTAGGAATGTCAGAAATATATCAAAGGAAAGGGGAAATAGCTAGAAATTAGGATGAGTTGAAAGATAAACAGTTTCAGTGTATCTTCCTTGAGCAAAATTTTACATTTCATGAGTTCTACTTTACATGTAATACAGTTCATTTCTCCAGACAAAATTAGATTGGAACAAGAAGGTTGTGAGATTTCATGTTCCACAGGGCCATCTGAGCAAATTAAAATAGGGTTTTGTTTCCATGATGCAAAACTTCCCAGTGGGTAAGTCATTTAACCTCTCTGTATTGAAAAAAAAATATTTGAAACATGAAGCATTTAGATTGGGTTTTGATTTTTAAGGACAATTCTAGTTTTCAAAACTCTGCAGTTCAACTGGAATCCAAAATATTGTCTAATATCTTGTTCTTTGATATTAGATATTGAAATGTTTGGCACTTTCCTTAATATATTATTTCTTTTGGTATTGTTCACTATTCTGTAAATATAGTTGGCAAAACTGACTGAAATAGTCTAGGTCCTGGGAGAAGATATGTAGCACACTCAAAAAGATTAATTGAAGAAAGCTAAATGAAGGAAATATTTTAAGGGGTGTGAGCTGAGTTAAGGGAACAAATGCGGAATGATTGAAAACCCTGCATGAAGCCATTAGCACCTGTAGGCTGAAAAGCACAATGATGAGAAGTATTATAGGAAACTGGAAAGAGCTTGGAGCTGTGAAAGAGGGACATCCCCCTCCATCAGGAGTTGTAACCGTGCTGCTCAGCCACTGCCAGAATATGTTCGTGTGTGTGTGTGTGTGTGTGTGTGTGTGTGTAATCTTTCTCTTTGACGTCAACTTCATCTCTCTGAGCTTTAACCACCACATTTCCACAGTCATTTACTCTACCTCACTTAGCCACCACTCCCAGAGTGATGCCCAAAGACTTGTCATCATCAGTAATGCCCACACTTCTTATTTCAATTTCAAGCATTCCAGTGTTTAACCACCCTCTCCTATATTTCCAATCTATTTTCCCCAACATGCCCACTGCAACAGTTCTCTGACCTCATTGAGACCTAACAAGACCCCATATGACCTCCCTCCCATGTTCATTTTCCTGTTAATCTTGCTTAGATTCCATGAGTCTCATTATAATCTTTTTTTTTTTTTTTAAACACCCTTAACTCCCTCGTTCCCTTCTCCCTTTATTGAACTTACCTGGTAAAACCTCAGCCCTTGCTGAAACCAAGTTGCCCCATCCCTCACATCTAAACTGACTCATCTGAACACTGCTGAAAAACCGTCACACAACTCATATAACTGGTTCCCATTTATGGTTATACCCATAAACTTCAAATAGACATTCAAATGACTAAAAGTAACAGAAAAACCAGCAATGTATAAGAAGAGTAGTACTTTTCTCATATACTAAGAAATCCAGAGGCAGGCAGCTGCAGGCTAATTCTGTACTCAACAATGTCAAGATGCTAGGCTAATGCTGTCTCTTGGTCTTTCCAACACAGTTTAAGGATGGCGGCAGCAGTTTCAAGCACCACAGTTCCACTTGACACAGATTCACAGGCCAGACACAGGAGGTAACATCGCAAAGAGCACTTCTCCTTACATAACCCTTCTCGTCTCAGAGAGCAAATTCTTTCTCAGAAGATACCCCTTTATAACATATTGTCCAGAACTGGGCTTATGCCCATCCCTAGACCAGGGGCTGGGTCCACCTTCCCTGAAATTGTCTTTTCTGCCTAATTCCTGAACATAAAGGGGTGTTCTGTTAGTGAGGGTGAAGGACATGTCCAGAAGCATGTAATCAGGGCAAACAGCTTCTGGTATAAATATGTTATAGTCCTTTCCTTGTGGAACACACGTACATATGCACCCTCATATTCAGACCCACATGGCTAAGTTCGGGTGGTGAATAATATCTGTATCAGAAAGTAAGAATAAGGAAGTCTGAGAAATCATGACAGTCAGTACAAATCAGCACCCACTTTTTGTCCTGGGTGCTATAGGAAATAGGGAGAAATTCTTTCATAGTTATGATTTGACTCTGGAGAATCATCTTTAAATGTGATCTTATAGTTTATGGATCTAAATATTGCCTGAGCTTTTTTTCTTCCTTTGAAATGTGTGAAATTCATTTGCTGATAAATACTATTGATTTTTAATGAAGTTTGGCCAGTTCATTTAAAGTAGAATTAACAGATGTATATACAAAAGTTCCAAGTTGAACCTCCATGAATGCATTTACTAATTGTTAGTGCCTGTTGTAGAGAGCAGCTAACATCTAAACGTTTGCTATAATATACATATAATTTTGTCTATCTAGTGCAATATTAAGACTGTAAAATACTTTGTTAGAGTTGATGACATCTGGAGAAGACAGCAGAATCTCTCTAAATTTCAGTGATGGGAATTACTCATCCATGTTTAGTGGCAAGTGGAGTTTAACTGGCACCAGTCTTTGCTAAATATCTCCAATGCCACCACCTGTTATCAAATTCAAATTAAAGCTAAGTCTAAAGCAAATGCTTAGTTTCTAAAAGGAACCTCAGATAAGGGGAACAGATCAGGTACCAGTGTGGTATCAAAGTGCATTACTTGTTTTGAATTCTCACAATAAGTAAATATCAAATAAATGTTACTTCCTCTCTTGGCAAAGATTTGTAACACATAATTACATTGATACATGAGCTATGTCAGTGGCAGCAGTGAAATTCATAGTATTTTTATGTGAAATGCACTGTTTTATTGCATTAATTCACATTTAATGTGTATACAGTAATAACCATAAAGTATGATAACCAAAGTTATATATTTTCTTCAGAACATTCATTTAGAGAGCTTTCAAAAGAGTCTGAGGAAATTAAAATATCAGTCAGTTTACCTGCAGGATATAGAGCAAAAGCAGAAAGCAGTATAATATCTTTTATAAGCCACCCGTTCCTCCCCATATAATGTTCTTACTTCTAGCTGATAAAATACAATAGTCATAACTCTGTACATATTTTTTTAACTGTGGTACACAAAACAAAGGTTTCTGGAGTGAAGGAAAATATACCTCCATCAGTAAAATTGCATTACTCACATGATTACAAGCAGGAGGGTTGAAGGTGCGAGAAAGCAGTGAAGGTGAAAGTCCCAAAGCCCCTTTCTTGGTAATAGGCCACAGAAAGATGATGCCCATAAAAGCAGAAAGTCTCCTATAAGAGGTAGTGGAGACCCAGGGGATGTTGAGAAATAACAAATGACCAGGTACCCAGAAAACAGAACAAGAATGAAAAATCTTGGTCATATTGAGAGCCAAAAAAATAAAACAACACAGCAGGGTATAATGTTCTAAAATCTGTGCAAGAAGAAACCAAGTAATGGCCAATTTAAACTTGGTGAACACAAAATGGTTCTAGAAATACAGGAGGCTGCCCATGCTTTTTTTTTCATAATCTTCTAAGATTTGAATATTCTTTCTCTCTACTACTCGGTTCTAGTATACATACAAAAGTTAATTATTCCAAATTAAGGCCCAATTCATATCTTGTATCCTTCAAGAGGGCTCCCACGACAACTCCGACACCTACTGATTCTTCCCTTAGTTGAGTTCCTATTGGCTTCATATTATTTATACAGTTTGTTCATTAATTCATTCTTTCATTAATTCAATATTTATGAAGCACTTTCCGTGAGTTAAGCATGGCTGCAGTTTATCACTGAATCATGTTCTAATTAAGACATAATTAGTAATGTATCTACAATTGGATATTTTGTTATTGGTTAAATTCGTTTTTAAAAATACAAATCATACACACATAATTTTAAAAAATTTAACCGAAAAGAAAGGTGCAACACGAAGAGTAAAGCCTCTTTCCACACCACAACCTTTGTCTCCCTCACCAAAATAATCACTTATTATTTTCTTGAGTACTCATTTAGAAAAACAGAATACACATATTGGTATATGCTTTTCTAAAAATATTTTTAAAAATCTAAATAAATGTTATCTATACATATACATAGGTACATACATATGTAATGTACACATACACACACAAGCATGTACTGTTCTAGACATTGAAATTTTTCTCTTAACTCTCTATTTTGGAAGTTGACTGACATTAAAACATCACGGCAGATCATGTGAGTTGGTCTCTATCAACAAACCCATCTCTTCTTCTTCCCGGATTCACAGCCAGATTACATTTTCAACACTTCCTAGCAGTTAGGAGTGGCCAATCGAGTGAGTTCAGTAGAATAAGAGCAAAAGTGATGTGTCACTTCTGTATCTGGTCCATAAAAATATTCATGCATGATCCTCTCCCCGTGTTCTATGTGCCAGCTAGATGTTAACGACCAGGGCAACCAGATGTTGAAAATGGCAGAGCCTTCAACAGCCTGGATGTCTGAAGGACTGAAAGGAGCAAATGCCACCGACACTTTTCCCTGCCCCTGCCTGGAGCCTACATCAGGCTATAACATGAGCAAGAAACCAATTTTATTATGTTAAGACACTGAAATTCTGGGATCAGTGTCAGCAGTTAGTGTTACCACAAGCCTATATACACAGGCAGAGATAACTAATAGTTTTAATGTCTAAGGAAAATATAGTTCATTGTTTGTAAGAACCATTATTCATTTAAGCTATCCCTTGTTGATAGGCAGTTAAATTGTCAGCAGTGTTTGTTATTAATGACGTCATGAATAATATTGTACATATGTCTTCATTTCTGAGTATCTCCATAGGGCAAATTCCAAGCAGTAGAATTGTGGATCAAAGGGAGACACTTTAAAAAAACTTTGGTACATCGGCAGCTCTGCTGACTTTTCCTTCAAATTATTTGTTTCCTTCAATAGTGTTTGAGCAACCTTCCTTCTTCACATCTTCAAGGATACTCAGGTATTATAAAATCATTAATGTTTTCCCAATCTATTTGGTGAAAAATAGATTTCATTGTTTGGATTTGCAATTTTTAATTTTGAATGAGATTGTGTGTCTGTTCATATGCTTTTGGCCATTTATATTTCTTTTTCTACAACCTGAATGCTCATAGTATTTACAGATTTCTCTAAAGAGCTATTTGCCTTTCTTATGTTGATTTATAACAGAACTATAAGCTGCTTAAGAGAGATCTTGTCAGATATTTCTTAGTTTAACTCTCAGCACGGGAACTAAACGCATTTGAGCAGTTTTGCATAATTAAAGAATATTTAAGGTTTTGTGATTCTAAATGCATCTATATAAACTGTTATCCTCTGCATTCTATGGAAGAAGAAATAGAGGCTGAAGGGAGTTAAATGGCTTGTCAAGGTCAAATAACCACTAAGTAGTAGAGCTAGGTAAGGACCCAGAATCTCCAGCATGAGATCCTATGCTTTTTCCGGTACATCACCAACTTTTATGGAGTGGTTTTTCTGTACACACCGACTAGATTGCTAAACCAAAAGTTCCCCATATAATGATAATCATCATTATCCATCATCTATCATTCATCATCAATTACCATCAAATATCCACAGATGAATGAATGGTGTTAGCAACTAAGTAAAATGGCTTACAAAGGATATTCTTTATAGGCATCTACAGAAAATCTTTAAAATTACAACACTTTCTAAGAAAATGTCCAGGACTGAGATCTAGGTGAATTTCTAACAGTAGTCACTTGTTGATTCCAGATGTTATGAAAATTGAAGAAACTGAGGAATCCTACTTCAATCATTCATAATCCATATGAGAACACACTTTATGTACACTTTATGCTAGCTGCTCCAGATACAATGAAGAACAGTTAAGTTCCTGCCTTGGAGAAGCTTATATTTTTCTGGGGAAAATTTTGAAGCAAAATTACAACTAAAATACAATCCAGAACTCCTTTTCTATAGTTCTTTACAGAGTACCATGGGAACACTCAGAAAGGAGTCAGTAATTGCATTTGGAATTTCTGGAAGTGGGTTCACCCAAGAGATGACATTTGATCTGGGTATTGGCAGATGAGTAGTTTTGCTGTATGGGAGATTTTGATGCTTTGCAGAAAATTAAGGTAATATTTTGATCATTAGTAATCACCTATATCAGACAAAATGTCCTGAGACACGTGAAGCTAAATATAGTATGGCAGCAGTGTCAGACACCACTTGGCAATATTAGTTCCCAGCATTTAGAATTTAGAAGATGACAGAGTGTTCTATGTAGAATTTCATAGGGTCTGTAGCATAAAAGGGACTCAATAAATATTTGTTGAATTGAATTAAATTGAATTGAATGGTTTTCTGGGATTCATAGACACTATTCTTGGGACTTACTAGAACTTAGAGTGATAAGAAGTCCTGTGCCATTAGTTATATCTTCTCATGAAAGAATCAATTTAGAAGGAAAAAACTAACAGCAAGGATGACATCACAAACCTCCCAGTGGCACTTGTTCTTTTTGGTGGCTCTCAGGAGGTAAAAGCAGAAATCACTTGTGGCAGAAGGTAGATGTTCACCAATGATTTACATCTCCCTACCCCCTGCCCCCACCATTGCTTATGATGTGAAATTGTCAGGTGAAAATGGCTCCCCAGCCAGGGACTACATATCCCAGCCTCTTTGTATCCAGATGGGACCATATGGCCAGTTCTCATCAATGAAATGTGATTGGAAATGATGTGTGTCACTGCTGGAACCACTTGCACTCAAGTACACATCTGTCTAACTTCCAAATGCCAGCACCTGCATTTCTTTTCCTGAAGACTTTTCCTCCAGGGCCTGCTTGCCCACTCACACAAGCAGGTTGGAAGTGCCTGGGAATTAACATCCCCTGGAGACAGCTCTGAACAAGTGATTGACAAGACGGATATAAACCCATCTTCCTCATCCCTCAAGTGGGATAACTCTGAGCCACGTGATTTATACTGTGTTCCAGAATTTCCCCAACAAGATCAGGCTCTGATTGCCCACAGTGGCCCCTTGCTTGATAACATCCTCTTCATTAGTTGCTTTTTCTTCTCTAGCTCACTTCCTCCCTTCCCCTACCAGCACTCAAATCCCTGTCTCAGAGTCAGCTTCTGGACAATACAAATAAGATAATAGATTTTCCCCTAGATCCCATGTTTCTTTCTCTTGGTTTACTCTCTTGATTTATTGGAGTACAACCTCTAGTAACTTCCTAGAAAGAATCAATAGAAGGAACAAATTCTGAGATCTTGTGTGTCAAAAAATAGCCTTCACACTAGGTTTATAATTTATCTATATGCATAAAATTATAAATAATATATTATATATAGTAATTGTTATATAAAATTATAACAATTTCTAAAATTATTTCCCTTTCAACTTTCAAACATATTACTCCATTGTCTTTCAGCTTCCAGCATTGTTCCTGAGAAGTTCAACATCATTATATTCTCTCGTTTTTTCCTTCCTTTATGTGGAAGATTTTGGAATCTTCTTTTTAACTGATTTTCGTACAATTTATTTATTTTATTACAAAATCTCTTCAACTAATCAATTCAAAGGGGCACACAGTGTGAGTAGGTGACAGTTCCACCAAATGTAGAAGCAATGTATAATGCATGTTAAGCAAGTATTTAAAATTATGACAGCCAACTTGTTATAAGCAAGAACACACAGATTTTGGAATAAAAGGGTCTGTGTGATTTTGGACAAGTCCCTTAAATTTCCCAAATCTTAATTTTCTTGGCTTTAAGAGCAGGGATAGAAATACTGACTGCCACAGAATTTGAGGAAATGAGATAAATACATGCAATGTATTTACATAAGATCATTTTGTAAACTGGGGAGCAATTAGATGAAAGTGATTTTTGTTCAACAGACTTGTGTCTGATGCCAATACTACTGACAATGCTAATAATTCTCGTTTCCTTTTTTTAACAATAAAGAGTAATTCAATTTATTTAAACTAAAACAAAAGGAAAAACAAAAACAGTTCACCTATTTCTCCCATCCCTGCCCCCAACCTCCGGCAACCAGCAATCTGTTCTCTGTATCTATGAGCTTGGTATTTATCTAATTTTAGATTCCACATATAAGAGAAATTATATAGTATTTGTCTTTGTCTGACTTATGTCATTTAGCATAATGCCCTTGAGGTCCATCCATGTTGTTGCAAATGGCAAGATTTCATTCTTTTTAATGGGTGAATAATATTCCATTGTATATAAATACCACAATTTCCTTATCCATTCATCCACTGATGGACATTTAGGTTGTTTCCATATCTTAGCTATTGTAAATAATGCTGCAGTGAACATGGGAGTGCAGATATCTTTTCGAGTTAATGTTTTTGTTTTCTGTGGATAAATACTCAGAAGTGAAATTGCTGGATTGTATGGTAGTTCTACTTTTAATTTTTTGAGGAACCTCCATACTGTTTTCCATAGTGGCTGCACCAATTTACATTCACACCAGCAGTGCACAAGGGTTCCATTTTCTCCACATCCTCGCCAATACTTGTTATTTCTTGTCTTTGATAATAGCCGTTCAAACAGGTGTGAGGTGATATCTCATTGTGGCTTTGGTTTGCATTTCTCCGATGATTAGTGATGTAGAGCATATTTTCATACACCCATTGGCCATCTGTATGTCTTCTGTGGAAAAACGTCTATTCAGATCTTCTCCCCATTTTTTAATCAGATTGTTTTAAGTATGAGTTCTTTATGTATTTTGGATATTAACCCCTTATCAGATATATGATTTGCAAATATTTTCTCCCATTCAGTAGGTTGCATTTTCATTTTGTTGATGGTTTCTTCCGCTGTGCAGAAGCTTTTTAGTTTATGTAGTCTCACTTGTTTATTTTCGGTTTTGCTCTTGATGTCAGATTCAAAAATTCATTGCCAAGACCTATGTCAAGGAGCGGACCACTTATGTCTTCTTCTAGGAGTTTTATAGTTTCAGGTCTTACATTCAAGTCTTTAATCCGTTTTGAGTTAATTTTTGTGTATAATGTAAGATAGTGGTCTGGTTTCATTCTTTCACGTGTTGCTGTCCAAAAATGGTGTCCCAACACCATTTTTTGAAGAGACTGTCCTTTCCCCATTGTATATTCTTGGCTCCTTTGTCATAAATTAATTGACCATATATGTATGGGTTTATTTCTGGGCTTTCTGTTCTGTTCCATTGACCTATGTGTCTGTTTTTATGCCAATACCATACTGTTTTAATTGTGTCCTACAATTTAATGATTATGTGCCTGGTGCTGTTTATATGATTCTTTCTTCATTAATTGATCTGGACTCTCAAGGAACTCTTACAAACTGGAAACTCTTGTCCTTCAGATCTGAAAATTTTTCTTATATTATTTCTTTATAATTTCCTCCTCTTTGTTTTCTTTTTCTCTCTCCTTAAAACTCTCATTATCTAGATGTTTGAACTCCTGACTAGTTCTCAAATTTCCTTTATTTTTTAAAATTTTTATCTTTCTTTTATTAAATTTTATGGGACAATTCCTCAACTCTATTTGCCAGTCTTTCTATTATTTTATTTTAAATCTGATATCATATGTTTGATTTCAAAAACCTACCATTATAACCAGAAGTCCTAGAATTATAACATCTAAATGTATGTGGGTTTTAGGGAAGAGTTACCGAAATGGAAAGGACAAAAATGTGGTTTTTAGGTACATACCGCCTATGGACAAAGATACAGCAGCCACTGCTACTTTCTCACCTCACCCTCGGCCCCCCAAAATTGGTACTGTCAATAATAATAATACTCGTCAGTCTAATCAGAAAAATGAAAAACACTCTAGTTATTTAAAACAGAGAGAATTTAACAAAAGGAATATTTATAAAAGTATTGGAAGGACCAGGGAATCAAGAAGGGAAAGGATGAGATGTTACTGAGAGATGAGTACCTGAGAGGTACTGATATCTAGATTAGTACACCCCTAGAACTGGAGGAACAAAAGAGACAGTGGTGTTTCATGGAACCCACATGGGCTGTGCTCCAGTGTCATTAGTATCACAGCTGTTATCAAATCACGACCACTGTTGCTTTGCAGGAAGCCAGGAGCCTGCACTCCTGCTGACGCTGCAGAAGCCCTGGAGCCTAGTCTTGCTGATGCTGTTAGAATTGCTGCTGAGACTTCTGGAGCCCATAGTTGTTTGTTTCTGCTGCTACAGCTGCCATAACCATGCCACTAATGCAGCACCTGGCAGTCACCTACAGTTGCTTGCCATTGTCACTGCTGCTGCAGCTGCTACAATCAGTCAATGAGCCCGTGTTTCTGAGGCTTTTGGGATTCTGCTGCTGCCACTTCCAGAGACAGAAGCAAAGGAAGTAAAATGGCTTTTCTCCTGCCTTTTACTCCTCCACCAATATTTCCCAAGGGGTAGCAGAGGCTAATCAGAAATTAGCTGGTAAGGGAGTCTGGGTAATATTGCTTTGAGGTAGGAAGATTGGAAATGGAGCTGAGAGTCAAAAGGCAAATAACCAACATCTACATTTCTTGGGCACTAAGTAGGTACCAGGACTATACCCACATTATCTCATTTAACCCTCACAGCAACTATAGAACGTACGTACAGTTATTACCCACATTTTATAGATGAGGAAACAGACTCAGACATGTTGAGCAGCTTCCCTGAGATTACATAGCTGGGAAGATGGCAGATCCAGGACTCTAACTCAGCTCAGTCTTATACTAAGTCTTGAGCTCTTAACCAGTTTTCTTTCTCCAGATCTTCGGTGAACTACCCTTCATGCCCCCTAACTGCCCTTGGCAATGCAGTGGTCCTCTGCATTGGTAATCACCATTGGTCCTCTCTCATCCAGACCAAAGAAAGTCTCTTCTGCTTTTTATGAACAGCCTTTTCACCCAGTAGAGCTATTATCCTAAATGACCCTGCAATCCTCTTGACCTTTGCTGCTGAAAGTGTAGTCTGTGAACCAGCAGCATTAGCATCACCCCGAAGGTGTTAAAAATACTATATCTCAGCCCCTCTCCACCCAACCCCAGCCTATTGAATCAGAATCTGCATTTTAACAAGAGCCTCAGTTGATTCTTATGTTCCCTAGAGTTTGAGAAAGGCTGCTCTATACCACCTCTCTCTCTTGCCCAGCACACCCCTACTTTCTAGGAGGGAGAAGAGAGATGATGGGGTGGGAGTCACAGTCTTACACTGTATTTGGAATCATTGCTCCCTTGTAAATTCTGCCTTGACCCTTAGATTGGTCCACTCTGCCAAAGTTTTTTCTTCATTTTGCTGATTTTCTTTAAGTGACCACAATGTCTCTGTTGATGATGGGGGGTGTTCGGGGAATCCCATTCCATGAGATGGTCTGACCCCAATTGTGCACTAGTCCAAGGTCTCTTTTATAAGTCCCTGAACCTCATCTAGACCTATCTAGGTATCTGGAGATATAATTCAATGCTTCTGGATATGCCATGATAGAAGAGAATCCTGCCTTCTAGCATTTGAAGATAGCAGGAAGCTGATTTTACCATGATTAGGTTAGAACACACAACTATTCCCTTTACCCACCTTAATCCCCACTCTAATTGTGCTATTCATTCCCTGTAGACAAGAAATAGATGGTTGCATACCAGCGAGCAAAGAGAAATGAGAGAACATGTCCTCAACAGGTCTTGTTCTCTTTTGTTTCTTATTCTTTTGTCTTCTCTATGTGTAATGCCAATCCCCAAGCCCTGCCTCCCCTCCATCATGGGTGATGGAATTAATACATTCCACTTGTGTGATTACCTTCACTTGGTTTCTGGGAGCCGTTGCCAAGATCTAGACATCTAAAGAGCATGATATGAATAGACTTTTCAGGGAAATGATAGTCATATATTCAAGCAATATCTCAATGTTTATTCTGCTTCTTGAACAGCTTCTTAATTCTCATTGGAGTTTATTAGTCACCCTTGTTCTAAGTTGATTAAATTTGTTTGTAGTTGCCTCCAAGATTATATTAACAGATATTCTTCCTTACAATTTAATAGCAATATTTTTGCAGGGCCTGAGCTGACGTGATAAAACAAATTGAAAAAGTGAATGTACCACACTGTATAGATCTGATTCATCTTTCCTCTTGTCTCCTTATGTATTTTTGCCATGATTAGGAACCAAATGAACAGAGTGACATTTTGTTTTAGTAAGATAACTCTACTATTTTTGATTTAAGCTTTCATATTTTTCAAAGTAAACACAATGAAAGTAAAGATAAAAGTGACCTAGTATAATCTGTAGAGCTGCTATATTTTATGAGTTAATTGTTTGAGAGTACTTTATGTCTGGCACAAATTAGAATGATATGGAGGAAAAACATAAGATTCTTTTAAATGTCTATTTCCGGTTACATGTAATTGGGTCTCTTTAAATCTGAACATTTCTGAGGAGTAGGAAGTGTGTAAGACAGGCAGCATGAGAAAGCCTGGCTTGTTAAGCAATTTTGTTTAATTTGCACAATATAGTAGATGCGTCTACCATGTGCCCATTACCAGATCATTGATAATCTTTGTAAGGTTGCAAGGAAGAGACAAAATCAAACAAACTTTAGTAGGATAAAAGAAAAATTTTGGCTATTCTTTGTGGCCTTACAGTGACTTTGAATCACAGTATTCCAAGATTAGGTTGCGTATTGATTCGGTTGTGTATTGGGCCATGTGGAGAGCCAGGTCGTCAGCTCAGCAACACTAAGTCAATCATGACTTTCTATTTGTTCTAGCATGTAGACATATACAAAAGGGATATGAATGGGTTGATTCGCTACTAAACACCATGATCACCCCTGAAGGATGGAGCCTATAGACACAGTTGGCTGCCTTCAGCATTTTGCCTTTCTCTGAGGGTGCTGATCTGGTGCCCGTATAAGCAGGGTTGGTGTCTCTGCTTGGCCCAAGTCACCAGCCGTAGCAGCTTTGTATGGAAAGTCCCACAATTTGTGATCATGAGTAAGAGGCACTTTTGGCTTCATGGATTCTTCTCTACCGAGGGATCAATAAATCCCTTTCCCTTCAAAGTAGAAGAATTTAAATAATTTGACTTTAAAAAAAAAAAGCTGCCATTTGAGTGTCTTGTGGATCACCTATATCCAAACACAGTGTAGGTTCCACAGGGCAGAGATTAGTCACTGATAAGTCACTTCTGTATCCTCAGTGCTTAGAGCAGTGGTTGGCTCATGATGGGTATTTCATAAACATCTGTTGAGGAAATGAATAAAAATGGAGCAACGGTTATTTTTAACATTATTGACTAAAAATCAGGATCAGGACGTATGACATACCCTCGTTAAACTGGAGAGTGTGTGTTCTGTCTATTTTAGTACCTAGGATGAGGAGTATTTATAATTTCCTGCTTCGTAGGTGTGCTGAGAGGATTATTTAGTTGGTGCTTTTAAGTACTACTGAGTTAGAAAATGTTCTACTCAATCGAATTCTGCTTAATTAGTATGTATTGTGTTTGCTAAGTTCTTAGGGGTGTGAAGAAATACAAGACTCTCTCCATGCCTTTAAGGAGATTATAATCACATCATTCCTCTGATATATTTACATCCATACTCACTGTTTCTCCACTGCTTCACTCTTTCCTCAGTTCTCTCTTGAGGGGCCATAACAAGATGGGTAAGAGAGCCATCCTGATTAGCTTGTGTGTGGTGGGGAGTCCCAGGGGAAGGCAAAGGTAGATGGGTCCTAGGCTGTGTCACACAGGCTTACCCTATTGTAGTAGTGGATAAGATAGAACCTGGAAATATGATACAATTGTCTGTATGCTGACCAAAAACAAAAGAAGGAAAATAAGCTTAAGATCAATATCTGGGAGGTCTCAAGAAGAGCAGAGGTAATTACTGGGAATGGTTCAAAGACAGTGGTCAGAAGTAAGATTTTAAATAGAGAGCGTCAGCTGATATTTAGGGACAAGTATGATAGCTTAAAGTTGCCACTCACAGGTGGACACAATAAACTTCTCACTCGCTTACAGTGTAGGTTCTTCTCTCATCAATACAAACTGTTCTCCCATGGGTTTCCAATGACATTCCCAATGCAATGACATGTTCTCTTTTGCTCCAGTCCCTTATCTCAAAAACCCCTTTTATTATTTCTTCTTCAGTGCCTCCCACCACCACATAATGATCCTATCTAAGAAGACAGCCAACTTTTCTTTGCTCAGAAATTAGTTCTTGGGCTTCCAGGTAAAAGTGATTAATTAGAAAGTGTATTTACCTCCCACCCTTTCACATAGACGTTACAGTGAAGGTATAAAACTGAAATAAACTCACAAGAGCAAAGAGAATGGAAGGAATTCCATAGCAGATAAAAACATCTGTATATTTCTGTAATTTAAAAATGGTTGCAAGGGGGCCAGCCCAGTGGCGTAGTGGTTAAGTTTGTGCACTCCACTTCAGTGGCCTGGGGTTCGCGGGTTTGAATCCTGGGCGCTGACCTACACATCACTCATCAAGCCATGCTGTGGCAGCATCCCATATACAAAATAGAGGAAGATTGGCACAGATGTTAGCTCAGGGACAATTTTCCTCACACAAATGGGTGCAAGAATGATAACAAATGAAACTGAATGAAGGAAGCCACAGCCTAGAATACACACTGAGGAGCTCAAAAGTGGTGCAAAATCCCAGAGAAGATTCATCATATAGAGCAGAAATGAGATATGTGGCTAAAATGAGAGGAAATGATTGAAAGTCTGAACAGGCAACCCCCACCTCCCTCTACAACCTGCAGAAGTGGAGCATAGGTATCCTAGCAATAGCCCTAGAACAAAAGATCAGAGGAATATTTTCTTGAAAAAAAAATCAGAATGAACACTAAACATGGGCAATGTGAGTGAGTGGAAGTACCTAGATTAAAGCTCTTTCCACTCTGGCCTATGGGACGGGCACCAGAGTCATAATAGATGCCTCCCTACCTGCTCCCTCTGAGAAGCCTGCCATTGATAAGCTCTGCCCAGGCCCACACAGCTGACAGCCAGGCTTCCGTCATTCATACCTATGATTGGATTCCCAAGGCCACTGAACGTTTGAGGAAAGCCTGGATCATGGAAGAGAAAGGACCAGAATAAAGAGACTGACAACCTGACTGCAGAAAACATTTTTATAATTTTATTAGTATTCACAAAGAAGATTTAATAAGGTAGTGCCTCTGTAAAACAAGAACAGAATTATTTTTAAAAGTCAAGAGAAAGCTTCTAGAAATTAAGAGATTCAAGAAATTTTTAAAAAATTAAAATTTAGTAGAGTTTTTGAATGATAAAAAACCACGGTATCTCTGAATAAAGTTATACATATAAAACTGAATCCCTACTTGCTACCATATATGGTAATAAATCACATATGGGTTAAACACTTAAAAGTAAAATAAATACTTCAATTGTTTGAAGACAATTGAGGAGAAAAACTTTGAGACTTGGAGAAGAGGTGGATTTCTTAAACTAGAACTCTCTTCTATTCTCAGTATCTCTATGCCAAAGTAACCACAATAATGGTTTGCCTGTATGTGCATTTATGTTTCTAGAAGATTTTCCTATCCATGCAATATATTTGTATGTATATACATACATTTGCATCCACATTCCTCCCATGTATATCTGTATTTTCTTAATTTATTCAAATTATATCATACTATATGAATTTTGGGGGCCTTTTTGGTTTTGGTTTTGGGTTTTTACTTAATAACATGGTTTAGTGATCTTTTCATGTTAGTATATATTGATGAACCACACCCTTTTCAATGACTAAATAGTATTCCATCACTTAATATGTCATACTTTATATAACTAATCTATTGACTCACATTTGTGTTGTTTCCAATTTGTGGTGTTACAAACAACTCTTCAATGAACATCTTTGTAAATATATAATGGTAAATTTTAAAAAGTGTATTCCCAGCTGTAGAATCACTGAGTTAAAGGCTTTCTGCATTTTCAATTTGTACGGCTACTGCCAAATCACCATTCAGAATGGCTGCACTGATTTATGATGTGCAGTGTATGAGACTGGTTCTCCCACTCTCTGGACCATCATCAACCTTTAATTTTTACCAATTCATTGGATGTAATGTGGTATGTTATAGTTTTGATTTGCATTTTTAAATTTATGAGTGAAAAAGAGCACTTAAAAGTACCATTTATGTTATATTATCTATAAACCATCTTACATATATTTTGTTCATTTGCTTTTTAAATTTTTTTTTAATTTTTTGTTTATTGCAGTAACATTGGTTTACAATATTGTATAAATTTCAGGTTTACATCATTATACTTCTATTTCTGCATAGATTACATCATGTTCACCACCAAAATACTGATTACAACCCATCACCACACACATGTACCGAATTATCCCTTTCACCCTCCTCCCTCCCCCCTTCCCCTCTGGTAACCACCAATCCAATCTCTGTCTCTATGTGTTTGTTTATTGTTGTTATTATCTACTACTTAATGAGTGAGATAATATGGTATTTGACCTTCTCCCTCTGACTTATTTCACTTTGCATAATACCCTCAATGTCTATCCATGTTGTCACAAGTGGCTGGATTTCATCGTTTCTTATGGCTGAGTAGTATTCCATTGTGTATATATACCACATCTTCTTTATCCATTCGTCCCTTGATGGGCACTTAGGTTGCTTCCAAGTCTTGGCTATTGTGAATAATGCTGCAATGAACACAGGGGTGCATGTATCTTTACACATTGGTGTTTTCAAGTTCTTTGGATAAATACCCAGCAGTGGAATAGCTGGATCATATGGTAGTTCTATCCTTAATTTTTTGAGGAATCTCCATACTGTTTTCCATAGTGGCTGCACAAGTTTACACTCCCACCAGCAGTGTATGAAAGTTCCCTTCTCTCCACATCCTCTCCAACACTTGTTGTTTCCTGTCTTGTTAATTATAGCGATTCTGACGGGTGTGAGGTGATATCTCATTGTAGTTTTGATTTTCATTTCCCTGATAGTTAATGATGTTGAACATCTTTTCATGTGCCTGTTGGCCATCTGTATATCTTCTTTGGAGAAATGTTGGTTCAGGTCTTTTGCCCATTTTTTAATTGGGTTGGTAGTTTTTTTGTTGTTGAGATGCATCAGTTCTTTATATATTTTGGAGATTAACCTCTTATCAGATGTATGGTTTGCAAATATCTTCTCCCAATAGTTAGGTTGTCTTTTTGTTTTGTTGATGGTTTCCTTTGCTCTGCAGAAGCTTTTTAGTTTGATGTAGTCCCATTTGTTTATTTTTTCTATTGTTTCTCTTGCCCGGTCAGACGTGGTGTTTGAGAAGATGTTGCTAAGACTGATGTCGAAGAGCGTACTGCCTATGTTTTCTTCTAGAAGTTTCACAGTTTCAGGTCTTACATTCAAGTCTTTAATCCATTTGGAGTTAATTTTTGTGTATGGTGTAAGGTAAGGGTCTACTTTCATTTTTTTGCATGTGGCTATCCAGTTTTCCCAACACCATTTGTTGAAGAGACTTTCTTTTCCCCATTGTATGTTCTTGGCTCCTTTGTCAAAGATTAGCTGTCCATAGATGTGTGGGTTTATTTCTGGGCTTTCAATTCTATTCCATTGATCTGTGTGTCTGTTTTTGTGCCAGTACCATGCTGTTTTGGTTACTACAGCTTTGTAGTATATTTTGAAATCAGGGAGTGTGATACCTCCAGCTTTGTTCTTTTTTCTCAGGATTCCTTTAGCTATTCGGGGTCTTTTGTTTTTCCATATAAATTTTAGGATTCTTTCTTCTATTTCTGTGAAAAATGTTGTTGGAACTTTGATAGGGATTGCATTGAATCTATAGATGGCTTTAGGTAGTATGGACATCTTAACTATGTTAATTCTTCCAATCCAAGAGCACGGAATATCTTTCCATTTCTTTGTGTCTTCTTCAATTTCTTTCAGCAATATTTTATAGTTTTCGGTGTACAGATCTTTCACCTCTTTGGTTAAGTTTATTCCTAGGTATTTTATTCTTTTTGTTGCAAATGTAAATGGGATTGTATTCTTACTTTCTCTTTCTGCTACTTCGTTGTTAGTGTACAGAAATGCAACTGATTTTTTATGTTGATTTTGTATCCTACAACTTTACCATATTCGTTTATTACTTCTGAAAGTTTTCTGGTGGATTCTTTAGGGTTTTCTATATATAAAATCATGTCATCTGCAAATAGTGACAGTTTCATTTCTTCCTTTCCAATTTGGATCCCTTTTATTTCTTTTTCTTGCCTGATTGCTCTGGCTAGGACTTCCAGTACTATGTTAAATAGGAGTGGTGAGAGTGGGCATCCTTGTCTGGTTCCTGTTCTTAGAGGGATAGCTTTCAGTTTTTCACCATTGAGGATGATATCAGCTGTGGGTTTGTCATATATGGCCTTTATTATGTTGCGACACTTTCCTTCTATACCCATTTTATTCAGAGTTTTTATCATAAATGGATGCTGTATCTTGTCAAATGCTTTCTCTGCATCTATTGAGATGATCATGTGATTTTTATTCTTCATTTTATTAATGTGGTGTATTGTGTTGATTGATTTGAGAATGTTGAACCATCCCTGCATACCTGGAATAAATCCCACTTGATCATGGTGTATAATCTTTTTAATGTATTGTTGTATGCGATTTGCTAATATTTTATTGAGGATTTTTGCATTGATGTTCATCAGTGATATTGGACTGTAATTTTCTGTTCATTTGCTTTTAGAGTCACTTATTTTTCTTATTCAGTTGTGGAAACTCAAAAAATTGAGAAATAGAACATTATGCTATATTGTTGTGATAAACATTTCCTATAGATTGTCCATTGTCTTTGTTATCAACATTAATAAGGAATAATGTACATACAATAAACTGTATCAGTTTAAATTGTCCAATTTGATGAGTTTTAAAAATGTATTCATAATACCACAGCCATAATCAAGATACGGAATATGTTTTTCTTCCTTAAAAAGATGCTTGTACCTCTTTGCTGACCACCTCTCCTTTACCCCCAACCTCAGGCAACCACTAATCTTTTTGTCAATATAGATTAGCTTTTGTTTTCCAAAATTCTATATAATAGAATCACAGAGTACTCTTGTGTCTGGCTTCTTTCTCTCAGCCTAATTATTTTGATATTTATACATGTCGTTGGGAAAAAAAGAGTCCATTCCTTCTAATACTGAGTTGTATTCCATCATATGCGTTACTGCATTTGTTTCTCCATTTACCTGTTGATGGACATCTAGATTCTTTCTAGTTTTGGGTTATTGTGAATAGATATACCATGAACATTTGTATATAAATCCTGTGTGGTCATATGATTTTATATCTTTGGGCTGAAGAGCTAGAAATGGAATAGCTGTAGAATGTACAATGGAATGTTGTAGGATCATGTTTAACTTTAGAAGGAACTGCCAAACAAATTTCTAAAGAGATTGCTCCATTTTGTATTCTCACTAGCAATATATGAGAGGTCTAGTTGCTTCGCCATTGCCAGCACTTGGTATTATCAGTCTTTTTAATTTTAGGCTTGTGTATCTCATTGTGGCTTTAATTAGCATTTCCTTGATTAATTATGTTGAACATTATTTTATGTGCTTAGTAGCCATTTGTATGTCTTTTCTTGTAAAATTTCCATTGAAATATTTAGCCCATTTTTATTTGTCTTCTTATTGAGTTGTAAGAATTCTTCACATATTCAGAATACGAAACTTTTGTCAGATTACATATATGTAATATTTTTGACATTATAGAATATATGTGTTATATATATATTGTGTGTATATATAGATGAAATTTTCCATTCTATGGCTTGTCTTTTAATTTTCTTATTAGTACATTTTGAAGAGCAAAATTCAAGTTCATTGACTCCTTCCTCAGTCATCTTAATTCTGCTAAGTCATTTCAATTCTGCTAATGTTTCCTATTCCAGATATTATATTTTTCAGTTCTAGAATTTCTATTTGACTTTTTGTTAAATTTTCTTTTTCTGCAGTAAATGTCCTATCTTTTCAATCATTACATTTTCCTTTATATCTTATTCCTTTACTTATAATTATTATAACTCTTTTGAACTCATTACTTAATAATTCCAACATTTGGGTTATGTTGAGATTTTCCTCTTTTAATTGTATTTTCTCTTGAGAATGTTTCACATTTTCCTGGTTTTGTATATTTTGATGTTTTTGGATCATATCCTGAACATTGTGAATATTATGTTGGAAAGACTCTAAGTTTTGTTATATTCTTCCAAAGAGTATTGATGTTTTTGTTTTAGAGATCAATTAACTTGGTTAGACTCAAAGTGAAAACTCTGTCTTGCTTATGATGGGTAGCAGATCAAATCTCCATTCAGTCCTTGTAGCCTTAGCTACAATCTGCATTGAGTCTCTCCCACAAATACATGGTTTAGGAGTCAGCCACAGACTTGGGCAAAGTCTATGTTCAGAATTTGGGGGTTCTTTTCTCTGGTATTCTCCTTTCTAGGATTCCCTCCTCACTTTCCAATGGCTATTGTTAGCCCTGATTCTGTTTGATTCTTGGGGACAGGAAGTCGGTAGGAATCCTGCTAGAGTTTTAGTTGCCCCAGGCCATATCTTAACTCGTGTCTGCTCTCAGACGAAATCTATAAAAATGAGAAATTTATCCCATGCCAGTATTTCTTCCAAGTTTCATTTCCTCTCCAAAATCTGCTTTAAATTTTTTTTTTACTCTCCAGAGGCTAAAGCAATTGATTTGAATTTTGTTCAGAGTTTGTAGTTGTTATCTGCAGGAGAATCAGTCTCTTAGAAGCAAGTCTAAGAGACTGACTCTCCTGATTAACGTCCTTTGCTGAAGTCATCCAAAGAATAAAATATAGAGGCTGGTTGTAACCCGTGTGTGTGTGTGACTCTTAACACCCAAACTGTCTATCCACTATATAAAGCAGCACCACCAGGAAGCCCACTGACTGGATTCTAGGAAAGGGTTGCTCTCTAAAGTCCTAGAGTAATTAGGACTGTCTGAGTTACAGCGCCATCTTTTGGTAGTCCTATTATTGCTCATAGCAAACAATGGTAAGTACCCTCTCTCTCCAAAGCCTCATCAGTATCTGTTACTCAAGAGATTTTAACAAGTTAAAGAGCAGTTGTTAATAACATATACGCAGTTTCAAAATTAAATGCAAACAAATTTAGGAATGGGAAATCTCTCAAAAAATAATTTTTTTCCCTTAGTACGTATCTTATTTAGCACAACCAACTTAGCGGATATAATCCAGGATGAAGTCACAGATGATAGTATTTTATTTAAATCAGTCATTCATAGTCTCTGTGATTACATTTTCTCAGGTGCCTATTCTCTCAGGAGTGTCAGGCAAGTATGTAATAATTGCATCATTCTTTATGTGTCTATAGCTTAGGAAGCACTGGAGACTAATGATCCAACTGCTCATATTTCCTTTCTTGCAATCCTCTTGCATTAGGGATTTCAAACTGAGAAGAAGTTTGGAAGATTTTCTTCTTTTGGAGGTGAGCGGAGGGGTGGGAAAGGGTGGAAATTCAGTTTTCTTTAGCACATGAGGCCATTTAAGAAGTTATTAAACAGGTGTGCCCATGGGAATATATGACATCAATCCCATTCAAGCCAATTATTATAATCACTCACCATCTCCTAGATACTCACCGTATTTTAACAGTACTACTTCTGTGCAAGGAGGAGATGCTGCTGCCTCAATCTAGTCACTTGGCAGAGGTAGAGTTCCAAATACTCTTTGTCCCTTGTGGTGGGGGTACCACACGAGGGCACTTGTGGATGAACTCATACACTTCAAACAAGATGGAGAACATGGATATGACAAATCCATTTGGGCTTTTTTTTGGCTCTCAAAATGCTGGCATGTGATTTGGCTCATGCGGTTTGTCCATATTTTCGATTAGTCTGAGTGAAGAAAAAAGTGTTATATCAGGTAATGGAACTCTTTATATCTTTCATTCAGGGGTCAAATAACTCTACAGCCACATAGCGCATGTTGTTTGCATTTTTGAAGATCTCTTCAAAGAGCATTGTATAATTTTACTTAAAAAATTATATAATAGGATAAGCCACATCTGTCTTTCTCAGGGAGTGAGTCTGGACTATAGAACACGTCTGTTCACTTGATCCTGAAGACAGAGAGCTGATCAAGGCTGGCCTCATTGTCCCCTGGGAGGACCCTGGGATGAGATCCTGGAAGGCCTAAAGAGAGGGGTGGTTAACAGCTGCTGGGTGGAAGATGCTCCACAAGAGAGATGCCTGTATTTTCCTGCTTTAAGAGATATGTGCGAGTTATTGTAAGAGAGATACTTATCAATAACAGCAAAAGAGGTTTTCCACTTTCAAAACAGAGGCTTAAATGCCCAGCATGTGAAAGAATTGGTGGTTTTAGTCTCACCTTCTTGGCAGCTGCTGAAACTGTCTTTTATATATGTGATGGAAACAAGGATCCATCACGCCAAAATACCTCTTACCATTCTGAGCGTTCTGCCCTTTCCTCCCACCCATCTTCCCTGGTTTGCTCCTGCCCTAGCTGGCCAATAAAGGTCCTATCACGGTGGTGAAATGGAAGATTTTATTCTTGTGTCTCTGCATGTGTCCTGTACTAACTCACACGTGGTGAGAGAATTGGGGGGTCTGAATATCTGGTACCACCTTGGCATTCTCAGAAATCTGCCACTGCATTTCCATCTGCCCAACGCGGTACTAACGTGTTAAACGAAAGTGCCTCTGACGCTGCTACTGAGAGCCTTTAGCTTTTATATGTTACCAAATGATTAGTAATAGGTTTTAATAATTAGGCTCAGAGATTCAAAGACAAATACCAAAGTAAAAAATAAAGATTAATCAGAACTTGATAACCTTTGGTATGTAAAAAGGTTGCACAAACACACTACACACACATGCACACACACATATAATGATAATTAAAGGCATATTTCAAAGTGAGTTTTAAGGATCCTGACTCAGGTTAGAGGCTCTTAGGAGTGTCTGTCCAGTTTAAGATCTGGTGGTATGAAGAGGAAGAAAATGATGCTATTGTCCTCAAAAGCCTGGATGTGACTGAGAGATGGACTTTATATCATTTCTCTCCTTTGAGAAGGAAACCACAATAAGTATATCCTGTTTAAAAGTGGCAGAATATTTACGTGTGCATAACAAAAAAGATCTGTAATGTGCTAGCTTAATATTTTCATTAAGAATTGTTAAACATATGTATTTTTCAGATTCTTATTTGCTTTCTTACATCTTTCTAAAATACCATATTCATCATGTTATACTATAGTTCAAGTATTTTAGAGGCTCTGTAAGATTTAGAATAAAATATTTAAACTCTAAAACCTGGCCAGCCACAAACTACCTCAGTTTACCTTTCTATATATACTTCCCTTTACAAGCCCTGCATTAACACTGCTTTGATCAGATGTCCCATGTACTCTCATCTGTCACATCATGCCCCCTTCTGTCCCTGAGTCCCCACCTAGGACTTCTTGGTTATTTTTCAGCCAATTCAAATCTCTGGAGCAGCAGAATGCTGGATCCTTGGGATCAAATAGACCAGGCCTGATCCTGACCAGCCCCTGTCATTGGACCCTGGCAAGTTATTTAACTTGGCTAGACCTCAGATTTCTCATCTATAAGATGGAAATAATAATGATTAATAGTGCTGAATGAGATCATGCTTCTAAAGTAGCCCAGGAAAGAGTCTAGCATACAGTGCTTCATGAATCCTAATTTGTCTTCTCTGTTTATTCCTTTGGATTGAGAATACATTCCACCTTAGCTGTAAAGACCATTCCCTACCTCTCATCCCCACTTGAGGCCGTGTTTATTTCTCCTTCTATGTTGCCTTAGAGTACTTTTTGTCAGTATCTTCATTTCCCTTAATTTTTTAAAAAATCTTGAGCTCTATTAACTGAAAAAAAATCACATAAAGTGCTTCACACAAGACGACACATAGTAAGTGCTCCATAAATATTTCTGTGGCTGCTGCTGCTGCTATTGCAAAGGCAACAGTCACTCACACCTCTAAAGTAACTGCTCTTCCACTGATAAGTTATGTTTGTTCCCGGAAAAATAAAAAAGGCAGTAAAGATTACCCAGATTAAAATCCTAGCTCTACAATTTCCAGCCACGTGACTTTTGGTGAGTTACTTCACCTCTCTTGATTTAGGATGCCCATAATAGTTATCCACCCATAGAGATGTTTTAAGGATTAAATGAATTAAAAGGTAAAACGAATGACAAATACAAGTACTTTATCTGCATGCGCTATTGCTGATATTGTTTTAGCCGTTTTAATCCTGACCCCTCAAGTATTTTGAAAGCTGGTGAGGACAGAGGTGTATATTTGGACCGATCTTATCATTTCATG
The DNA here is from genome assembly GCF_020826845.1 of Diceros bicornis minor. Lineage (NCBI taxonomy): Eukaryota > Metazoa > Chordata > Mammalia > Perissodactyla > Rhinocerotidae > Diceros > Diceros bicornis. Next base: position 29,917,558 of record NC_080741.1, read on the forward strand.
AGGACAAAATGAAATAAGAGGTGGCATAGGGTAGGTCCAGTACAGTGCCCAGAGCCCTGTGAAGGCTCTATAACAGCTAGTTTCCTTCCCCTTGCCATACCTACCACACCTAGCAAGTAGTTCTAGGAATTGCTCTTTAAACATTTTTTGAAGGAATAAATAATTTTTCTGTGTGTTGTTTCTAAGGAACACCATTAAATTTAGAGCATTGTAGTTCAAAAGACTGCCTGTTATTCCATGAAAGTCTGGTTTGGTGAAATTATGTCATCTTCATCTTATTACTTATGTCATTTACTATATCCTGACTGCCCCAAAGCTTCTTGACATATTTTGTTCTGGAGCCCTGAGTTGAAATATACTATTGAAGTCAAACATTGTCTTAATTTTCTTTTAGCTTCACCTTCATCCTCCCCACCCCCCACCGCCCCCTTTTCTCTTTCATTTCCTTCTCTCGACCGGCTTTCTTGCATTCATATTTAAATCACTAAACTGTCACTAATTGGCAAACCAGCTTTCCTTTACAAAAGGCTAGCTAGAATTGTTCTGGGCTGCTTCCATCTGCAACACTTTCAAGATTTCAACATTTCAGGGGTGAAGCTGTAAAATCAGCATAGGAGGAAGCAACCATCATTCTTCATGACTTTGATCTTGAAGTTATCTCCAGTTTGACAAGTAATGTACAGTTAACCCCTGAATAAATCTAAAGGGTGATAATGTATAGGATGACCAAGACAGGGATTGTCAGGTTGACTCCTTAATCTTTTATTCCCCAGCATTACTGAGATATAATTGACATATAACATATGTAAGTTTAAAGTATATAGTGTGATGATTTGATACCCGTATATATTGCAAAATGATTAACACAGTAAGGTTAGTTAACACATCTGTCACCCCATGTAATTGCCAATTTTTTTGTGTGGTAATAACATTTAAGATCTACTCTCTTAGCAACTTTCAAGTATATAATATAGTATTGTTCACTATAGTCACAATGCTGTACATTAGATCCACTTATAACTGAAAATTTGTACCCTTTGACCATCTCCCCATTTTCCCTAATCCCTAGCCCCTGTCAACACATTTCCATTCTCTATATGAATTTGGCTTTTTAGATTCCAAATGTAAGAGAGAACATACAGTATTTCTCTTTCTGTGTCTGATTTATTTCACTTAGCATAATGCCCTCAAGCTCCATCCATGTTTCACTTAAGTTAAGGTTTCCTTCTTTTTTGTGGCTAAATTATACTCCATTGTATATATATACCACAGTTTCTTTATCCATTCTTCCATTGATGGACACTTACTTTGTTTCCATGTCTTGGCTATTGTGAATAATGCTGCACTGATCATGGAGGTACAAATCTCTTCAAAATAGTGATTTCATTTCTTTTGGATAAATATCCAGAAGTAGAATTGCTGGATCACATTGTAGTTCAATTTTTGATTTTTTGAGGAACCTTCATACTGCTTTCCATAGTGGCTGCACCAATTTACATTCCTACCAACAGAGCATAAGCATTACCTTTTCTACCCATGCTCACCAACACATGTTATTTTTTGTCTTTTTGATAGTAGCCATTCTAACAGGTCTGAAGTGATATCTCGTTATGGTTTTGATTTGCATTTTCCTGATAATTAGTGATATTGAGCATCTCTTTATGTACTTTTGGCCATTGATATGGCTTCTTTGAAAAAGTGTCTATTCAATTCCTCTGCCCATTTTTAAATCAAATTATTTGTTTTTCTGCTATTAAGTTGTGTGAGTTCCTTATATATTTTAGATATTAACTCTTTATGAGATAGATGGTTTGCAAATATTTTCTCTCATTCTGTAGGTTGCCTTTTCATTTTGTTGATTGCTACTTTTCCTGTGTAGAAGATTTTGATGTACTCCCACTTGTTTATTTTTGCTTTCGTTGCTTGTGCTTTTGATGTCATATCCAAAAAATCATTGCCCAGACCAAAGTCAAAGAGCTGTCCCCATATATTTTCTGCTAGGAGTTTTATGGTTTTCACTCTTGCATTTAAGTCTTTGATCCATTTTGAGCTAATTTTTGTGAGTGCTGTACGATAGGGGCCCAATTTTGTTATTTTCCATGTGACTATCCAGTTTTCCCAACACCATTTACTGAAGAGACTATCCTTTCCCTGTTGAGTTTTCTTGGCTCCCTTGTCATATATTAGTTGACCTTATATGTGTGGTTTTATTTCTGGGCTCTTTATTCTGTTCCATTGGTCCACAGACATATAGACATATTGGTCCATATGTCTGTTTTTATGTCAGTGTCATACTGTTTGTAGAGTGGGCAGCCTTGTCTTTTTCCTATATTAGAAGAAAAGCTTTCAACTTTTCACCGTTGAGTATGATGTTACTTGTGGGCTGGCCTTTCTTATTTTGAGATACGTTCCTTCTATACCCAATTTATTGAGCATTTTTATTATGAAAGGATGTTGCATTTTGTCAAATGCTTTTTCTGCATCTATTGAGATGATCATATGATTTTTATCTTTCATTCTATTAATGTGATGTATCACATTTATTGATTTGTGTTTGTTGAGCCATCCTTGCATCCCAGGGATAAACCCTACTTGATCTTGGTGTATGATCCTTTTAAGGTGCTGTTGAATTCAGTTTGCTAGTATTTTGCTGAGAATTTTTGCGTGTATATTCTTCAGGGATATTAGCCTGTAGTTATCTTTCCATATAGTACCCTTATCTGGTTTTGGTATGAGGGTAATGCTGGCCTCATAAAATGAGTTTGAGAGTGTTCCCTCCTCTTTGAGAATAATTGGTGTTAGTTCTTCTTTAAATATTTGGTGGAATTCCCCAGTGAAACCATCTGGTCCTGAGTTTTTCTCTGTTGGGAGGTTTTTGATTACTGCTTCAATCTCCTTACTTGTTATTGGTCTTTTCAGATTTTCTATTTCTTCATGATTCAGTCTTGGTAGGTTGTACGTTTCTAGCAATTTACCCATTTCTTCTAGCTTATCCAATTTGTTGGCATAAAATTGTTTATAGTAATCTCAAATGATCCTTTGTATTTCTCCAGTTTCAGTAGTAATATCTCTTGTTTCGTTTCTGATTTTATTTATTTGAGTCTTCTCTCTTTTTTTCTTAGTTATTCTAGCTAATGGTTTGTCAATTTTATTTATCTTTTCCAAAAAACAGCTCTTAGTTTTGTTGATCTTTTCTATTGTTTTTCTGGTCTCTAATTTATTTCTTCTCTGATCTTTGTTATTTCCTTCCTTCTGCTAACTTTGGGCTTAGTTTGTTTTTCTTTTTCTATTTCTTTAAGGCATAAAGTTAAGTTTTTTATTTGCAATCTTTCTTTTTCCTTAATGTAGATGTTTATTGCATAAACTTCCCTCTAAGAACGAGTTTTGCTGCATCCCATAAGTTTTGGTATGTTGTTTTTCCATTTTTATTTGTTTCAAGATATATTTTTATTTCCCTTCTGATTTCTTCTTTGACTCATTGGTTATTCAGGAGTATGTTGTTTAATTTCCATACATTTCTGAATTTTCCAGTTTCACTCCTGTTATTGATTTCCAGTTTCATACCACTGTGGCCAGAAAAAATACTTGGTATGATTTCAGTCTTCTTATATTTGCTAAGGCTTGTTTTGTGACATAACACATGATCTATTATGGAGAACGTTTCATGTGCTCTTGAGAAGAATGTGTATTCTGCTGCTATTGGGTGGAATCTACTGTATAAGTCTGTTAGGTCCATTTGTTCAAAGGGATAGTTCAAGTCTGATGTTTCCTTATTAATTATCTGTCTGTATGATCTATCCATTGTTGAAAGTAGGGTATTGAAGTCCCCTACCATTATTGTATTGTTGTCTATTTCTTTCTTTAGATCTGTTAATATTTGCTTATTATATTAGGTACTTCAATTTTGGATGCATATATAGTTACAATTTACATCCTCTTGTTAAACTGACCCCTTTTTCATTATATAATGACCTTCTTTTTCTTTTGTTACCATTTTCAGCTTAAAGTTTATTTTGTCTGATATAAGTATAGTTACTCCTCTTCTCTTGCTTTCCATTTGCATGAAATATCTTTCTCCATCCCTTTACTTTGAACCTATGTGTGTCTTTAAAGCTGAAGTGGGTCTTTTGTAGGCAGCATATAGTTGGGTCTTGTTTTTAAATCTATTCAGCCACTTTATGCCTTTTCATTATAGAATTTAATCCATTTACATTTAAAGTAGTTATTAATAGTTAAGGAATTACTAATACCATCTTAATGATTTCTGATAGTTCCTTTATTCCTTTCTTCCTTTTTTGCTGTCTTTCTTTGTGAATTGATGATTTTTCATAGGGGCATGCTTTGATTGCCTTCTCTTTAATTTTTGTGTATCTACTCTAGGTTTTTGTTTTGTGATTACCATGAAGCTTATGTAAAACATCTGTACACATAACAGTCTATTTTAAGCTGATAACAACTTAAGTTCAATCACATAAAAACACTCTACCCTTTACTCCCTTTCTCATATTTTATGTTTTTGATGTCACAATTTACCTCTTTTTATATTGTGTATCCATTAGCAAATTCTTTTAGGTATACTATGTTTAATACTTTTGTCCTTTAACATTTATACTAAAGTTAAGTTATTAACAAACCACCATATTACAATATTAGAGTATTATGAATTTGACTATATACTTACCTTTACCAGTATGTTTTATATTCTCGTATGTTTTCATGTAACTAATTAATATCCTTTCATTTCAGCTTGAAGAAATCCTTTCAGTATTTCTTGCAAGGCAGGCCTAGTGGTGATGTACTCCCCCAGCTTTTGTTTGTTTGGAAAAAAAGTCTTTATCTCCCCTTCATTTCTGAAATATAATTTTACCACATAAAGTAATCTTGGTTGTTTTTTTTCTTTTCAACTCTTTGACTATATCATCCCACTCTCTCCTGGCCTACAAGGTTTCTACTGAAAAATCTGCTGTTAGTCTTATGGGGGTTCTCTTATATGGGTAAAATTTGTTTTCTCTCTCTGCTTTTAAAATTCTTTCTTTGACTTTGATTTTAGACAGTTTTATTGTCATGTATCTTGGAGATATCATTTTGAGTTGAAATTTTGAGGTGACCTATTAGCTTCATGAACTTAGATGTCCAAATCTCTCCCCAGATTTGGGATGTTCTCAGCCATTATTTCATTAAATAAACCTTCTGTCCCATTCTCCCTCTCCTCTCCTGGGAACCCTATAATGCGTAGATTGTTTGTTTTAATGGTATCTCATAATTCACATAGGTTGTCTTCACTCTTTTTCATTTACTTTTTCTTTTTGCTCCTCTGACTGGATGATTTCAAATTACCTGTCTTCTAATTTTCACTAATTCTTTCTTCTGCTTGGTTGAGTCTGTTGTTGAAGATTTCTATTGAACTCTTCAGTTCAGTAATTGTATTCTTCAACTCTGGGATTTCTATTTTTTTGTGTGTGTGGTCTCTATTTTTTTGGTGAACTTTTCATTTTGTTCATGCACTGTTTTCCTAATTTTATTCAGTTTTCTATCTGTGTTTTCTTTTAGTTAATTGAATTTCTTTAAAGGGATTATTCTGAATTCTTTGTCAGACAGTTCATAGGTCTCCATTTCTTTAAGGTCAGTCACTGGAGCTTTATTAGTTTTCTTTAGTAATGTCATGTTTTCTTTATTATTCATGATCCTTGTGGTCTTGTTTTGTTGTCTGCTCACTTGAGGAAGTATGCATCTCTTCCAGTCTTTACAGAATAGCTTCAGCAGGTAAAGCCCTTTACCAATTAGCCCTTCCAGAAATTTTAGTTGGACCATCTGGTGGTGTCCATAGGCGGGCTTGCTACTAGAGTCTTTCAATGAGCAGATCTGGTGCCTGGGTCAGCAAGGGGGCAGACCTGGTGCTTGGGTCCACAGGGAGTGGGCCTGGGTCTGTGGGGGTGGGCCTGGATCTTTGGTTACTGGGGTGGGCCTGGTGCTTGAGTCTGCAGTGATGGGCCTGGGACCTGGGTATGCATAGGTGGACTTGGATCCTGGGTCCACAGGGGCTGAGTAGGTACCAGAGACCACTGAATTAGGTCCAGCGTCTGGGTCTGTGGGGCCTGGCCTAGTGCCTGGATAGGCTGGGAGCCTAGTTTCATGCAAGTTGGGCTGGAGGCTGGGGCCACGGGGGCTGGCCTGTGCTAGGGCAAACCTGAAGCCTGGGGCCATGGGAGTCAGTCTGTAACCTGGGCCTCAGGGACCAGCCTGGAGGTTGAGTCTGCAGAGGCCAGCCTGGCACTGTGGTGGGCAGGGATCCTGGGTCCATGGGAGCCTTCCTCAAACCGGGGACCTTAGGGGCTAGTTTGACATGAGTATTTTAAAGTAAACCCCCTTAAATAAATCTGGATGATGATAATGGATAGGATGACTAAGACATAAATTGTTAGATTAAGTCCAAAATCTTTTATGTCAGCAAGAATAAAGAAGACAGAGTGGCATGAACCAACCAGCAAGAGTTAGGTTGAAACCCTGGCTTTGCCTCTTGCGAACTGTATACAAGTGACTAAACTTCTTCTCTTCCATTGATACATCTGTGAAATGGGGATAGTAATAGTTCATACTGAATGAGGTCATTATGGGGATTAACTAAGATTATGTAATTTACACTGTACATAAAGCACTTAATACGTTAGTTGTGACTTGGTAGAAGCTATACAAATGAAAATTATTATTGTTATAATTAAACAAGACCAGAAAAAAACTCATTCTAGAGCAATGGATTTTCAGTTAGGTTAGATTCCCTGAAACACAGCCTCTAAGGTGGAGGTTTGCCTGCAGAAAGTTTATTAGGGAGTCACTTGGAGTCAACACCTATCGGGGGTGAAGAAAGTAGGATTGGATAAAGTTGAGCTCTGACAGGGTCTCAATAAAGACTGCAGCTGGTCTTATAGGGAGCTCTGGAACTTGGATGACCTTTCAGTGAGGTCCCTATTGAGGCAAGGGGGCTGGTCCTTTATACCCCTGCACAGACCAGATTTGAATGTAAGCCACCCCCTAGAAGGAACCTGCTCTTGGGCGAGGTAATTCTCTGCTGCTGAGGGCAAGCCCCAGAGACAGAGTCAGCTGAGAGCCTTCAGCCACCAAAACTCCCAGAAGTTCAGAAAATGAATGTCACAGTCCTGAAGGGAGACTGGGCTCTGTACTGCAGGGTCCACTCTGGGTTTCTAATAATAAATGTATAATAACTGTATATTACACATTGCTTTCTTTTATTATTTTTTCTAGACAATATGTTCCTGTGGGGAAAGAGCTGTGTCTGTCTTGACTGCCTGGCACATAAGAGGAACTCAATAAATATGTCTTAAATAAATGGAATTGTTTATAAAAACTATTCTTTGAAAAACACATATTCTACCCCCTATTTAAGGAATTTGAAATTGAAAATCTATCCTCAGAATGCAGAAATTACTGTTATTTTCATACTGTAGTGTCAATTTTCTTTATAATTTAACTAGAACACAAAATACAGTGAGCAAGCAATACTCTGATTCTTCTTATTTGGATATATCCTGGCAAAAGATAAACTATGAATCTTCCCAAACAATTTATTATCACATTTTTTAATTTGCTCCCATTTATAACATCGTTTACTAAGATCTCTATCTTCTGAATTAATAGTTAGGTAGACAGATGGATGAATACTAAGGTGATATGGTAAAATGTTATTTGTAGAATCTAGCAAGTGCCCTTACAGGTGATCAATATGTTATTCTTTCATCTTTTGCACATTTGAAAATTTTCATAATAGAATTTTTGGGAAAAAAAGAATCCTATTTTCATTAAGTTGCCTATATATTTATGAAAATATTGAACTGGGATAGTCCTCAAATAAAATAAGAGACAAGGCACTAATGTAAGCCAAGCATTTTGATATGTAGAGGGCTGTAACAAGTTAAGGACATCTCTGTTTGAACAGTATCCACTATAGGTTCCTAGTAATAAATGTGTAATAACTGTATATGACACATTGCTTTTTTTATTACCTTTTCTAGACAATATGTTCCTGGTGGGTAAGAGCTATGTCTGTCTTGACTGCCTGGCAGTCGAGGAGGAACTCAATAAATATGTCTTAAATAAATGGAATTGTTTATAAAAACTATCCTTTAAAAAACACATATTCCTGAGTTTTTATTAGTTGTTTCTTTTGGGGGTAGTAGAGGAAGGGACATCTTGTAATAGTGATAGGTATATTATGGAAGGAGATAGCAAAAGAAGATATCTCTTGTTGAGAATGACAATCCCAAGACTGAATAAAGATTTATAAAGAGGCTTAAAGATAATTGGCTCTATTTCACTCATTTTACAGGTGAGAAAACTGAGATCAGGCAGTTGAAGCAACTTGTTCAAAATAGCTCAAGTAGTTAGTGTCAGAGCGAGATTTTATTTTTCCCAGAAACACTCCTTTCTCCCACTCTGCCCCCCACCAACACACAAACAAGGATCATAATGCCACAAACTCTCATAAATTCTTTATTCAGGGCAGTAGCAGAGATTAATGGGGTGCCACGTGGAGTTTCCCTGACTGAATATGTCACTCCACTGACCAAACATAATTACTGAAATTATTACAATTTTTCTGGAACTACAAAGCCTGATAAATATTTGTTGAGTGGGTTAGTCAGTGATTATGCAAATGATTGAATGAATAGTTGGTTATTTATTAAGCCATTACCTCTTTGGACCAGATTGGTTACCAGATTAACTAATAAGTCACATAGAAATGAGGAAATGAGCCACAGGACAGGTCAGTTTTGATAAGGAAGAAAGACAGAAAGTCAGATTTGGTGGAAGCTTGGAGTGATGCCTGGATGGAAACAGCCAATGGAAGGCCTTGAGAAGTATGAGTGGTAATGGGCACTGTAACAAGGATCAGAGAAAGTTACAACGCCAATGGCACCAAAGGCAAGGAGATGTAGAAGGACTTCATCTATTTATTTTCTAGAAATCTCACTGCATCCCTGAATCCACTATCACATTAGGAGTGCAAAGGGAAATGGTGAGTGTCTTTTGGGAACTTGTGGTGGAGGATGCCTGCCTTTCTCAGAGGAAGAATTTGCCATAGAGGCCAACTCAGGTATAGGTTGCTTTCCCTCATTTATTCTACTCCAACAGTCAATGGTCTGTTTTGTTTGTTTGTTTTTGTTTTGGCATTGCCTTAGATTAGTGGTCTTCAAACTTGTTTTCAGCTGTGGAGTCCTTTCTTCACATGGCATCTTATTTGTAAATTCCACATGTAAAAGATACGATTGAGGTAGCTCTTTTTGGGGTAGAACAAGATGGGCTTGGAGGGCCCAGACCCAACTTCTCCACCACTGCTTTGCCCATTCTTGAAGAACTCTGCAGAACATAGGGACTCCAAGGAGCACAGTTAGAAAAATACTGTCAGAAAAAATAGAAAATACATCATGGTCCTCTGAGTCCAGTAGAGAAGCAACTACAATGCTATTTCTTTAAGAACCTTGCATTCTCTATGTATGAAAATGTTATCTGAGGAGAGGAGAGGGAGAGAGAACTAGGTTGAAGTTGGTTCTGGGTTGCACGTATAACAAGGAAAGCAATGAAAATTTCTCATATCCTGAGAGGTTAACAGTGTCAGTTCAGAAAGAATTTTGAGAAGATTTTATTCATCTCTAAAGTAAGAACTGTTTTATTGGTAGTAGAATTCATTTCAAGAGTTTTTAACAGAAAAATGTTACCACTGATTGAAATACAGTTAGAAGAGGAAGCAGTTTAATGAGCAGTTACACCGTATGCTCAGAGACGGTATTGAAGAATGGAAATCCATAGCCATGTAAGATGGAAAAGCTAGCTGTGCTTGAAATATTGGATTGAAAAGCAATACAGGAGGTCTTAAATCTTGCGAACACCGTTGTTAGTACTGTGCTAGCCAAAGAATATGCACCATAGTATGGAGCTATATTTGGTATGTAAGTATTTAATGCATTTAACTTTTGTTTTATATGAGTGATTTTCAAATTTCCTAATGCCATATATTGCAGACTTTTACTGTTTGGGTGATGCCTATTATCAAACCACTGGTATTACACAAATCAAAATAATAAAACACTTAATTTCTTTTAGAAAATTATCAATTTCTATTACGTGCAGTCTTAGTTGAGATGTTAACTAAGATGTCTTGCCACTCCCTCACCAAAGAGTAGGTCCATGAACAAAATATGACAATATGATTTTCCCTTCACTTTCAATTTTCACCTGAGTGATATAAAATCAGAATAAAATATTTGGAGCTGATTCGTTCTGGTGGCAACCCGGGCAAGGCTGTTGAGGTGGTTTCAATATATGTCTTCAAATCCTTTGACACGCCTCCCTTCAAAAGGTGGACTCTCATTCCTTTCTCCACGAATCTGGGCCAAACTTAGTGACTTGCCTCTAATGAATAGAATGTATAATGTCTATGTAACTCCCAAACCTAGGTCATGAAAAGGATACAGTTTTCACCTGGTTCTCTCTCTCTTTCTCTCTCCTCTTCTCTCCTAGAGGGAATCAGCCACCATGATGTGAGGACACTCAAGGGGACTTGGAAGAGTCTCACACGAAGAACTGAGGTTCTTGCTAAAAGCCATCACCAGCTTGGTAGTCATGTGAGTGAATCACCTTGGAATTGGATCCTCCAGCTCTGGTTAACCTTCAGATGACCACAGCTTTGCCCAACATCTTGATGGCAACCTCATGAGAGAACCTGAGGAGAAATACACAGTCAAACTACTCCCAAATTATTAACCATTGAAACTGTGAGAGATAACAATGTCTATTGTCCTTTTGAGCGATGACATTTGGGGGTAACCTGTTAAACAGCAATAGATAACAAATAAAGTTGTGGACCAACCCATGCTACCAAGACTGTCTGAAGCTTCTTTGCTTCTTTTCACTTCCTCGATCTCCTTCAGTCTTCCCTATGATTCTATCAGCTCCTCCTCAGCTCCATTCTGCTAAAGTCAATTTCAATTGCTTGTTATTAAAGAGCACAATTTTAAAACAGTATCAATTATTATCAATTTAAATCAAAATACGGAAAATAATTTTTTTCTTTTTTTTTTTGGTCTGAAAAATTTTAATTCAATATCTTGGTCTACTGTGGATTTTATTTTATTTTTTAAAATAAGAGTTTCATGTACCTACACATTTCACACGTAGGCAGCTAAAAGATTGCACTTCATCTACTGGCATTGTACAAGTCAAAAATGACCTACCACTGATACATATGTCTCTTGAAGAATATTCTAAGGTTATGCAGCATTCTTTATCACATATCATTTATAAAGAATTATATGATCATCAGCTATAAAGAATGCAAGTATAAGCTTGTAAAATGAAACTAAATGCTTAGTAATTAAAAAATATATTCATTGTAGATTTAATTCTTGAATATTTATGTTGATTTATCCACACAAGTAGGTATTTCAGATTTACAACTTTGGATATCCTTAACTTTAGCATGTTACCCTCATTAGTCTGTGATGCTATATTTTTCTTCTTTACTTATTTGTACAAATTGATGAAAAATTCAAGGAAAAGAAGAAATCTACATACAATGAAAATGTATGCTCATTATTTTAAATCAAATGATTTTGTTTAGTATGTTTAAAACAGCAGTGTGAGCTGTGCTTTTCACCAAACTCAGGAACATTTTGGCCATTATTCTTTAAATATTCTTTACTGCATTATTCTCTCTCCTCCTCCCTCTCCTCTGCCTTCTCCTCTCTTTTCCTTTTTAAACTCCAATTATGTTTGTGTTATAACTTTTGATATTGTTCCACAGGTCCTACACTGTTCATTTGTTTTAATCTTATTTTCTCTCTGTTCTTCAAATTGCATAATTGCATATCGATCTTCTATTGAGCTCAATAATCTTTGTTATGTCACCAATCTATGATTAAAGCTATCGGGTGAATTTTTTTTCAAATATACTTTTGAATTCTACAACTTCCATTTGATTCGTATTTATAGTTTCCATTTTTATTCTGAGATACTATCTCTGTTCATTCATCGTGATCAGATTGTCCTTCAAAATAGTTATAAAAGCTGCTTTAAGTCCCTATCTGCTAATTCCAACAGCTGGATATTTGGTATTGATTTATATATACTGCTTTTTCTCTCAAATATGGTTCATATTTTTCCTGTTTTCTTACTTCCACTAACTTTCAGTTATATGCTGGACATTATGGATCATAAATTAAAGGGAATCTGGATTATGAGATCTTCCTTAAATAACGTTGACTTTTTTACGGGTGACAGATAAATCACTGGTAGATACTTTTGTTCTTGTCAGGCTTGGATTTATTCTTTATTCGAGCTTTATTTATATTTAATTTTTGAGTTTATCCTAGGGCATGTCCTTACTCTAGAGCATGATCCTTACACTTAAGATACCATTTCCCTGAAGTTTCAACTGAATGATGAGTGACTTCTCTTCACTTTGGCTGGAACTCCAATGAATTCCAGCACTCTATGCCCTCTAGTATTATTATTAAGTTCTCAGCTCTGAAAAAGCAATCTTGGGGCCGGCCCAGTGGCACAAGCAGTTAAGTGTGCGTGCTCTGCTTTGGTGGCCTGGGGTTCGCAGGTTCAGATCCTGGGTGCAGACCGACTCACCGCTTGTCAAGCCATGCTGTGGAGGCAACCCATATAAAGTAGAGGAAGATAGCCACAGATGTTAGCCCAGGACTAGTCTCCTTCAGCAAAAAAAAGAAGAGGATTAGCATCGGATGTTAGCTCAGGGTTGATCTTCCTCACACACACAAAAAAAACAGCAGTCTTTGCTAGACCTTGTAAAGTCTCATTCCATGCATATGCAGCCTAGCCCTTGGCTAAGGACATACAATCAAGCCCCCTACACTCTGCTAAGGCCCCCATCAGCATAGCTCCTTTTCTCAAGTAACATGCCCTGTAAATTCCAGATGTCTCAGCAGCCTGGATCACCAATCTCTTCTTCAGATCAGTGAGACCACTAACCCTGTTAGCTCTACTCTCCTGCCACTGGGAAAACTGAGGTGATTGTGGGGTGATCATGAGGCTCACATCTTATATTTCTCTTCTTTAAAGGATCACAGTTTTGTCCAGCCCATTGTTCAATTTCTGAAACAATGACTTCACGTATTTTTCCGTATTTATAGTTCTTTTTGGCAAGAGGACACGTCTGGTACCAATTACATTGTCATGGCTAAAAGTCGAAGTTGCTTTCAAATGGATGTTTTAAACCAGTTTGCTGTAACATTCCTGGACTTAATAAAATCAGATAACATGCTAGGATGTTTTAAATAACCCTTTAAAGAAACAAACAAAACCTAACAACCCCTAGTACACATCACATGCCATTTACATAATCAAAATAGAGAACTCCTTCAGACTTTTTGTATAACATGGATTAAATATATTTTAATAAAAATAGACTAACCTACAAATTGCTTCACAATTTGATTAATGTCAATATTTTGTATTTATATACATATACGAAGATAGAAATATGTCATGGGAACCTTATATATTTATATTTATGTGCTATATGAAGCATTATATTTTAAAATATTAATATCTTTAGGGAAGAAGGACTCAATTATTTTGATAATTCTGCAAATCACCTCTGCATAGTCTACAAATTATGCCTAATTCAGGTAGAGACCTTTGTCTCTTAGAGACAGGGTTCAACTTACCAAACCAATTTCCACCAGGACCTTTACTCTTGGTGGAGAAAAGCTCAATAAATAATTCTGCCATTAAGCTTTCTGTATTTTTGCAATATAGTAACAATCTCCTTAAAATTTAGACCTTATCAAAAAGACAGAATGTGGTATCTCAGATATTTAAACTAAAATTTAAGTCAGAACATCACCTGAAGGGGTTTCAAAAGTATTTACAATATATTTTACAGATTGTGGCTAAGAGCTTTGCACAATTCATCTTCCAGATGTAGACACATTAATGAATTTAAGTGTATTAATTTTCCTCTAGCATTTACAATTTATTACTGGCTTGGTTTGGCAGTGAGATGTTAGAAGGGGTTCAAGGTCCAAGTGAAATGATTTTTAAGTGCATCAGGAGTGATGAGTTACATATTCATTTTAACATCACCAAGTTCTTTTAAAGGCTCCATGTTGTCAATGTTAAGGTTTTTAAATCAGAATTTCCTTTGATAAATGCCTCACTGAAACACAGAAAAGACTAGAATAGGCATTTAACAAACAAGGAAATACATTAAGCCAATAAACTTATGAAAAGTGCAATGTTTTAAACATTCCCATCAATAACCAGGGAAATGAAAAGTAAAACTACAATGGGGTATCATTGTCTGCCCAACAGATTGGGCAAAAATGTTTTAAAAGTTTGACCATATCAAATATTGACAAAGATGTTAATCAACAGAAAACTCTCATATGCTTCATCAGGGAATGCAAATTGGTATAATCACTTTGGAAAATGATTGGGCATTTTTTTAGTAAAGTTGACTGTATACATACCCACAACATTGAAAATTCACTTAAAGTACACGCCTTTGGAAAAGTGTTGGATCTTAACATCGGGATACATATACGAGAACAGTCATAGCAGCATTGTTTGCAGTAGGCAAAACCTAGGAACGATTCATTATCCATCCGCGGCATAATAGATAAGGAAATTGTGCTATATTCATACATTGGCATACTGTACTAAAAAGCCACAAAAAATTAACTGCAACTATTCAAAATAACATGGGTAAATCTCTGAGTGAAAGAAAGCAGTCTTAAAATAATACTTGTATATTTACAATCACATAAAATTAAAAAGAGTTAAATCAAACTACATTATTTAAGGATGTATGCATAAGTGGAAAAACTATATAAAAAAGCAAAAAAGTGAATATTGTAGAAGTCAGGAGAGTGACAAAGAGAAGGACCAAGGTTGTAATTGGAGAGTCGTATGTTGAGGCTTCTGAGTAGCTGGCCATGTTTTATTTCTTGACCAAAGTGGTATTTACAGTAGTAGTATTTGCTTTATAACAATTCAGTATACTCTACATTCATGTTTTGTATCATTTTCTTAAAATATGTTATTTTTCATAATAAAAAATATATCAAAAGGATTCTATATAAATAATCAGGAACAGAGAAAAAAGAAAATAGAAAAAAGAGCATTAAAATGTATTATAATGCTTTTGTTTACAAGTAGAATAAAATAATTGAAACAATAACTTTTTGTATTAACTTATAAAACAAAGTATCTGGAAATAGGATGGCTCCAGGTTAGATTAACATAGAGGCCCAACAATGTCATCACGGTTTCTTTCGTCTTTCTGGTCTGCATTTTTCATCACATTTTACTATCTGGTTGTTATAGGATGATTGTCACAAAAGCAGAACAGTATATCTCCTTTTATTAGTGAAGAGAACCTTTTTCCATGTGCCTACACACATACACACACCAGACTTTTCCTTTTGACTCATTGACCAAAATTGCATCCCATGCTCATGCCCCCAATGTAGGAAAGGGGCCACCATAATTGACTTAGACCAATTATGTTTTACCCTCTCACCTCCCTTGAAACAAAATTGAGGGAAGGAGTGCAGATAACTGAATTGAGGTTCTTTTAGATAGGAGGAAGAAGTGTGAATGTTCTCTGCTACAAATTAAAATATATAAAAGATTTCCCCAGAAATCTTGAGCCATGGGTTGAAAGCACTCTTAGAGTACTAATCAACATTACCAAAAATGGCCCATACCCAAGCATTTCGTAATGCACCTTTTTAATTAAAGAATTAAATCACCTGCTGGTAAATACCATGTTACCCAAAAAGGAAACACAGTCAGGTCATATCAGAATCCAAATGCTATAAAAGAAGGAGGAACCTCTACAGAATTTCTAGGGGAAATTCTCTTTTTTCCTAATAATACCTCTGCTTGGTTAGGCTATTGTTTATGGTAAGGCAAAGTGCCACTCTCATCACATTATTTCAAGGGTATATACTATTGTTGGAGGATGTCATTGAGAAGACATGACCACCAGTTGACCAGCGAGCTGGATCTGCGCAATTGGAGGCTCCTCACCTCTCCCCTGTCCTTGGAATGTACAGTTCTGCTCACCATTTTCACAGTGGGAGCTGTTTCAAGGATGTAGCCTTGAGGGAGGAAGGTGTTGCTGAGACCATCTGGATAGTATATGTGACTGAACCCAGTTAAGGCCTCTATATCAACATTAAGATTCTGGTGGGCGCATGTGGAGATCTCCTTGCAGCCACCCAAGACAAGCCTCATAAGTGAGTTCCCTTGCTTATTAAAACTGCCACCTACCAACCTGGAGTGATCTGCCTCTTTCTTCAGTCACTCCTTGCCCTCTGTGTATGGGGGCCAGTTTGTGAACCAACAATGATCAATGTGATTTATGACTGTTAATGTTAACCTTGATCCCCTGACTGAGGTCGTGCTTTTGAGGCTTCTCTACTGTACAGTTACTCTTTTTTTAACCCCTTCCCATACTATACTCTTTGGAGGGAAGTCACTATGAATAGCCCACCCTTTAGAGTGGGGACTTACACTCCTCCTTCTTGATGACAGAGCATCTACATAAATTATTTAGAATTCCTCTACATAAGAGATTTGTCTCTTCTTCCACTTATTTATTAATTCAATCACTTATTTATATTTGTATGGATATATTATTTTGGATATTTGTTTTTGGTTATAATCCAATAATATTCTATTGTTATGTTGTTGAAATTATGCTAGCTTTGGCCATTGGGAGCTCTTTCACCTGGTTTCTGTATCCCTTTGACATATCGCCAACATTGTGGGCTGTCTTCTTTTCTAGCATTTCCTTACTTTCCAGCCCTACAAGATACTCCAGGATCATATTCTATATTTTCTGCCTTAATCCTAGAATCACCCATTTCTCCAAGAAGCCCTCATTTGTTTATTGGAGAAGAGTCTTAGAAACCAAGATCTGCCTGCTAGGTGTGCTCATTGTTCATTGCTCATTGGAGTGTCTTTGCTTCTAGGCCCACTTAGCTGACAGAGCAGGAAGATATATATGTGTATAATAACTTGTATGTATAAACATTTCTATAAATATTTCTATATGTAACCATCTGTATATATATTAAGCTGAATATAAATTTATATTGATGTGTCTAACTCTAATCCATTGCCTCATGAATCATTCAAACCTCCTCTCCTTGCTTATCTGTAACTTCCCACTCCAACAGTGAGAAAACCGGCTGTCAAGATCTACCATTCATTTACTTAATTGTTTAATTCCAGTATGCATGTTATCAGTATCAGAATTGTTAACCCGTACCCCATTAATATGTTTTTGAAACTTGATACAGATGTTAAATGTACTTCTTAGAAGAGCACGTACAGAATTCAAAAAGTAATAATAATATATACCTGGATCTTGCATTTCTGTAATTTTTTTGTTTTTATTTGGGATACTTTAGGGAGGAAGAAGATAGTAAAGGTGTACAAAATTATCTTCTCTCAAAATGATCTCTCTCTTTACTAAAGTTGTTTAATTTTTGATAAAAATAATGAAATATAGGTTAAAATGTCATTTAATAACATACACCAAAAATTCATCATTATTACTTCCAAGTTCCTAGAGGGAAAGAGGGGGGAAATAATCCTTTTAGTGAAGAACAAGAATTTTAAAAATTAAAAAAAAATATTTAAATTATGAAACTGTCTTTGTAAGAAATTAATATATACAATTTCAATTAAAATTCCCAAAGGATTATTTTTTTTGGCAATTTAAAGCCACAATTTTAAAATTCATCTAAAAGAAAAACTCATTATAATTGTGAATCTAAAGAAAAAATATATATCATTTTGTAATAAGCCCATTATGAAGAATTACCACCTTCATCTATGTAAGAGTTTACACACTCTGGAATTATGGTTCTAAATGCACAGTGAGCAGGGAGGGCCATCCCTGTTCACCTCTGTGATAATAGCCCTAGTACACAGTGAATGCTCGTGGAACATCAACTTGAAGATGACCTCCTTTCACTCTAATTTAAGCAAAGGCGTATGATTTAATCATAGCTTTATGTAAAACCAAGATGATTGCCCTTGTGGATATACCTGTTGCAAAATATACATACAGTTTAGAATCACTGGAAATTTGTGATGGACCCTTATTCCATTTTAAAATCCAAACAGAAAAGTGTAACTTAGAAGTGATTATTAACATTAAAATAGAATTGACTCCTGAGACCCTTTAAGTTAGTGAAAACCACAAGTGCATTTATGTGTTGGTTTTACAAATTATTAAATACTTCACAAAGAGACTTGATTTGGTGAGGGCAGATGTCTGAGAAGCAGAGAAGGAAAGAGGGAAAAAGATACTAAAAGTTGAAGGATTTGAATACAGTCTTCTAAAACTAAGGTTAAATCACATCTGTGTAGTAATAGAAATTGGTCACACGACTGGTATGTAATTTATAGAAATTTGACAGATGAATATTTGCAGATACATCTTTTTGTGTTAATTTAAATTGACCATTTCACCTTTTTCTTAAAAGCTAAAGAGAAAAGAATAAGATCTTTTTTGTGCTAACTAAATCTTTGGATGTTTTACACATACACACACACAATTTTAATACGCTGCAATGCCTCCACTTTGGGATATTACATACATATTTTTGAATTAAGATTAATAATTTGTATCTAATGGTAACGTGAGTTTACATTTGAAAATTTGTATTACATCTTTTATCTTTGTAAATTTGTATTATCTTGTATTTTCACTTTTTTAACACGTTATGGAATATTTGTTCTCAATCTGTTGTGATTTCATGAACAGTATTATTATATACTTTAAAGTCAATCAGATTTTCTCAGCGTAAGTGATTCTGTGGAAGTATATCCGATTAAATTCTAAACATTCTTTTCTGAAAAATTATAGCTTTATCATCTCCAAACTGCTCCCATAATCTTTGTGTCTGCTATTCCCTCTGACTAGGACAGCGCTACTCGAAGTGTGATCTGTGGACCAACAGCATCAGCATCTTCTGTACTTTTTAGAAATGCAAACTATTAGGATCTACCCTAAACCTACTGTATCAGAGACTCTGGGGTGGGGTCCCTGTGTCTGTATTTTACCAAGATTTCCAGGCAATTATGATGCATGTCAAAGTTTGAGAAGCATTGGCCTTTTGTGTGTCTAGCTTTCTTCCAAACTTCATCTCCCAGCAAAAATGTCATCTCCTCAGAGGAGTCATCCCTGACAATCTTATCTAAAGTAAAGCCATCTCGATCATTCCTCTTTTTCATTTGGTAATTTAAAAATTTTGAAATAATTTTAGATTTACAGAAAAGCTGCAATAGTACAAAAAATTCATATATGCACTCTGATTCTCCAATAGTTAATATTTCACTATTTTTGCTTTATCATTTTACACACACACACACACACACACACGTATACCCATGTAAACATTCAAGGGTAAGATGCACACATACTCCTCCTCTACCCCTAAATACTCAGCATGTATTTCCTAAAAACAAGGACAATCTCTTTCATAACTACAGTACAATTATCAAATCAAGAAATTAACATTGATACTACTATTTAATCAATAGGCCTAAACACTTCATCCCTTGTTTAATATCCTATAAGGCAAAAAGAAAAAATCCAGTCCCAGATAAATATTATGTCCTCAGTTTTCATTGATAGTTAATACAAGGATAGCCAGGAAAAAAATTACTTCTTTATTAGCTATAAAGCTCTTAAGAAAAACACAGTCCACTAAATTTTTAATATTTCCTCTCTAAGAACCCAATGATAAGTTGCTTTTAGAGCCTAGTACCAGGAAAATATTTCTAGCCCTTAAAAAGTTTGTGCTTCTTTCGGAGAATGGGAAAGCTTCCTTCTTTGCCCTGTCAGGAAGCCCAAAACTAGCTTTGTGGCTTAATAACCATAACAATGTTAGCTTTCTCTGCTTTTCCACAGTCTTGATATTATATTTCTATTTTAACATTAATTATCTGTTTATCTCTATGCATTCTGTTGTGAGCTATCTCCAACACAGCTAGAAATGAATACAACAAATAATAATATATACAAATATAACAAATAATAAAATCTCCAAGGTTCTATATATTCTTATTGTTCAAGTTAAAAAAATACCAAATTCCAAGGATTGTTTTGCATTTTAAGGATCTTTCTTAAATATTTATCAGGATTTGATATTAGTGTGGCCCTTTAAAGTCATTTAAAACATGAATCTATAAAACAATACTCAAACTTAATTTAATAAATGAACTGTATTACCTATCCATTGCTGCATAACAAATCACTCCAAAACTTAGGAGCTGAAAATAACAAAAATTTACTATCTCACAGCATTTCTGAGGGTCCTGAATCTGGGGTAGACGGGTAGTTCTGGCTCAGGTTGCAGCCAAAGCTGCCTTCATTTCAAAAGGGCCAGGGCTGGAGAGTCCATTTCCAAGTTTACTCAGGTGGTTGTAGGCAGGCCTCCGTTCCTCCTTGTCTGTTGGCCAGAGGCCTCAGTTCTTCATCACCTGGGGCTCCCCAGACGGCTGCTCATGACACAACAACTTGCTTCTGCCGCAGAGAGAAAGAAAGGGAGCCCAAGACGGAAACCACAGGCTTTTATAACCTAATCATGGAAGTGACATACTGTATGCCAACCGTCACCACCATATGAGTTTAGCATATTTTCATCACACAAAAAAAGAAACTCCAAAAAACTTTTGCTCTGTGAAAAGACACTGTCAAGAGAATAAAAAGACAAGCCACAAACTGGAAGAAAACATTTGCAAAAGACATATCTGATATTCAAAATATTGTTGAGTTCTTAAAACTCAACAATAAGAAAACAAACAATCTAATTAAAAAATGGGCGAAAGACCTGAACAGACATCGCACCAAAGAAGATATACAGATGACAAACAAGCGTATGAAAAGATTCTCCACGTCTTATGTCATCAAGGAAATGCAAATTCAAACAACGATGAGATACTGTTACACACTAATTAGAATGCCCCAAATCTGGAACACTGACAACATGAAATCCTGGAAAGGATGTGAAGCAGACGGAAGTCTTATCCATTGCTGGTGGGAATGCAAGATGGCACACCCACTTTAGAAGATATTCTGGCAGTTTCTTACAAACCTAAACATACTCTTAAGATATGATCCAACAATCTTGATACTTGGTATTTACCCAAAGGATTTGAAAATAATCCATATAAAAATCTGCACATGGACATTTATAGCAGTTTTTTTCATAATTGCCAAAACTTGGAAGCAACCAAGATGTCCCTCAGTAGGTGAATGGATAAGTAAACTGTAGTTCATCCAGACAATGGAATATTATTCAGCGCTAAAAAGAAATGAACTATCAAGCCATGAAAAGACACTGAGGAACCTTAAATGAATATTACTAAATGAAAGAAGCCAGTCTGAAAAGGCTACATACTGTATGATTCCAACTATGCGACATCCTGGAAAAAGCAAAACTAAGGAGAAAATGAAAGGGTCGATGGTTGCCAGGAGTTAGAGGGGTAAGAGGGAGCACGACTGGTTTTTAGGGCAGTGAAACTGCTCTGTACGATACTATAATGGTGGATACATTTCATTATACATTTGTCCAAACCCATAGAATGTACAACAGCCAGAGTGAACCTCAATGTAAAGCACGGACTTTGGGTGATAATAACGTGTCAATGTAGGGTCATCAGTTGTAACAAATGTACCACTCTGTTGGGGGATTTTGATAGTTGGAGAGGCTGTGCATATGTGGGGGCAAGACGTATATGGGAAATCTCTGTAGCATTTGCTCAGTTTTGCTGTGAACCTAAAACTGCTCTAAAAAATAGTCTATTTAAAAACAAAAAAAGAAAAAGAAACCCCATACCTATTAGCAATCACACACGATTCATTCTCTGCAACCACTAGTCCCTGGTAACCACTAATTTACTTTCTGTCTTCATGGATTTGCATATTCTGGGCCTTTCACATAAATTGAACTATACAGTATGAGCCCTTGGTGTCTTTTTTCTTTAATTTAACATAAGATTTTGAAAGTTCATCCATGTTATAGCATGCATCACTACTTTATTTCTTTTTATGGCTGAATATTATTCTCTTGTATGAAAATACCACATTTTGTTGATCCATTCCTCAGTTTATGGACATTTGGATTGTTTCCACTTTTTGGCTGTTATAAATAATGCTTCCAAAAAGACTCACGTACACATTTTTTGCGTGAGCATATGTTTTCTAGTCTCTTGGGTATATATCTGGGAATGGAATTGATGACTCATTTGGTAACTCAATGTTAACATTTTGAGGAAATTTCAAACTGTTTTTCACAGTGGCTTCACTATTTTATGTCCCCACCAACAATGTATGAGGCTTCCAATTTCTCCATATCCTCATCAACACTTGCTGTTGTCTGTCATTTAAAAAAATTTTTTTATAGTCATCCTAGTGGATGTTAAAGTAGTATTTCATTGTGGTTTTGATTTGAATTTCCCAGATGATTAATGACGACGGGCATCTTGTTACGTGCTTACTGGCCATTTGCATGTCTTCTCTGGAAAAACGTCTACTCAACTCTTTTGCCAATTTTTAAATTTGGTTATTTGTTTTTTTTTCTGTTGAGTTGTAAGAGTTATTTATATCTTCCAGATACAAGACCTTATCAGATATATGATTGAAAATATTTTTTCCCATTCTGTGGGTTATCTTTTCAATTTTTGATAGTGTCCTTTGATGCTCGAAAATATTCAATTTTGATGAAGTCCAATTTGTCTATTTATTCTTTTGTCACTTGTGCTTTTAGGGTCGTATTTAGGAAAGCATTGCTTAATCAAAAGTTAAAAGTATTTACTCCTGTGTTTTCTTCTCAGAGTTTTATAGTTTTAGCACTTATATTTAGATCTTTGATCCACTTTGAGTTAATTTTTATATATAGTATGCAGTAGGGGTCCAACTTCATTCTTTCACATGTGAATATCCAGTTGTACCTTTTGGTGAAAAAATTATTCTTTCCCCATTGAGTGGTCTTGGCACTCTTGTCAAAAATCTGTTGACCATAAACGTACGGATTTATTTCTGGACTCCGTTTTCTAAGCCATTAATGTAGATGTCTAGCTGTATGCAAGCACTACATAGCCTTGATTATTGTAGCTTTGTAGTAAGCTTTGAAATAGCAAAGTGGGAGTCCCCTAACTTGTCCTTCTTGCTCGAGATTGTGTTGACTATTCTGGGTCCCTTGCATTTCCAGATTAATTTTAGGATCAGCTTGTCGATTTTGGCAAAAAAGGGCAGCTGGGAAGTCTGTACTCTAAACCACTGAACCATATTGAACATTGCTTAGTACGATAGAAAAATGCCTACAATGTGACTGTTTTCCATGAATCTAAGATTGTATTACACTCTGATATGCATAGGCATGAATTAAAAGTTAAAGTGATTGTTATTAAGAAGATGCAGTGTCTTCCTTTTCCTTCCATAATTTATTGTTTATTGCTATTTTATAATATGGAAAATATGCTTGAAGTTTTTGAGGGAAAGGTTTATTTCTGAATTTCTTAAAGCACCTGGCATATGGCATTGCCCATGATAGGCACTCAGTAAATATTCCTTGGAATGAATTTTGTATTGCTCATTTATAGATGAAAAAAATGGGTTAATTTCTATTGCACGTAGCTCAAAGTTGCTCTTTCAAAACAACTATTCAATCGAGCTAAATTCAACAAGAAAATTTATGCATACAGATTTCCATGTGTCAATTATATTAAAGGCATAGTAGACCCTTCATAAATACTGATTTTTTTCAATAGATTCACATTTTCCCACATCGCTATTATTAATTCCCTGAAAACTGAGCCTTTAAGAAATAATTTGAAATATCAGGAAAGAAATTTTTTCAAGTGAACAGTGCGAGGTAGATCTCATGATTTTTTTTTCAAAAAAATTCTAGTCTTTGGGAGATTAGTAACTGAAACCCCCTCTGAGACGTCGAAGTCTAAGGCTGTGGTCAGTGAATAAACTTTGGCAACCTATGAAATTATTCTTGGAAAGTTTTTCTTGGATAATAATATACTAATTGATGCCCTAAAAACTTATATCAACAGGGGGAGAAAGGTAATTGCGAGTTACAACTGTGGATTGATCTTCCCATCATTAAGGAAAGCAGGTGAGGGTTACTAGGGGAGTCAGACGGAAGTGGAAAACAGCCTATCTTTATGACATTCTAGTCATACCACAAACCACTCCACTTTTACTTCCATGATTGATGATGCCACTGAAAACCCTCCATGGGACGACTGCGCTTTCTTGAATCTCAAACTGTAGACCATTCATTATGCTGTATTTTTTCTACCCTGACCTGATATTGATGTCCACTGTGTTTAATGAATCATATTTATCACACTCTGTTTCAGCACAGCGCGTACTGTGTATCTTATCTTAGAGTCATGGTCCAAGTGGGAAATGGAGCAAGGGAGGTCTGGGAATAGAATCAGACTAGAAGGCAAGTTAGGGAGCTCTGGACAGGAAAGAGGAAGAGAGAGAAAGCTTGAGCTGAACCCTCCATCTGGGACTATGCAGAGCACTCCAAATGCTGGTGAAAACCAAGTAGGCTCCTGCCATCTGCATGGTGGCAAAATGGCAGTGTCTGCAAAACCAGATCTTCCCAGCTTCAAAATGATCATCTGAATCAGTTTCCAACTGATGGTCATAACAATTTCCCCAAGTGTTGAACCCATGTGCATGTAAACAGAGCCAAATATTCTAACAAAAATAAAAACAAAGTATTTTTACAGATATTTTAAAGGATATTACAAATGAAAAGGAGAGGAAACCATCCTATGCGTATTTCTAAGCTAGTGCTTTTCCTTAAAAGAAAGCAAAGGAATTAGACTTATACATGGTGTTTAATCACATATAATTATATTATAGCTTTTCCTTTGTGCCTTTCCTGGTTAATGTTTCCAACATTTCAGGGCATATGGTAATCAGGCAGGATGTGTCCTCAGGCAGGGGACAAGCCTTGCCAGGCCACAGCCATCCCAGTAAACACTGGCGTGGAGCGTCACCTAAGGTAGAGGGAGTTACTTGAGGACACATCACAGGAGGTGGCCAGGAGAAGTAAATAATTCCAAATATAACCAATTTATTGTACAAACTGAAGTGTAAACATGAAACTATTATATTTTTCTCAAACCACTGGTCCCATATGCTTACGTCAAATCTCTCTTCCTTACCAGGTAGAAGACCCCCTAACAAGACCTTTGACAGATTCCATAACTTCCAGGTCACTTTCAGTTATTCACTGTCACCTATTAAAAATCCACCAAGTTTACATTTCCAGTTTTATCTCCAGTTCAGAGCGCTCTCTCTGATCACAGGCAGTTGTGGATCTAAGGAGCCTTAGTTGGGAGACGGCATGGCCTGTGCTTATTTGTCTTAAAGCAGCACTCAGGATTTGAGGAAAGCCAATGTTTGGTTTTGGGATAACTCTTTACCTTTCAGTTTTCAAGGCATAACTCCCTTCTCTTCTATTCTTAGGGGCTGGGAGGGGGAGATGGAAGGAAGGGCAAATTCTCAATATTTAACTGCCTTGTATGGGTTGTCACAGCTTCTTTGGCTAAGATGGGCTGGTCATCCATACATTCTCATGCTAGGCATTCAAATGTTGACTCTCACAGGCCGCAGTGTTAAGATGACACTGCAAGTTGACCTACAGCTCAGCTCCCTGACATGACTTGAGATTGACCCAGCCCCCTCAAAGCCCCCACCACCCAACCCCATAGGACACCCGTAGCCATTTGCTGCCGAGCTTCGCTTTCCCACTGATGACCCCTTTTGGGTGGGATTTCAGCCACCAGCTCCCCCCCGGTGCTCAAATGGGAAACTCACATATTGAAGCAGACAAAGTCAATGCTCAGCTCAGATACTCCCAAATCCTTTTTACCATTTCTGTATGGCATTCCATCTCCTCCAAATTTCTGAGTTCCATTGCCTTCAACAGCTAGCAATCTTGACTTTTCTTTGAGGGACTGCCCTCAAGCTACTGGAGCCTACCTAAGTGCCAAGGAGTTTATTCCCCCTGGGAGATTGTTAACCAATAAACTGTTCAGCAAAGGAATATGAATGCCCAGTTTTCTTAACTTAGTTTGGGACAATTTAGAGGCTTGAACTCCAGAGCTTCCCTGCAGAGTCAGGCCAAGCCCTGCTCACTGTGGGACTTTGGGGACCTTGTTTGGCTTCTTCCTCTTCCCTGTTCCGCTCCCCCCCAATTCCCTTAGTGGTTTCCCCTGAAAGCACTTTCTTGATAAATCACTTGCACATAAATCCTCACTCAGGGTCTGCTCCTTGGGAACGTGACCTAAGAAACCTACCCTTGACATGCAGATGGATAAGAATGGAGCTGTGCCACCATTGCCCCTGTGATAGTTAATTTTATGCGTCAACTTGACAGGATCATTCGGTGTCCAGATTTCTAGTTAAACATTATTTCTGGGTGTGTCTGTGAAGGTGCTTCTGGGAGAAATTAGCACTGACTCTTGAATTAAAATCAATTGAATTAGAATATGTGGACTGAGTGGAGCAGATGGCCTTCCCCAGTGTGAGTGGGCATCATCCAATCCCTTGAGAGCCTGAATAGGACAAAAACGTGGAGGAACAGAGAATTCACCCTCTCTCTGCCTAACTGCTTGAGTCAGGACACCAATCTTTTGCCTTCGGTGCCCCTAGTTCTCAGGCTTTCAGATTCTGACTAGAATCTACACCATCAGTTCTCCAGCTCTCAGGCCTTCGAACTACATTACCGGCTTTCCTAGGTCTCCAGCTTGGAGATGGGAGATGGTGCGACTTCTCAGCCTCCATAATCATGTGAGTCAATACCTTACAATAAATCTCTTTCTATATATCTATGTCTATGTGTGTATATATATATCTCCTATTGGTTCTATGTCTCTGGAGAACCCTGACTTAATACACATCCTATCTTTACCCTGCCAGCCTTTCCAATTTTCTTTTTGATTAACTTATAAGGCCTGAGTAGCAGTTAATGTTTCTTTCCTTCCTTCCTTCTTCCTTTCCTTTATTCCTCCCTCCCTCCCTTCCTTCCTCTCTCCCTTCCTTCCTCTCCTCCTCCCTTTCTTCCTATCTTTCTTTTCTTCCTTCATTCTTTCTTTTTCCTTTCTGTGCTGTCTCCCATCTAGAGTAAGCCCTGTGATTTCAGATTTCTAGTCCTTTCTCTCACAGCACTCATGGAATTTTGGAGGGAAAGCTAAACTGTGGATTCTTTGATGGACTGATTCTCTTGATAATAACACTCCCCTTTTATTACTTAAAATGGTGATGCTATTAGTGCTGAGAGTAGCTTGTCATTTTTTAGGAAGAAGGAACATGAAGGGAGTAGAGAAGAGGTTTCTTGAAGGCCCACTTGCTCTGGATACCACCGGTGAGGCTTCCTTAAGGACTTGAAATTCTAGCTTCTACATCTACTCAAAAGACCAGTTCAAAGCCAGAATCAATTCCTGGAGGTAGCAGTGGAAGCCAAAGCAGGCCCCTCATGACCTCCCCTGGCAAACAATCACCATTTCCTCCAGGATTGAATAATGCCTGAAGCTCTGGAAAGAAGAGTAGAAACAAGGGTGTGGGAGCTCACTACCAATAAAATGGTAAGATGACTGAATAACTAACTCATGGCTTTTAGAGTTTGAGCCAAGTGATGCCTCAGGAAGTTGAAACAAGAAGCCTGGACAACAGTTGGATAATTAAAATGGCTACACTGGCAGGAGATGGTTCCCCCTGCCTCTGATACATAGCATTTATGAATGAAAGTGCTCAGCATCCTGGTGGCTCTCCTTTTGAACCGGCTCATCCATTACTGGGGTAATGATTTTCCGTCTGGGCAACAGCAAAGCCAAAGGCCTATTACACAGGCAACATAAAGTTAAAAAGACATTATGAATAAAACGTTGGCTCTTGCTGGCTTTTGCCAACTCTTCTCCAGAGAAGATTGCCTGATGCCGACAAGTGTTTATTACACTTAATAATGTTTACATAATTCTTCCTTGAGCTCATTGGAGCTGTCAGATCAGAAGTAAATGTGTTCCCCCCTCTGTTTATCTCTGAAGACTTCGCAGTCAATAAAGCAAGATGAATGACATCCAGGGCGCAGACAACGTAACTCTCCGGCTTCGCAAACACTGCCAAGTTAAACCCTCGGCCCGGGTGGGCTCCCGGGTCTTAGGACTGCTCCTGACCAGCCCCTTACTTGTCGCGCAAAAGAGGAGTGTTTCTCCAACTTTAATGAACTTGGGATCACCCCAGGAGCTTGCTAAAATACTCAATGCTAGGCCTCACTTCGAGATTCTGATTCAGTTGATCTAGGGTGGGGTCCAGAAACGTGCATTTCTAGCAAGCTGTCAGGTGATGCTGTTGCTGCAGGTGCATGGACCACACTCGCCCTGTTCTAGAGGTCATTTCCAATCGTCTCTGTTGTTGAGGGGGTACGTCTTGACAATGTGGGGGATCCTGCCCTATGGAATGCATCAGCAGCCGCGGCGATGGTAGCAATGGCAGCAGCGGAGGCAGCAGCAGGAGCAACAGCCGCCGCGGCGGTCGCCGCAGCACGCGGGCAAACCCCACCAGGCCCGCGTGGCTCTGCGCGATTGCTGGCCAGCGTGGAGGGGCGGGGCCTGGCGCCCAGGGGAGGGGCCTGGAGCCCGGGGGCGGGGCGCAGCGAGCCGGGTTCCCGCTGTCTGCTCTCGGCGGCGGCGGCGGCACCGGCTGAGGGCACAGCCAGCGGGCGGCGCGCCGCGGACTCCCAGGCAGCCCGCCGAAAGGTAAAGCCAGGAGAGCGCGCTGGCGGGTCTTCCTGCCCGGCAGCTGCTGTCCAAGCCCCGGAGTGTCCCCGGCACCCCAAGCTGCGTCTGGGCGCCCAGGTCATTTGCATAGCATCAAGGGACTGGCCGCCGAGCCAGGGTTTTGCGTGTATCGCGGCGGGGCCCGGGGCGGGGGTTTGAGGGATCTGCAGCGGGAACCTGCGGCCATCCCAGGACATCCGGACTCGGAGACAACTTTGCGCAGCGGTCCTCCTCCAAGTTCCCTTTATTGCTATTGTCTTAGCGCCTCCCGTCTGACAGTCTCCCCGGACTCCAGCTTTGTTCTCATCAGGCCAAACCCGCGGTCCCCTAGGGCGTGAACCCGGGAGTCGCCGGCAAGTTGCACCTGCCAGCCGAATCCGCCCGGGCTCCCTTCGCATCCCTGCCAGGTCCAGCGCAGTCCTGTACGCACTAGAGCTGGGCACCGCTAGAGCCGGCGCCCACGGGGGCAGAGGTCCTCGCCACATCCCCTGTGTGGTCTGGGATCGGGGCTAGGGCCTCAAACCTCCGGGATGCGCGTGATTTGGGGCCGGGTAAAGGACAAGAAAAAGTTTGGAACCTCGGCTTGGGCTAGGCAGCCGGTGGCGCCGGGCTGCACATGGCAGGAGTTGGAGAGAGTGGGGCTTGGCGCCGGGCAGACGAACTCGGACAGAGATGGAACCCTGGAGGCTGAGGTTCCAAACCTGGACTGTCAGCGGAGATGGGGTGCTTGTGTGCGCGCGTTAGCAGGAAAAGGCTGTGTGTGTGACTGCAGAGAAGATGGGCTAAAAAGAGAGAGATACTAGGGATATATGTAATTGCAGTGTACCCAGTATGCACTTTTTTTTCCTTCAGATATTTTAGAAAAACTATGCACAGGATGCCTTCTTGTACCCGAACTCCCGGAGGTGGGGGGGGATGTGGGGGAGGGATAAGTTTTACCCAGCGTTAGTGCCGGCTTTGAAAGCGAACAGGCGACAGAAGACTTCTTAGTGTGTGTGTGTGTGTGTGTGTGTGTGTGTGTGTGTATGCGCAGCGGCGAGGGATGCTGGACCGCCTGCCGAGCGTCCACCCCCCCCCCCACCCCGCCCCGCTTCCAGCTCGCGACAGCGGTGTGAGTTTTCCTGCCACTCCCCGCCTGAGGCTGGCAGGCGAGAGGCGAAGGGATGGTCGCAGAGTGGAGCAGACAAAGGGGTACACTTGGACGACCCTCCGAGGGCGAGGCGGCTGGTGTATGTGTGTGTGTGTGCGTGTGTGTCTGGAGAGGGTCCACTTTCCTCCCAGCTAGGGAGAAAACACTGGTAGCAGACGCATGAGGTAGGAGCGGGAGCAAGACAGGTGAGGCAGATCCAGGGAGAAGAAACAGAACGCGAGGAGGAAGAGAGCAGAGATTTAAAAGCATCTTGCCTGATTGGCTGTGAAATTCTAAGTTAATTTTAAAAAGAGATGCGGGGTGGGGGGGATCCTGAAGCTAAAATTTTAGAGGATGGGGGCGCAGTAAGTTTAATTAATAAAGGTATTTTAGCGAGCCATGTTAAAGTAAGTCTGAAACCTTCGCTGAAGTTTATTGCTGGTTTTAGATAATCTCCTTTGACACATCTTTGCAGCACCTACTCCGGAAGTACCTTTTGACTGTCAGAAAGAAGTAAAAGGCATATATACACAAATAAGATGCAGCTAAAATGAAGTTTAAATGAAGCTTTGAGCAGGATTAAATGGGTTGTGTAACTGCTGAATGTTGCTAAGTACTGTCAGGGCTATCAAATAGCCAGACAAAAATAAAAGAAAAAATAATTGTAACAAGAAAATGAAGGCTTTACAAGAACTTCAGTAATGAACACATAACAATTGATGGTATGATGCAGTAATTATTTTCGTATTTACGCCATTAACGATTGTAATTTAACGTTAATGTCCTGGTATTTTATTCCTTCTCATTTGCAGACAAAAGCACATCTGAGACACCATCAGGGAGTAATTTGGTAATATAAAGTCATGAATAGAAAACACTAAACCATGCTCAGAACTCTGACAACATAAAGTGTGAAACAAAATAACCTCATTTGCTGTTTATTATCTGTCTTTATAATTCTGTTTACTGTCATTTGCATAAATGAATAGCTAAATTGTATAGTATTTCCCTTTTAGGAAAAAAAAACTTGATGCTTATAGATATACGGGGGAGGAAGCTAGTAGGTAATCCTTACATTAAGCATGAAAAAGAAAAAAAAAACTTTGTGGGGTTAGAAGCCGTCTGGAAATAATCAGAATGCAAATTCAACCTACTTTAGGCATCCTTATTTTATTTAACTTGGTTTAAGTAGTTTTTAACAATATATATGTAATTAGTTGATGAGCAGACTCTAAACTTGTTTTCTAATCTTAACCAAATCAAACTAAACCAAAGTACTGTACCTTACAGCATGAAGCAATTTTGTTAACCTGAAAAACTCTTTTTTTCTATTCAGACTTTCAAAGGGTAAAATTTCTGAAATTGAGAAGGAAGGAGTTTATTGGATAAAGCTGAAAACAAAATTCTTTCAGCAGAAACTTCTTATTAACATTTGAAGACAAACATCAGAGTTCACACATTATAAAACTACTGTAAATTATTTTGACCTGAGGATCTTTGCTAAAACTGCCTTGCTCATATGATAAAGGGAACAATTAATAACTGTATTGAAAGGGCTCTGAAGTAACATGCCAGCAAAACAGCTGAGCAAAATGTGCATGGTTGGGAGGAATCAGTCAATCACATGAATGTTTAAAAAAATCTATTTATTCTTGCCAGGCACACAAAATATCACAATGATTGAATGCGCCTTTTTCTTTTCATACAAATACGCTGGTCTCATGTGGAACAGCACAATGAAATCAGTATTACCTGCAAATGGATTCCATGTGGGAATAAGGACCTTGTATGTATTTTAAGGGCAGGGGGAAAAATAGAATAAATGGCAAGCAAGCTGTTCATTATGCTGAAGACTGGTGATTGTGTAAGATTAGGGCAAGGTCTTATAGTTTTGCTGGTTACAAACTTGGGAAATGCAACCATGTGAACAAAGTAGATTTTGCATACTGGTTTAATTATTATATTCACCCTTAAAGAAAGTCACTATTCCTCTGAGTTATCACTTTTATATTCCAAATATTTTAAAGACTGCCCAATTTCTCTATATTTCTGTTGTTCTTTATATCATTGTTCTGTAAAGAAGTTCTGCATTTTTTCTTGTTTTAAAGGCTAAAATCTGACTTTTGGTTAATTTCTTCATTTCTGCAACATACATTGACCAAATACCTATTATTGCCTATCAGATATTGCACTAGGTGCTAGGGAGTCAAGGATGAGTTAGACTCAGTCCCTGTATTTAGAAAGTGAGGGAGACAGTTATGTGAATAAATAAATGTAATAAAATGTAGTGAGTAGCAGTCTATCCTAGGGCTCTGGAATGAGGTAGACTGGGTTCAACTTTCAGCTCTGCCTCTTACTAACTGCCTCTTACGAGACATTAATCAAGTTTTTTAACCTCTCTGAGCCTCAGTTTTCTTATCTGGTAAATAGGGGAAATAGTACCTCTCTGGATCACAGAGTTGTGAAGATTACATGTCAACATATTTTAACATCTTCCATCTTAAAAACAAACCCTGGATCCCATACTTCTCAGCATCCTTCACTTCATTTGTCTGCTCCATGTTGTCACATTTCTGGTGAGGCTTGTCTGTATACGCTATTTTCACTTCCTTTCTCTTTTACTGTTCCACCTACCTTAAAGTAGCTTCTGCCTCTACCACTTATGGAAACAACCCCTTTTGAGGTCAGCAGTGACCACTATATATGGTCAGATCCAGTGACCTACATTCTTATTCAACTTCCTGGAGCATTTGAAAGAGTTGATTGGTCCCTTTTCCTTCATAAGTCATCTTCTCTTGCCATCAGTGACTTCGGTGGCTTCTGTGACACTATACATTTCCAGTTTTCCTCATCAGGCTTTTATTATTTCTCATCTGGCTCCTCCTTCATTACTCCATCTCTAAAAGAAGGTTGGGTCTTTCCAACCTTGGGTCTCCATCCTGGGTCCTCTTATATCTTCTTCTCTGCCTCCCCCTCCCCTGCCACTCCCCTCTCTTCTTAAGTAATTTCTTCCATTCTCATAGTATTAAATCTTATCTCAATTTATGTCTCTAGTCCATACCTGGCCTCTGAGATCCAGAAACATCTATTCAACTATCTACTTAACTTCTCCACTTGGATGTTTTATAAGCATCTACAACTTATATTAGAAATTAAAGTCTATATTACCACTGTCACCGACACACTAAATTTATTCTCCCTTCAGTCTTTCTCATCTTGGGAAATGGCACTACCATACTGTACCCAATTGTGCAATCCAGAAACTTTGCCCCTTTACCACCAACATATTTCTTAATTCTTCATCCTGTACTTTGTGTTCTGGGTGGCTGTTCACCTGATACATGCCGGTAGGCCTGCCTGTTTTGGTGGTTTATAGTCTGCATCTGTTCTGATTGGCCAGTGCTCTGGCCATACTAACTGATAAATATCTTTTACTGTTACCCCTGCTTGTATCTATCTGCCTGTGTCCATTTCCACAACCCCCAGAGGCCAGAACAATATCACCTCTCACCTATTATTTTTGTTCAGGTGTGATAGATTTGTTTGTAAATTATTAGTATCACTATTTAAAGCTAAACTGACTTGCATTTTGCATATTATGTGAAATATGTTTCACACTATTTAGTACTAGAAAGTTGGCTATCAATAAAGAAAGGCATCTACCTTGCAAGATATCCCACCAATTTAATACTAAGAGGATAGATGCATTGTAAGGAGGAAGTCCTTTATGGGTGGGAAAATACGCTGGGTTGACCTCTACGCCAAAACAACAGATTATGGAATTTCAGGTTGTCAACTCTTTGCCACATTTGGAATACTGTGCCTGCATGTTAATTTTAGAAATTAATTTTAGGAAAATGAAGTCAGATACTAAGTTCTACCACTAAAGAAAGTAAGTTTAAATAATCATAATCTTGAATTGCCTATTTTTTCTCTTGGCCAACAGAGTACATTTAATCAAAAAGCTATTCTAGAAATATAATCGAGAGACAGAGTATCAAGCATGTTAAATGTTGGTGTACAGATTTTTTGACAAATGGTAAAAATGTAAGCAGAATAACCGGAGTGAGATGTATCATCGTTGTCAACTCCAGAATTTTTTGTTGTTCCAGTCTTACACTCCTTTGCTAGGAGGCTGGTGTTCTTAGCAAAATGGGCATTCTTGAGTACACTTGACTTTGTATTCACTGCATTTGTGAATTATAAGGTTTTACTTCAAAAGGTTAGCAATGACGTCCATGTAACCGTGTAAACAAGACTCAAGTGATCTTTCAGTGATGTCATTGAGACTCAAAGATCAAGAAAAGTCTGTGCTTCAATCTTCTAAAGATAGAGGCATTTTCATTCACAAAACAGGTGAAAGAATGTAAGAATTGGTTCAATCGTAAATGTACTTTTTATTCTCTGTTAGTCTTATGGTGCTGATTCTGGCTTTGACCTTTGGATTACATTGGGCTGTAGACTCAGTCTTTTAGTAATCTTTCTTTCTCCTTTTACCTCTCTTTCTTTTTCCATCTCTTCTGCTATTTAGTTCTTCCTTCCTCTTCTTCAGTTCTTCCTTGTTACTTCTTCACTTTCTCTTCTTCTTTTCCTTTCTTTCTCTCCTTCTCCTGTCCCTCATCCTTTTTATTGTCTTTCTTCAATATTCTTGTATAAGCAAAAACAAACAAAGTAGAAGGATCTATATGAGCTTTTCCCCCGGCTGTTACCACTACTATAGGATTTAATCTACCATATTGCCCCTGCCTTTTCTGCTTGGTGGTCTTTCCATCCCTTACTTGAAACTTATCTCAAGAACTATAAAATTCTTGCCTCAGTTTTCCCTAAGTCAACAAATAAACAAGTAAGAGGTGAGAGAAAGGGATGGGTAAAATTGCTTTGTGCATTCATGCTCTAGAATGACCTTTTTCCAATAGGTAGTGTTTACCACTATGTGATACAAAGGTAGCATGCATACTTCCTGAGCTCAGGTAGTGTTTTGGAAGACGCATGTCTATCTTCACAGTAATGATGACAACTAAAATAATGGTTTAAGTGATGAGATCTAATATTTATTGAGTGCTTGCTATGTGCCGGATTCTGTGCTAAATGCTTGATACATGTTATTTTATTTATTCCTACCTCCCGGTAGGCTCATATTATAGGTGAGGAAACAGACTAAACAAGGTTAAATTACTTGAGCAAAGGTTGCGGGACTAAAAGTATGGGAGGGCAACTCAGATCTTCTTAGCTGCTGTGTTCTATATTGCAGAAGAGGCACTTCCTCAGCAATACCTAGGTTCTATATCTATGAATACATTCATATTGATAGTGAGCTGCAGGAATGCCCTGAAGCCGTAGTATCTGCTATAATATAGACATAACACAAAGAAATGATGGGTGGGGAGAATGGCATTTGTTGGTCCTGTGGGCTCAAGTTGTATAGGAGGTCAGTTGGGTAAATTCTAAGGTTAGATTCTTCATAGGAAAACATGGTCAAGGCAACTCGTCATAGTCTATCTCCAATATGGCTACTGCGGAAGCCTGAAACTAGTGGGATTTTCAGGGTAGGATGACCTAAGCATCATAAGCTTTAGAAGAGACTTAGGTGACTTAAGTGGCTCCCTGCTCTGCTTTCTCCCTCAAGGCAGTATGCTTTTTAATTTTTGGATAAACGTTCTATAGTTTGTCTTCAGTGAGAGTGAATGGTATAAAACACTAGGTTTGATCAGAAGAGAAATAAGATGGCATTGTGGGGGTGAAATGAGGCTTAACCAAGGAATGAGCAAAATGGACCCTCCTCTTCTGTAACTGAGGTAATTGCAATTGGGTGGTCTCTTTGATTCTTTGCAGAAGCAATGCCCCATGGTGCTATGCATGAGGAAGGACTGGGTATAAAGGAGACGACGGTTGGCAATCTGTGCTGAGTGTCTTACAAGGGCCTCCAAATGAATCCTGTGTTGTAACAAAGTTCATTCCAAAACCTAGTTTGAAATACATGAGAGCACGGACAGTCAGAAAGTATGAGTATTCCAATAGCTTCCTGACTGGTGACCTTGTTTCCACTGTTGCCTCACATAGTAGCTAGATTGGCCTTATTCAAATGTTAATCAGAATATGACACTTAGCGTGTGAGAGTCCTCCAATGGCTTCCCACCTCTCCCTCTTAGTAAAAGCCTAAGGACTTACAGTGGTCTAGGAGAGTCTTTATGATCTGGCCCCCTGTTATCCTTCTGATATCATCCACTGGCCTCTTTTGTTGAATGAATGAATAACTTTTTAGTGAGCCAGGGAATAGCCAAGGTGCTCAACAGTGTTTGTTGAATAAATAAAAGAGAGATTTGGGGGCTGGCCTGGTGGCATAGTGATTAAGTTCGTGCGCTCCACCTCAGTGGCCCAGAGTTCGTGGGTTCAGATCACGGGCAAGGACCTACACACTGCTCGTCAAGCCATGCTGTGGTGGTGTCCCATATACGAAAATAGAGGAACTGTGCAGCTATGACATACAACTATCTACTGGGGCTTTGGGGGAAAAATAAATAAATAAAATTAAAAAAAAAAATATAGAGGAAGATTGGCACAGACGTTAGCTCAGGGGCAATCTTCCTCCTGCAAAAAGAGCAAGATTGGCAGTGGATGTTAGCTCAGGGCCAATCTTCCTCACAAAAAAAAAAATAAATAAATAAGGAGATATTTTCTGTTTTAATAGAGACACTGGAGAAATGAAAGGCATAGGAACAATTTCTATTGTGGCTGAATACGATAAAAGTAGTGTATCAGAACTGCTGGATGCTGACCTAGAGTTTTCATCATTTGTTTATTCAGTCATTTAATAAGTATTTATTGAGGATGTACTATGTACCAGGCATCAGTCTAAAGGCTGGATGTTCATCAGTGAACAAGAAGGCAAAGTCACTGGCCCCTTGTGCCTGACATTCTATTAGGAGACATATATTATAATAAAGTAGACAAAACTATAATTTCAGGTAACAGTACATCCTATAAAAAACTTCAGCAAAGAGTTGGGGGGAAGATAGGTTTAATTGCAGATCCCATACCTTCCTGGTTTTAAATGCTGAGTAATGTGGTCGTCTGTCTCCTCTCTCCTGTCCTGAAATGGTACTGATCTGAGAGATGAGTACAGTTTAAACAGTCTAGCGCTGAATGAATGTGTTGTCTTCCTTAAGATTTTTCTACTAGTAAAATAAGGCTTACTTTTAAAATATTATTTGAAAAACAAAGTTCGCCAAAAGAAGGTCCTATATTGATGTCTTCTGTGTATGTGCTCTGTATTTAATTTTAAAACTGTACCAAATGCTTCACTGATACAATGGCAATTGTAGTATTCTGTTGATAAATAATTTAATAAAGAAATCAAACTTAGAGAGCTTTTTCTTGCCTCATACATCGATATCTTCAACATTATAGTTAAAAGAGATAATTCTGAAAAATTTAAATAGAAGAGGTTCAGTTTCCATGTGATTTACATATTACTGACTTAATTTTCTCAATACCAATTTTGGCCCCTTTATTTCCTGGTTGGTGTTAATTTGCCATGGCGGTGATAGAAAATGAATAGAGGCTCCAAATCAATATGATTGGCTTAGAAACACAAATGATTAACAACAAAGTCACACCAACAATGAAATAATGATTGCTGTGGATGAAGCATTCAGAGCCTGTCTGACACTACCCACTGGGGTCGCTAGTGACCGTGAGGTCTCTATGAGTTTTGCATCACTGCCTTAACAAATTAACACAAACTTAGTGGCTGAAAACGTCACAAATTTATTATCTCACAGTTTCTGTAGGTGGGAAGTCCAGGCAGGCTTTGCTGGATATTCTGCTTAGGTCTCACAGGCCAAAAATCATTGCCAGCTTGAGCTTTTAGCTGGAAGTTCCGGGAAAGAATTTGCCTCCAGGCTCATTCGTGTTGTTCACAGAATTCAGTTGTACGTGGTTGTAGGACTAAGGTCTCCATTCCCTTGCTGGCTGGAGATCATTCTCAACTTCTAGGGACATTTCTTGGCTCATGGACCCTTTGATCTTGAAAACCAGCAACAGTGGCTTCAGTCCTTCTCATGCTTCAGATCGCTCTGACTTCTTTTCCCACATCTCTTCTTCCTCCAGCCAGAGAAAGTCGTCTGCCTGATAAAGGCTCATGTAATTAGATGGATCCACCCGGATAACCCAGGATAATCTCCCTGTTCTAAGATCAACTGATTCGTAATCTTAATTACATCTGCAAAGTCCCTTTTCCCAAGTATGGTATCATATTCACAGGAGTGACATCAGAGAGTCAACGATATGGGGGCCAGAATTTTGACTACCACAGGGCCGATGAGATCTACCTTTGGGAATATGCTATGCTTGTCAACTGAGACAGACCAGGTGACATGACAACTAGATGGATTGAAAACCTAAAAACTTTTGGTGAAGTAGAAAGTGGTGTTCTTTTAGTACATCCCATAACAGAGCCAGTGCAGATTAAAGACACAGGATTAAACAAAACAAAACAAAACTCAATTATTTAATTTTGTGAGACATGGCCTCCAAAAAACAAGCTTAAATAAAGAGGGAAATTTTCATGTCCTGGGGTAGAACATTCAAATGCCTTTGGGAGTCAGGAGCCAAAAAGGGAGGCAGCCAGGATGTAGGGCAATAGCCATGTAGATTAAGAATGTGCAAGAGGGCAGCCCTAAGTTAGCTCCAGGTACTTGCCTTGCTCTGGAACCATTTCAGCTTGGTAATGACAAATGTCAGACTTGAAATGTGGGTTTAGAAATCTGGACTTTTGTGTGAATCTGGAAATCTGTGTGAAATCTCCAAGTTTTTTTTAAATGCTAACTAAATCAAAATTAAAAATAACGGAAGCACCGAAACATAATATATTTGGGGAATAAATTTGGCTGTGGGCTGCCAGTTAGCAATTTATGGTTTTACTCATACTAAGTAAAGTGCATGTTTGAGTAAAAAAGTGTTCAGTATGATAGAAAATACTCAATTTGGGAACTGGCATTGACAAGGACATTAAAGTACTCCAACACAGTAAGACTAGGAAGTTTTTGACTTCAGCTTCCAGATGTGATGCTGTGACTTAATGCTCTACTTTTGTTACCCTATAATAAAAAAAAAAAAAAAAGGAAGTTAATTAATGCTATAATGCTGTTTCCCGAGTGTTTAACCTTGCACGAGTGTTTAGAATACCACTTTTTCTTGGTTTATACTCCTCAGGTTTACATAAGCAAAAGGGATCAGGAAAGAGTGTGATGAGTTATCCACTGAATTTGAAAGAATGTGAAGGAACAGTTTGGATAATTCAAGCATGGATCCCAATCTGCAGAAAATTACATTTGTCTTTAGAGATAGGGAGAATATCTTTTAAAAACTGATTTAAAAGAAGAATTTCTTTTTGCAGTGTTTCATAGTGCATGAAGAGGCCTAGAAAGTTTATTCTACAAACTGTGTTGAAGGTTCATAAGGTTTTTATAAATGTGTCCAACTGGGTTGGAGCAGGGGCCATAGGATGGTATAATAGTTGGGAGCACAACTCTGAGTCCAACTAATAGGACTTTGGATTAGGACTGTACCACTCACCAGATATGTGATACCTTGGAAAGGTTATTTCACTACTGAGACTCAGTTTCCTCATCTGCAAAATGGGATCATTAGCACCTAACTCAGAGGTGGTTGTGAAGATTAAATGGATTGACGCATTTGAAGCACTCGGCTTCTTATTACATGATTCTAGATTGGTGCACCCAGCATTTTATCAACTACCATCAATTCTCATGGATTTAAAACTGCCTGGTAACTTCCTGGAGAGGAGCGATGTTTATCTGTCTCTTATTAAATGAAGCGGTGAGGATGTAAAGGAATGGTACAGTTAGAATCCGAATCCTGGGTTGATGCTTCATCTCTTCTTGGCACATTGTTGCCTTGGTTGAGGTTCATGAGGGTTTGCTCTTTCCCAGACATCCCCAGCATGGATGTTGCTGTGGTTTTATAGCAACATGTTTGGATTTGGCACCTAAGGACCTGGATGCAAGTACTGCTTTTACAACATTCCAGCCAAGCCATATGAAAGTGGGAAATACACGCAAGTTCTCTGAGTTTTAGATTTCTTTTGTATGAAACAGAAAACCAAGTTTTCTAACTCACAGTGGGCTTGAAAGGATTGCTTGAGGCAGTGCATATAAATACTTTTTATAGATTTGGAGTCTAATGGTTAGTATTTGCTACTACCCCTACTGGGCCATTTTCTTTGGTCTGGCATGAGTAGGAGGAAAGAATAATGTGAAAATGACACTCAGCACAGTCACTACTGAATCATCTAATAAATATGTATTGATATTTATCAACTTATCAACTATACTAGGTGTGGGGGATAAAAGC